>NC_057807.1:256848709-257199678 GCF_018294505.1 Triticum aestivum
CCCGACTCGATGTCACATCGATCTAGCTTGTAACACCTCATATCACTTTGCGGCCTCACGCACGGTATCCCCACGGGTGTTGCCTTACTTTTTCCCGGGACCGTTTGCGCCTTTTGGCTCACGTATATGATAGTGTCGCTAGCATCCATATGATAAGGAGCCCGGGCTGACATGACTAGTTGTAAACCCAAAGTGGCGCAGACTTACAGGGACAGACATCCATGACCCAGCTTCGAACGTGTCGGTCATCAGCATGTGGGTCCGGGCTGTAGCACTGGGCTAGCAGGACTCCGGTAAACCGGGCCGTAGCGGGCTAACAGGACTCCGGTACTCAATGCGTGACATTTCCCCGAAGGGACAGACACAGGAACGAAGAAGGACACATGCCGGCCAGCCTAAGTGTTCTAGAGCAGTAGCAAGCTACCATGGCTCAGCGGTAACACTAGGAGACATTTCCCGGTAAGAGAGGCTACCAAAGATAAACAACTAGATAGTCAGATCCCACACATACCAAGCATTTCAATATCATACACACAATATGCTCGATATGTGCAAATACAACATGGCATCACAACATGACTCTACGACACAAGTACTTTATTTAAGGCTCAGAGAGCCATACATAACATACACATAGGTACGGGTCACACGACCCAGCATTCAAGTCATACAGTCATACAAACCAGCAGCGGAAGTAGCTTGTCTGGGTACAGACAACTAGTAAAATAAAAGAGGCTTGGAAAGCCTAGCTATACTACGTGGTCCTTCACAAGCTCAGGATCACCACCTGGGCCTTAACCTACTCATTGATGTCAACGTCTACGAAGAACCCATCAGAAGGGGTTGCAGCGTCTTCTGTAAAAATGTAAATTATAGCAACATGAGTACAAAGGTACTCAGCAAGACTTACATCAGATCCTACATACATGCATGTTATCAAGAAGGGTTGGTGGAGTTATTGCAGCAAGCCAGCTTTGACTCTTGGCTAGGCTATCCTACGAGATTCCAACTTAAAATGGTTTTGTGTACACGAGTCCACTACTCACCACTTCAATACACTACCGGGGATCCACCTCCGTCTTCCCACGGAAGAGCCATCCTCGGCACTCACACTTATCTTAAGGCTTTTAGTAGTTTCCATTTACTTGTCTATGAACTGTATAGGCAACCAAGCAGTCCTTTACCGCGGACGCGGCTATTCGAATAGATCATGATAACCCTGCAGGGGTGTACTTCTTCATACATGTTTCCACCACTTAGCGTCTGCACACGACATGTGCTCGGCAGACTTCAAGCGAAAGCCGACGTGGGTGTAGACCACGACCTACCTAAACACCTAAGTCTCTAGTCTAGGTTTATCGCCTATCCAGGTTCCATCCGCAGGGAGTCCGGCCGAGGTTTCCCATACGGCCCCGAACGATGTGAACAGGGTTCCCGAGATACCTAACGGGTATTCGGTACACCCGGCCACGTACCTACCGCATCACAGCCCACCCCTATGGTCAGCGCTGTCCACGGCCTCCAGTAGGCTACAAACACCAGAAACTACTTGCAACTCCTAGACAGAGGGCTAGGGTGAATAAGTAGTCGAGCGGGGTCATATTTCAGGGCCCAATGCATGGTAGTAGCTGTATCTTAAATCACACATACAGATCTCAGTGCTTAAGGTCGGCTTCAATGAAACAACCCACCATGTACTCCTACATGGCCTCTCATCGATACCTTTACCAAATCGTGTTCACCACACCACTCTCATTACCGACATAATCATTTCACTCTAGCCCATCACCCAGATGAACCAGACCTGACACGACTCTAAGCATAGCAGGCATAGCAAGGTAGGAACAACACATACATATGGCTCAATCAACTCCTACACATGCTAGTGGGTTTCATCTAGTTACTGTGGCAATGACAGGTCATGCAGAGGAAATGGGTTCAACTACCGTAGCACACAGCACTTTGAAACGCGTTGTCTTAATGCAGTAAAAGAGAGCAGGAGCGAGAACATGGGATTGTATCGATATGATCAAATGGTTGCTTGCTTGCCTGATGGTTCGATGCACTTATACGGTTCTTCGTTAGGGTAATCACGGTACTCCTCGGAGGCAGAACCTGCCGCGAGAACACCGATACACAACCATCACCAAACAATGTGCAACAATATGATGCATGCATGAAACATGGCAATATGAGTGTATTGGGCTAATGCAACTAAGACCAGAAGGGGTTGAACCAATTTGAATCAAAGATTCAAATTTCAAACTCAAACCTGGCCCTTTAAAGTGTTTTTCCTTGTTCTGCATTAAACATCAGGTTAACTTGTTTAATCATGCATGAAAATAGTACAGATGGATAGATTGGATTTTTCTGATCATTTTTCATATATAATTTGTCTGATTTGGAGTTACAGAATAAAAGTTATGAATTTTTGAAGTTTAAACTATATTCTGGAATTTCCTATATTAGATTAATTCCAGAAAATCAATTATTGCGTCAACCTGACGTCAGTGTGACGTCAGCAGGTCAACGGAACACGTCCAGGTCAAACCTGACAGTGGGTCCCGCGTGTCAGTGTGATTAATTAAACTAAAATTAATTTAAACTAATCCTAATTAGTTAGCAGGGCTGGGCCCCACCTGTCATAGACTCAGGGGAGTCAACCAGGGCCCACCCGTGGGCAAACCCGGGTCGGCTGCACCGGCGTTTAGCCGCCGGCGAGCCCGACGCGGCGGCGGAAGTGGTTATTGCCGTTCCGGCAACCAAACGAGCCGCGGAGGCCACCGGAGAGGACCTGAGGTCGAGCCGCAGCTCTTGGTGGAGTCCGTTGGGTTCGGGGTGGCCGGAGTTGGCGCCGGCGACTACTTTGGCGGCCACCGGGGTTCGGCCGAAGTCGAACTTGTCGCTAGGGGGGTCGGTGAGGTGCGGGGAGTAGCTAGTTAGGTGCTACGTGACGCGGTGAGCATGATGGACACCGTGGAGTGGTCGGAGGGTGACCGGGAGCACGTCGGCGACGAAGGGGATCTCCGGCGACGGCGGACTCGGGCGAGGTCGGTGCGGTGGACTCGGGCGTTGCGAGCGCTAGGGGCTCGGCTTGCTCGATGAAGTGGACAGCGGCGGAGCTCCTGGACACGACGAGAGGACGCACGAGCGGCGGGGAGCGCGGCTACGACGCAGGCACGGCGGCGGTAGCGTCGGCCATGGCTGGGGGGCGCGAGGGGGAGGAGCTGGAGAGGAAAGGGGTGTCTGGGGGGGTCGGGGGAGAGAGGGGGAGCGATCCACGACGTCACCGGGCGAGGGGAGCGGCGAGGCGGTGAGCAGATGCGTGGCGCGCGCTGCGGTCGCCGTCGGGCACCTGCCTGCCTGCCTGGCCGGCAAGCAGCTCGCTGGAGCGGCGCTGGGCTGGGCCGGCAGGTGGGCCGGGTGCTGGCGCCACGTAAGCTTTTCTATCCTTTTCTGTTTTCTGTTTTTTTAATACTTCTGCAACTTTGTTGAATTAATAAAAATACTTAGGCAACTCCTAAAATCACCAAACTACTCCTGGTCCATAGTTGGATTATTTCTAACATGAAACATTTTAGTTTGTAGATATTTGGGCTTCTGAATATTTTATATAATTTTAAATGCCCAAATTCAAATATCTATGATTTAATTCAAAGACCCTAGGATGACCTAGGAAAATGTGCATCACTTTCGGCAGAGGTTCTGAACCAAGACAAAAAATGATGGGCATTTTAGAAGGGCATTTCAGGTTCATTGAAAAAAGTTTTTAGTAAACCCTAGTTGGTTTCAGAGGGGGCTGGGGGTTCTGTCATCCCCATTTCAGGTTTCTGATGAAAGAATAAACATGATGCAACACTCTAATGCATGACTAGCAAGGGTGTGACAACTCACCCCCACTCAAAAGAATCTCGTCCCGAGATTTGGGTTCCTCTGGAAAGAGGGCGGGGTACTCGAGTCGAAGACGATCCTCCCTTTCCCAAGTTGCTTCATCCTCAGAATGGTGCGATCATTGAACTTTGAGAAACTTGATATTATGATGTCGAGTGGTACGCTCGGCCTGATCGAGGATACGAATGGGGTACTCTCGATATGTAAGATTATCTTGGAGATCAAGCGTTTCGTGGTCCACTCCACGGATAGGATCCGAGAAGCAATGCCTGAGTTGAGAAACGTGGAAAACATCATGGACTCTGGAGAGATGCGGAGGTAGTTCCAACTGGTAGGCAACTTCTCCTCGTTTAGCGAGAATACGAAAAGGTCCAATGTAACGGGGAGCCAATTTTCCTTTGATACCGAAACGATGGGTTCCCTTCAGAGGGGTAACCCGAAGGTAAGCCTTCTCGTCAACCTCGAAAGTCATAGCCTTATGTTTTCGGTCATACTGACTCTTTTGACGAGATTGGGCTGTTTTCAACTTTTCACGAACGATGCGAACTTGCTCTTCTGCTTCCTGAATCATATCCGGGCCAAATAATTGTCTTTCCCCGGTTTCTGACCAGTTAAGGGGTGTTCGACACCGTCGTCCATAGAGAACTTCAAAAGGGGCTTTACCCAAGCTAGATTGATAGCTGTTGTTATAAGCAAATTCGGCAAATGGAAGGCATTTCTCCCACTCCATTCCGAATGAGATAACAGAGGCTCGAAGCATGTCTTCTAGGATCTGGTTGACGCGTTCCACTTGACCGCTCGACTGAGGGTGGAAAGCGGTGCTAAAAGAAAGACGGGTTCCCATAGAATTTTGGAAACTTTCCCAAAATCGAGAGGTGAAAAGACTTCCTCGATCCGAGTTAATTTCCAAAGGAACACCATGGAGAGACACTATTCGGGAGATGTATAAGTCTGCCAACTGACTAGCGGTTATACTCTCACGAACAGGTAAGAAATGAGCTACTTTGGAAAGGCGGTCGACAATGACAAAGATAGCATTATGCCCTCTCTTGGTCCTGGGAAAACCGGTAATGAAATCCATACCAATTTTATCCCATTTCCATTCAGGAATAGCTAGGGGTTGAAGGGTGCCAGCAGGCCGTTGATGCTCTGCTTTTACACGACGACAGACGTCGCAATTAGCAATATACTGAGCAATTTCTCTCTTCATCCTAGTCCACCAGAACCTCTGGCGTAGGTCCTGATACATCTTGGTACTACCGGGATGAATGGTGAGAGGAGATTCATGGGCTTCCTTAAGGATCAACTGCCGTAGATGCTGGTTCTTGGGAACCACTAAACGGTTCTCAAAGTACACAACACCATGATCATTTGTGGAGAAACAACTAGCACTTCCGCTAGCAATGTTCTCCTTGATCTTAGCTATTCCCTTATCTCGCTTCTGGGCAGCGACGATTTGATCCGTAAGAGTAGGTTTCGCCACCAGGGTGGAAAGAAATCCTGGAGGAACAATGTGAAGGTTAAGCTTCCGAAATTCCTCATGGAGAAGCGGTTAACTTTGTTGTAACATCAGGTTGTTACAATAAGATTTACGACTTAGCGCATCAGCCATGACATTGGCTTTCCCTAGGGTGTAAGTTATTCCTAAGTCGAAATCTATGATCAACTCAACCCAACGTCTTTGCCTGAGATTCAAATCCGGTTGGGTGAAGATATACTTCAGACTTTGGTGATCAGTGAATATTTCGCAACAATTACCAAGAAGGTAATGTCGCCAGGTTTTAAGTGCATAGACTACGGCTGCAAGCTCTAGATCATGAGTAGGATAATTCTCCTCATGTGGGTGCAATTGCCGTGAAGCGTAAGCAATTACGTGTCGATCTTGCATGAGAATGCAACCTAGTCCTTGTCGCGAGGCGTCGCAGTAGATAACAAAGTCCTTAGAGAAGTCTGGCGGAACCAGCACGGGAGCAGAAGTCAGGTGTCTTTTCAGTTCCTGAAAGCTGTGCTCACATTGTGGAGTCCATTCGAACTTTTTATCTTTCTTGAGGAGTTCGGTTAGAGGTTTAGCAACTTTGGAGAAAATTTCGACAAAGCGACGGCAATAGCTCGCTAAGCCCAGAAAACTCCGAACTTGCTTGACCGATTCAGGTGGAGTCCAATTAAGGATGGCTTGAACTCGCTCCGGGTTAACAGCAATACCTTTACCAGATATTACATGACCCAGATAGGTCACTTATGACAACCAAAATTCACATTTAGAAAACTTGGCATAAAGGCGATGCTCTCGAAGTTTCTTCAACACTAGCCTTAGATGTTCGGCATGTTCTTCCTCGTTCTTGGAGTAGATGAGTATATCATCGAGGTAAACAACGACGAATTTATCCAAATACTCCATGAAGATCGAGTTCATTAACCGAGAAAAGGTGGCTGGAGCGTTGGTTAAACCGAAGGACATGACGGTGTACTCGTATTGGCCATAATGAGTAACAAAGGCCGTTTTAGGAATGTCCCCGTTCCTGATTTTCATTTGATGGTAGCCCAACCTCAAATCCATTTTGGAGAAGACTGAGGATCCAGCGAGCTGATCATACAGGTCGTTGATCCTGGGGAGCGGATATTTGTTCTTGATTGTGACCAAATTGACAGGTCGATAATCTACAACCATCCGGTCCGTACCATCCTTCTTCTTGACGAAGAGGACGGGGCAAGCCCACGGAGATGAACTAGGTCGGATGAAACCCTTTTTCAAGGACTCATCGAGTTGTTTCTTAAGCTCGGCTAGTTCTAGTGGTGCCATCTTATAGGGTCTTCTAGCAATCGGGACGGTTCCTGGAATGAGGTCTATTACGAACTCCACATCCCTGTCAGGTGGAACACCTGGCAATTCCTATGGGAAGACATCCGGGAAGTCACGGACTACCGGGACGTCCTCAAGGTCTGGCAAAGGGCTGGCGTTAAGAGAATATAACCGTCGCTTGGCTATTCGGGTCAAGACATTGACTATCTTCCCCGAAGGATGAGTGAGTTGAACAGTCCTAGAGAAGCAATCAATTTTGGCGTGATGAGCTGACATCCAGTCCATACCCAAAATGATATAAATATCTGAAAATTTGAGAGCTATCAAAGATGCAAGGAAAACAAGTCTGTCGACTTGGATTTCATTTCCATAACTTACCCTGGAGGTCTGCCATCTAGAACCGGGAGTAGAAATTTCCATAGTGGATGGCATGTCACAGAATGCGGTGTTATGCAAACGAGCATAGTTCTCGGATATAAATGAATGAGAGGCTCTTGTATCGAAAAGAACAGATGCCGGGTGGCAATTAACAAGGAGCGTACCGAGAACAACGTTGGGATCCTCTTGAGCTTCTTCGGCAGAGATACAGTTGACGTGGCCACGTGTAGCGGTGGCCGGCTTGGCGTGGAACACTTTCCCTGTCGGCTTGCCATGGCCAACAGCTTTAGCAGGTTGGTTGGGGTTGGTCTGGGGACACTCATGCATATAGTGGCCAGATTCCCCACACTTGAAACAAGTCACGGAACTGGTACGTGGAGGAGCACTGTTGGTTGGACCACCATAGGGCTTGGCTGGTGCAGACTGTTGAACGGGGCGAGGCGCCTGGAAGGATGGCCTCGGTGTGAACCTGGGTCGCAGGGCAGTGTTGGGCACCCACACGCGGCGCTTCTGAGGACCAGCACCGGATGAGGAACCCACGTCACGGCCATGCTTGCGTGTTGTGTCATAATCAGTCTGAACAGTCTCATCACTGATGGCCTTGTTAACAAGCTTCTGAAAAGATGTGCACTCATGCAGACGGAGGTCGCGGCGAAGCTCAGGACTAAGCCCCTTACGGAACCTTGCTTGCTTCTTGGCATCGGTAGAAACTTCCTCAGTTGCATATCGTGCGAGGTTACCAAACTCCCTGCTATAAGCATCCACAGAGAGTCGGCCTTGGGTGAAATTGCAAAATTCCTCACGTTTACGGTCCATGAGACCCTCCGGAATGTGATGTTCACGGAAAGCCTCACTGAATTCAGCCCAAGTAGTGACATGGCCCGCTGGGCGCATAGCTCCATAATTCTCCCACCAGAGACTGGCGGGGCCTTCAAGATGATATGCAGCAAAGGTGACCTTGTCAGCCTCAGCTACTAGCACAGAACGCAGTTTGTGAGAAATACTGCAAAGCCAGTCGTCAGCGTCGAGAGGCTCGACGGAGTGGTGGAACGTGGGTGGATGTAACTTGATGAAATCACTGGGTGACACCACGTTAGTCCTCTGATGGTGTGATGTGTTCTGTTCAATACGCTCCAACAAACGGTTGGTCTCCCGCTTGTTTCTTTCGGCTTCCATCATAACCTTGGCTAGGGAAGGAGGATGAGGCAGATTTGCATTCCTGACTTCACTGCCTTCGGCCTGCTCTTGAGGAGCAGGGTTAGTGCCGTGTTGACCATCCTAGGTAAACAAGACAAAGATTTAGTCAGAATGATAAAATTCCGACATAGAATACAGAATGTAAGGAGTAACTCGGAATGCAAGATGATCATCCGTATGACATGGTAGATACAGAAACTGCTTCTTTATGCCATCGTCATACACACCATACAAGGTTTAGTACAAGACCAAACAAGGTACTATTACGGTGAAAAGAGGATTACATCTCATCGGAGGCATCCCAAGCTCCTATACATTATTTTTGTACACCTCCGGAAAGCGGTACAAACTAGGTCATATCCCACGAGTCACGCAGGACGATAGACGACACAGCTAGGACGAACTAGTGATACTACCACTAACTTAGACCGATCCGTACTAGTCCTCGTAGAAATCTCCTCCATAGCCTGGAAGCTCAACATGATCATCCGGGAACAGACGATCCCGCGGAGCTTGAGGACCATAGGGGCTAGGATGAGGTCTTGGACCAACAGACGGTGGCCTGCGGGGACCGCGAGGTGGGGTGATGCCTCCTACATCACGCCAACCCATCACGTCTGGCAGAGCAGATCTCACAGGATAGAGATCGCGCATATCCGAATATCCAGCTTGCACCGCCGGTGCAAACCGAGTCAACGTGGCCCAATGGTCAGCACGGGTATTGAAAAGCTCTAGCCTCAAGGCCCGATTTTCACGGTCCTTATCCTCGAGCATCTCAGCAGTAGTACGAGTCCGTGAATCCTCCTGAGTGGGGTCAGCATAGATAGCCTGGAGATACCCTTGTGCCCCCGGAAGTGATCCCGGCATATACCGAAAATCAGAGTCCCGAAATAGGCCAGACCTGACTCGCATGATGGTTATCATAGAGTAGGCGGCGTCCTGCACAGCCATCTCAATAGTAACCCCGAGTCCATAGGAGCAGTGAAGGGGCTCGGTGGATCCAGGATAGGATGGAAATATCCTGACAGTGCAGAGATACTGGCTTTGATTAAAGTCTCGGAATTGCTCTTCGACCGTGTACTCAGGATACCAACGGTATCCAGCCTCAGTCATTACCCTGACCAACATGGCAGTATGGCCGGGTACATCTAGGCATCGAGTCAGGCGAACCACTTGATTAAGGTCGCGAGTGGCCATCTGAAAGCACAACCATAATGCAAAGGCATTAGAATTCTAGAAAAAATTTGGCAGCATAACAGCTGTAAATGCTCAAGAAGGATTTTGAGACATTTGACAAAGGATTTCATACACACTCAACAGCATCATATCAAAATTCTGAGTCCATCCTAACAACATAATGTGACAGTAGAACTGAACTAGGCTTGTATCCATCCAACCTATAAGGTACTACTGATTAGTAACACGTGATCCTGATAGAGAGAATAGATCCTAATTCCTTAACCCCCGGTGGAAGAATAGACTGACTCAGATCAGAATGTCATAAGATAAAGAAGTAAAAAGAGCCTTACGTTCCAACCCACAAACAATTTCCCTACATATAACTAAAGAATTTCTAGACTCAACATCGACCAGTTTGGCTTGGAGAACCTACAGGCAGTCCAGCTCTGATACCAACGCTGTCAGGACCCCAACTCAATGTCACATCGATCTAGCTTGTAACACCTGATATCACTTTGCGGCCTCACGCACGGTATCCCCACGGGTGTTGCCTTACTTTTTCCCGGGACCGTTTGCGCATTTTGGCTCACGTATATGATAGTGTCGCTAGCATCCATATGATAAGGATCCCGGGCTGACATGACTAGTTGTAAACCCAAAGTGGCGCAGACTTACAGGGACAGGCATCCATGACCCAGCTTCGAACGTGTCGGTCATCAGCATGTGGGTCCGGGCTGTAGCACTGGGCTAGCAGGACTCCGGTAAACCGGGCTGTAGCGGGCTAACAGGACTCCAGTACTCAATGCGTGACATTTCCCCGAAGGGACAGACACAGGAACGAAGAAGGACACATGCCGGCCAGCCTAAGTGTTCCAGAGCAGTAGCAAGCTACCATGGCTCAGCGGTAACACTAGGAGACATTTCCCGGTAAGAGAGGCTACCAAAGATAAACAACTAGATAGTCAGATCCCACACATACCAAGCATTTCAATATCATACACACAATATGCTCGATATGTGCAAATACAACATGGCATCACAACATGACTCTACGACACAAGTACTTTATTTAAGGCTCAGAGAGCCATACATAACATACACATAGGTACGGGTCACACGACCCAGCATTCAAGTCATACAGTCATACAAACCAGCAGCGGAAGTAGCTTGTCTGGGTACAGACAACTAGTAAAATAAAAGAGGCTTGGAAAGCCTAGCTATACTACGTGGTCCTTCACAAGCTCAGGATCACCACCTGGGCCTTAGCCTACTCATTGATGTCAACGTCTACGAAGAACCCATCAGAAGGGGTTGCAGCGTCTTCTGTAAAAATGTAAATTATAGCAACATGAGTACAAAGGTACTCAGCAAGACTTACATCAGATCCTACATACATGCACATTATCAAGAAGGGTTGGTGGAGTTATTGCAGCAAGCCAGCTTTGACTCTTGGCTAGGCTATCCTACGAGACTCCAACTTGAAATGGTTTTGCGTACACGAGTCCACTACTCACCACTTCAATACACTACCGGGGATCCACCTCCGTCTTCCCACGGAAGAGCCATCCTCGGCACTCACACTTATCTTGAGGCTTTTAGTAGTTTCCATTTACTTGTCTATGAACTGTATAGGCAACCAAGCAGTCCTTTACCGCGGACGCGGCTATTCGAATAGATCATGATAACCCTGCAGGGGTGTACTTCTTCATACATGTTTCCACCACTTAGCGTCTGCACACGACATGTGCTCGGCAGACTTCAAGCAAAAGCCGACGTGGGTGTAGACCACGACCTACCTAAACACCTAAGTCTCTAGTCCAGGTTTATCGTCTATCCAGGTTCCATCCGCAGGGAGTCCGGCCGAGGTTTCCCATACGGCCCCGAACGATGTGAACAGGGTTCCCGAGATACCTAACGGGTATTCGGTACACCCGGCCACGTACCTACCGCATCACAGCCCACCCCTACGGTCAGCGCTGTCCACGGCCTCCAGTAGGCTACAAACACCAGAAACTACTTGCAACTCCTGGACAGAGAGCTAGGGTGAATAAGAAGTCGAGCGGGGTCATATTTCAGGGCCCAATGCATGGTAGTAGCTGTATCTTAAATCACACATACAGATCTCAGTGCTTAAGGTCGGCTTCAATGAAACAACCCACCATGTACTCCTACATGGCCTCTCATCGATACCTTTACCAAATTGTGTTCACCACACCACTCTCATTACCGACATAATCATTTCACTCTAGCCCATCACCCAGATGAACCAGACCTGACACGACTCTAAGCATAGCAGGCATAGCAAGGTAGGAACAACACATACATATGGCTCAATCAACTCCTACACATGCTAGTGGGTTTCATCTAGTTACTGTGGCAATGACAGGTCATGCAGAGGAAATGGGTTCAACTACCGTAGCACACAGGAGTTTGAAACGCGTTGTCTTAATGCAGTAAAAGAGAGCAGGAGCGAGAACATGGGATTGTATCGATATGATCAAATGGTTGGTTGCTTGCCTGATGGTTCGATGCACTGATACGGTTCTTCGTTAGGGTAATCACGGTACTCCTCGGAGGCAGAACCTGCCGCAAGAACACCGATACACAACCATCACCAAACAATGTGCAACAATATGATGCATGCATGAAACATGGCAATATGAGTGTATTGGGCTAATGCAACTAAGACCAGAAGGGTTCGAAACCCATTTGAATCAAAGATTTAAATTTCAAACTCAAACATGGCCCTTTAAAGTGTTTTTCCTTGTCTTGCATTAAACATCAGGTTAACTTGTTTAATCATGCATGAAAATAGTACAGATGGATAGATTGGATTTTTCTGATCATTTTTCATATATAATTTGTCTGATTTGGAGTTACAGAATAAAAGTTATGAATTTTTGAAGTTTAAACTATATTCTGGAATTTCCTATATTAGATTAATTCCAGAAAATCAATTATTGCGTCAGCCTGACGTCAGTGTGACGTCAGCAGGTCAACGGAACACGTCCGGGTCAAACCTGACAGTGGGTCCCGCGTGTCAGTGTGATTAATTAAACTAAAATTAATTTAAACTAATCCTAATTAGTTAGCAGGGCTGGGCCCCACCTGTCATAGACTCAGGGGAGTCAACCAGGGCCCACCCGTGGTCAAACCCGGGTCGGCTACACCGGCGTTTAGCCGCCGGCGAGCCCGACGCGGCGGCGGAAGTGGTTTTTACCGTTCCGGCAACCAAACGAGCCGCGGAGGCCACCGGAGAGGAGCTGAGGTCGAGCCGCAGCTCTTGGTGGAGTCCGTTGGGTTCGGGGTGGCCGGAGTTGGCGCTGGCGACGACTTTGGCGGCCACCGGGGTTCGGCCGAAGTCGAACTTGTCGCTAGGGGGGTCGGTGAGGTGCGGGGAGTAGCTAGTTAGGTGCTACGTGACGCGGTGAGCATGATGGACACCGTGGAGTGGTCGGAGGGTGACCGGGAGCACGTCGGCTTCGAAGGGGATCTCCAGCGACGGCGGACTCGGGCGAGGTCGGTGCGGTGGACTCGGGCGTTGCGAGCGCTCGGGGCTCGGCTTGCTCGATGAAGTGGACAGCAGCGGAGCTCCTGGACACGACGAGAGGACGCACGAGCGGCGGGGAGCGCGGCTACGACGCAGGCACGGCGGCGGTAGCGTTGGCCATGGCTGGGGGGCGCGAGGGGGAGGAGCTGGAGAGGAAAGGGGGTGTCTGGGGGGTTCGAGGGAGAGAGGGGGAGCGATCCACGACGTCACCGGGCGAGGGGAGCGGCGAGGCGGTGAGCAGATGCGTGGCGCGCGCTGCGGTCGCCGTCGGGCACCTGCCTGCCTGCCTGGCCGGCAAGCAGCTCGCTGGAGCGGCGCTGGGCTGGGCCGGCAGGTGGGCCGGGTGCTGGCGCCACGTAAGCTTTTCTATCCTTTTCTGTTTTCTGTTTTTTTTAATACTTCTGCAACTTATTTGAATTAATAAAAATACTTAGGCAACTCCTAAAATCACCAAACTACTCCTGGTCCATAGTTGGATTATTTCCAACATGAAACATTTTAGTTTGGAGATATTTGGGCATCTGAATATTTTATATAATTTTAAATGCCCAAATTCAAATATCTATGATTTAATTCAAAGACCCTAGGATGACCTAGGAAAATGTGCATCACTTTTGGCAGAGGTTCTGAACCAAGACAAAAAATGATGGGCATTTTAGAAGGGCATTTCAGGTTCATTGAAAAAAGTTTTTACTAAACCCTAGTTGGTTTCAGAGGGGGCTGGGGGTTCTGTCATCCCCATTTCAGGTTTCTGATGAAAGAATAAACATGATGCAACACTCTAATGCATGACTAGCTAGGGTGTGACACGCACTCGAATACGCGAACCGGAGCTGACGAACCTGGATCATCCGAACGTACTCCCGGATCATCCGGACCTCCCCCCGGATGTCCGGCTAACCCTGAAACTGACAGGGCTGAAATTTTGTTTTGGCCATAACTAATTCATCTGAACTCCGTTTTTGACGTTCTTTAGCTCGTTTTGAAGCTATTCACATCCCCCTTCCCACAAAAATACCACCAACATCATTTTACTCCATAATATTTTCTGAATTTTGGCATCTTTGCCTAGGGCCACCACCATATCATCTGCATTACCACCACCGACTTCCGCAACCTAACCCTTTTTGTTCCCCATTGTATATGTGGTTGCTTGAGTAGTGATTTGAGTCTCCTAAGGTGTTTCGGATACTTAGGGACGGTTGCTTCTTCATCAACCACCACCACCACTTCCGCATAGGCTTGCCCACCATACACTTCCACCCCAACTTAACCTAATTTTGTTTGTGTTGTGAGTTGTGTCTCCTAAGGTGTTTCGGCTACTTAGGGACCATGCTTCCAACTCCGACACCATGTATAGTCCACCACCTTACCCTCGACTTCCGCATTGCGTCTCAAAACCCCATCATTGCATTTCCACAATCCCATTGAGCTTCCACAAAACCACCACCACATTACCGCTACCACCATTTGACATTTGTCCTTGAGATTTTGAGTTGTGGTTTTTCCGTTTCCTAAGGTGTTTCGGCTACTTAGGGACGAGTCTCCATCATCTTGGTATCTACATCAAGAACACCACAACTCATCATCGCCAAGGACGGTAACCTCGATGACATCATTGTATATTCCCCTTGCAATTGCATTGATAACCCCTAGCCCATTTTGCGTTACTTGCCTATCGAGACTAGCCATTTGAGTATTGCCCGGCAACGTTACTTGTGCACATTAGTGATTCCACCCTTCTATTTCATACATACAATATCATATTGGTATCATTATATCATTCCTTGTGTCACAAGATTGTTCCCGCATATACACAATTGCTATCTTGGTTTGTGCATTTCGCATTGTGGCCATACAAAAAAAAGAATAAGCTTTTAAGCAAAAGAGAAAGAGCAAAGAATCTTGTAAGCAAGTGCCATAGCATCATACCACATTGCATATAAGATTGTCATATCTGATCATATTGAATCATCTTGAGAGAAACACCGGGAACATCATACACATAGCATACTTGGGATAGAAAGTTTATCCATTTTGCATATCATAGGTTGTGCACAAGTGTCATATCCGCCTATAGAGAAATCGTGCTAGCGTCTCTCTTGAGTTGTGCAACACGAGCGTTTTCTGTGGTTTCCACATTTTGTGCTCATTCCTCGGTTGCACGACCCCATCTATCTATCCGTGTGTGTGTTTCCGTGTGCCACATATTGCTATTGGTCTAATTGTTACACTTGCCAATTTGTGAATCTTTTTCAACATTATTGACTCTTGCTAACATTTTGCATCAAATTTTTGTGCCACTATCCTCACGGAGCTCCACCACAAGCCTTATTTGTGTAGGTGTGAGAAACCGACAAGAATTGGTACCAATTGTGCTATTTCCTTTTTACACATTGAGTGATCATTGATCCATCTTCAACATCGGTCAAGGTACATTTGGTATAGTTCTTCTCTTTCTCCCACTCATATTTGCTCGAGTCTTGTGATGTATAGGCAAGGCATTTCATCTCCGGTCTTTGACAACAACGATGGTGCGAACAACTACATCACCAAAATGTCCATCTTTGGACTACAACACGAAATGCAAGGTGCGCAATCTTCCTTGCGAGAGCACCTCGACAACCTCGCCATCGACCCACGACACTCCGAAGCAAGGAAAAGGGACTACATCGACACCAAGTTGGGCGAGCTAAAGGATCAACTACGTGACATGGTGGCCGACTACAAGTCTTCTTCCCCTTCATCATCCTCAAGGCGGCGAGCAAGTCGATCATCTTCGGAGCGCCCACGCGACACAAGCGCAAGTCGTCCATGTCCACATATACATGGCGACCACCATCACATTCGTGATCAACATCGTCATGAAGGGCAAGTAACCTCCAACCATCATGTGCACGACGACGACAAACGACATCTACTACGAGCTCAAGTGCTACAACGACACCATCAACATGAAGATGCTCCACAAGCGCAAATGCACAAGTCCGAACAAGCCCTACTTCACGCCAAGTCCAAGCGTCATGAGCAAAAGAGAAGTCCGCGAGACGAGCACCACCAAGACGGAGCTACGGCTACACCAACCACTTCGGCATCTTCGCCAAGTGCTATCAAGGCATCTTCACCTTTGGACGTATGACATCTTTGCCTACTTCCCACGAGTACGCCTACAACAACTTCATCAAGTCCAAGGCGACCAACTACGAGCGAGGGCGACACTTCCATCTTCAGAAGCCCCTCAAGGAAGATGGCCGAGCATGGGAAATTCCATTCGGTCATGGAGACGAGCTACGAGGTGCCACATCATATGGTCCTCCAACAACAAGATGGCGACAAGAAGGTTGAGCATGGGACTATCCCTTCAACCAAGGCGACGCTAGGAGTTGAGCATGGATAAATTTGCACCAACATCTCTCTGACACCCACATATGAAGAGATGCCCCAATTGCCATGTGAGGAGAGCCACCACACCATGAGTGAGATGAGTGACTCCACCATATATGACATTGAGTGCATTTCCCATGAGAGGATGAGTGTGACCACCACTAGCCGCACACATGAGAGCATGCCACACATCCTATGCGAGGTTGAGAGCCATTTGAGTGACTCCACCAACCATATGAGTGAGACAATCTTTGAGGGAGTGAGTGAGCCACAACACATAGTGAGTGAGGTAGTTGAGATGGCACGTGAGGCCACTATGATTTCTAACGACTTAACCTCTACTGCTAGTGTGTTTTGTTCTTTGGTGCTAGGTCTCTGAGGGAGTCCTGGACTAGGGGGTTTCCGGACAGCCGAACTATCATCTTCGGCCGGACTCCTGGACTATGAAGATACAAGATTGAAGACTCCGTCCCGTGTCTGGATGGTACTTTCCTTGGCGTGGAAGGCAAACTTGGCGATACGGATATGTAGATCTCCTACCATTGTAACCGACTCTGTGTAACCCTAACCCTCTTCAGTGCCTATATAAACCGGAGGGTTTTAGTCCGTAGGACGAACAACAATCATACCATAGGCTAGCTTCTAGGATTTAGCCTCTCTGATCTCGTGGTAGATCTACTCTTGTACTACCCATATCATCAATATCAATCAAGCAGGAGTAGGGTTTTACCTCCATCAAGAGGGCCCGAACCTGGGTAAAAACATCGTGTCCCTTGTCTCCTGTTACCATCCGCCTAGACACACAGTTCGGGACCCCCTACCCGAGATCCGCCGGTTTTGACACCGACATTGGTGCTTTCATTGAGAGTTCCTCTGTGTCGTCATCTTTAGGCCCGATGGCTCCTCGGATCATCAACAATGATGCGGTCCAGGGTGAGACTTTTCTCCCCGGACAGATCTTCGTATTCGGTGGCTTTGCACTGCGGGCCAATTTGCTTGGCCATCTGGAGCAGATCGAAAGCTACGCCCCTGGCCATCAGGTTAGATTTGGAAGTTTGAACTACACGGCTAACGTCTGCGGAGACTTGATCTTCGATAGGTTCGAGCCACAGCCAAACGCGCCGCACTGTCACGAAGGGAATGATCTATCTCTGCCGCCGGATAGTGCCCTGGAGGCCGCACCAGTGTCCGCTCCGACCCTTAGCTCGGAGCCGACTACGCCGATCGAGGATGGATGGATGGACACCGCCTCGGGGGCTGCGATCTCTACGGCGATTGAGCCGAACACCAACCCTGTCCTTCACGAAGCTCGTGACTCCAAGGTGCCGGACTCCTCTCCGGACTCTGAACCCCCCGCGCCCCTGCCAATTGAATCCGACTGGGCGCCGGTTATGGAGTTCACCGTCGCGGACATCTTTCAGCACTCGCCCTTTGGCGACATCCTGAATTCACTAAAGTATCTCTCTTTATCAGGAGAGCCCTGGCCGGATTATGGTCAGGAAGGTTGGGATGCGGACGACGAAGAAATTCAAAACCCACCCACCACCCACTTAGTAGCCACTATCGATGATCTAACCGACATACTCGACTTCGACTCCGAAGACATTGACGGTATGGACGATGATGTAGGAGACGACCAAGAACCAGCGCCTACAGGGCACTGGAAGGCCACCTCGTCATACGACATTTACATGGTGGATATCCCAAAAGATGGGAATGGCGATGGAACAACAGAGGATGACCCCTCCAAGAAACAGCCTAAGCGCCGGCGTCAGCGGCGCCGCTCTAAATCCCGCCACAGCAAAAACGGCGATTCCGGCATAGGAGACAATAACACCCCGGACAGTGCCGAAGACAACTCCCTCCAGCAGGATTCAGTGCGGGAGGATTGAGAAGCCGGCCCTCATGAGAGAGCGGCAGGCAGAGAGGTAGAGGACGATAATTACATGCCTCCCTCTGAAGACAAGGCAAGCCTCGACGATGACAAATTTGTCGTGCCTGAGGATCCCGTCAAACAAGAGTGTTTCAAACGCAGGCTTATGGCCACGGCAAACAGCCTCAAGAAAAAGCAGCAACAACTTAGAGCTGACCAAGACTTGCTAGCCGACAGATGGACTGAAGTAATTGCGGCCGAAGAGTATGAACTCGAACGCCCCTCCAAGAGCTACCCAAAACGCAGGCTGCTACCCCGATTAGAGGAGGAAGCACCTAAACCTACATCACCAGCGCATAATACGGCCGACCGGCCACCTCGTGGCCACGACAGAGAGGCATCTCGGCCCTCCACTCAAGCTGCACCCCGGCGCCGCTCGAAAAACACCAAGACGCGGGAGAATGCGCCAGACCTGCGGGATATACTGGAGGACAAGGCAAGGCAAACAAGATCGATCTACGGATCGTGTGGGCGCGCCACGATATGTGATGATAACCGTCACGCCGGATATGGAAATTCCGGCCGGGCCAAACACAGTAGACAAAGCTCATTTGAGCTGCGTCGTGATATAGCCCAATACAGAGGCGCCGCACACCCACTATGCTTCATAGACGAAGTGATGGATCATCAAATCCCTGAGGGTTTCAAACCTGTAAACATTGA
Organism: Triticum aestivum; assembly: GCF_018294505.1. Lineage (NCBI taxonomy): Eukaryota > Viridiplantae > Streptophyta > Magnoliopsida > Poales > Poaceae > Triticum > Triticum aestivum. Next base: position 256,867,685 of record NC_057807.1, read on the forward strand.
ATCATACGACGACACAACAGATCCTGTGGTCTGGATCGAGGACTATCTCCTCCATATCCACATGGCCCGCGGTGATGATCTACACGCCATCAAATACCTCCCACTCAATCTTAAAGGACCAGCTCGGCATTGGCTTAACAGCTTGCCTGCGGAGTGAATTGGTTGTTGGGAAGATCTGGAAGCCGCATTCCTCGACAACTTCTAGGGCACCTATGTGCGACCACCAGACCCCGATGACCTAAGCCACATAATTCTGCAGCCAGAAGAATCGGCCAAACAATTCTGGACACGGTTCCTAACCAAGAAAAATCAAATCGTCGACTGTCCGGATGCAGAGGCCCTTGCAGCCTTCAAATATAACATCCGCGACAAGTGGCTCGCCCGGCACCTAGGACAGGAAAAGCTGAAATCCATGGCAGCCCTCACAACACTCATGAACTGCTTCTGCGAGGGAGAGGATAGCTGGCTTGCTCGTAGTAATAGCATGACCAAAAGCCCTAGTAATTCGGATACCAAGGACAACAACGGTAGGTCGCGTCGCAACAAGAACAAGCGCCACATTAATGGTGATAATACCGAGGATACGGCAGTCAATGCCGGATTCAGAGGCTCTAAACCCGGTCAGCGGAAAAAGCCATTCAAAAGAAATACTCCGGGCCTGTCCAATTTGGACCGAATACTCGATCGCTCGTGCCAGATACACGGCACCCCCGAAAAGCCAGCCAATCACACCAACAGGGATTGTTGGGTGTTCAAGCAGGCAGGCAAGCTAACTGCCGAAAACAATGACAAGGGGCTGCATAGCAATGACGAGGAGGAGCCCCGGCCGCCGAACAATAGAGGACATAAGGGCTTTCCCCCACAAGTGCGGACGGTGAACATGATATACGCAACCCACATACCCAAACGGGAGCGAAAGCGTGCACTAAGGGATATATATGCGATGGAGCCAGTCGCCCCAAAGTTCAATCCGTGGTCCTCCTGCCCAATCACTTTTGATCGAAGGGACCACCCCACTAGCATCCGCCATGGCTGCTTCGCCGCATTGGTTCTAGACCCAATTGTTGACGGATTTCACCTCACTAGAGTCCTGATGGACGGCGGCAGCAGCCAGAACCTGCTTTATGAGGATACAGTGCGCAAGATGGGCATAGACCCCTCAAGGATTAAACCCACAAAGACGACCTTTAAAGGCGTCATACCAGGTGTGGAGGCCAACTGTACAGGCTCAGTTACACTTGAAGTGGTCTTCGGATCACCGGATAACTTCTAAAGCGAGGAATTAATCTTCGACATAGTCCCGTTCCGCAGCGGCTATCATGCACTGCTCGTACGAACCGCATTTGCAAAGTTCAATGCGGTGCCGCACTACGCATACCTCAAGCTCAAGATGCCAGGCCCTCGAGGAGTCATTACGGTCAACGGAAACACCGAACGCTCTCTCCGAACGGAGGAGCATACGGCGGCCCTCGCGGCAGAAGTACAAAGCAGCCTCTTAAGGCAATTCTCGAGTCCGGCTATTAAACGGCCGGACACCGTCAAGCGCGCCCAAAGTAACCAACAACAAGACCGCCTGTCGCATTCCGAGCACGTGTAGAAATGCGGCCCCAACCCCAGCCCTCGTGAAATCGCGAAACCAGTACTACGCGTACATAATTACGTTCTGGAAATACCATGGGCATAGGGGGAGGGGCACGACCACGGCAAGCCCAGAAGGGCGGCTCAACCGCACCAGGGGCTCCCAATTGTGTCATTCTTCTTTTTCCTCTTACTTTCAGGACTCCTTTTTCAAGAAGCCCTGTCCGGCAGTAGAATTGCCGAACACACGATGCAACAGCCAGGGAAGCAGAAAGCTACGTCGAGTGTACAGGTGGTCTCTATAACGAGCAGTATACTTGTTTTACATATCATCCCGCAGGTCGCTCCTGGAGGGGGACATGTCAAATAGTCCCGTCCCTTACTTATCGCACTATTTGTATCGTTCTACTTTTACTGCAGCTTTTTAATAAACAATGCACAGCTTTTGCCTATTATTGCATTCCTTTTTCTTATATATATATATTCACTTATGACATGTTGCATCCGTACGATTTGGTACGGCCAAATACACCAGTGGCTTAAGTACCCCAACATATGGCGTGATAAGTCCGAACACTTTCAAAAGTGCGGCACCCCGAACTTATAGCATTATATGCATCGGCTCCGAATCATGTCTTGGGTCAATAGTTGGGTTTGCCCGGCTCCCATGTTTTGGTACCTTACGTTCAGTTATATCGGCTAAGGTAGCGCTGGGAGAACCACTGCGATTGTGCCCCGGTTGAGCTGGGTTGAGCACCTCAGTGGAGAAAGCGAAAACTGACCGTCATGATAGGGCGAGAGCCGGTCGCTGTTTGAGAGGTATCTTTGAGTCCCTAAAGACTCATGCCGCTTAGAGCGAGGAGTCGGCTTTGTCCAACCCAGGCGTGGATAGCGCCCCGAACTCGGTCTTCCGAATACTAGGGGCTTCACCGAAATTTAAAATTATAGAATTCTATGGCTAAGTGAGAGTGTTCAAGCATTATAGTCTGGTTGCCTTGTTCGTTGCATTGAGCGCCTCCCTCGAAGGACCCAAGAATGGGAAAAAGAGCGCTCAAGTTTATCCCGAACACCCCAGCAGTCGTGGCATGGGGGCAGAAGCCGACGACTCGCCATCTCTCAAATTTAGTAAATGGCCGCATAGAAGGTAATATTTTAAATTCACAAGCGTTGCTTAGCGCATATGAACAAGTTTTCAAGCGTACAGGATAACAAATGCGAGTTTACTCAAAAATTACATCTTTGGAGCATTCACCCGCTATAAGGCGGGCACCCTTCAGGACGTTCTCATAATACATCTCGGGCTTGCGATACTCCCTGCCCGGCGGCGGAGCGTCCGTCACAAGCTTCTCAGCGTCCATCTTGCCCCAGTGCACTTTAGCACGGGCAAGGGCCCTACGGGAACCTTCGATGCAGACGGAGCGCTTGACGACTTCAATCCATGGACAGGCGTCCACCAGCCGTCTCACCAGCCCGAAGTAGCTCCCAGGCACGGTTTCCTCGGGCCACAGCCGAACTATGAGGCCCTTCATGGCTTGTTCGGCCACCTTATGGAGCTCGACCAGCTGCTTCAGCTAGTCGCTCAGGGGCACCGGGTGTCCAGCCTCAGCATACTGAGACCAGAACATCTTCTTCGTCGAGCTCCCTTCCTCGGCCCGGTAGAATGCAGCGGCGGCGGACACACTGCAGGGCAGAGCTCCGGATTCGGGTAAGTAACAAGTAATTCACTTTCACGTGCTTGCTTTGCATGAAGAATGCCTTACCCGCCGCTATCTTCTTTATCGCCTCAATTTCCTAGAGGGCTTTTTGGGCTTCAGCCTTAGCGGCTTTGGCGCTCTCAAGAGCCGAGGCGAGCTCGGACTCTCGAGTCTTTGAGTCACGCTCCAAACCCTTGTGTTTTTCCACGAGAGCCTGGAGCTCGTGCCGCACCTCCGCCACCCGCGCCTCCTACTTCTCTCGCTCGGTGCGTTCCGTGGACGCATCGCTTTCGGCCCTGGACACCGCTTCCTTCAGGGTCGCCACCTTGTTCGTGTCCCATGCAATTTTCACGTTATTCCTGTTCCTTTTTGCAACCACATTTTTATATACTCCCATAAGGTATTACTTACCTTCCTTGTCCTCAAGCTGCTTCTTGGCAAGGCCGAGCTCGTTCTCGGAGCGCTCGAGGCTCTGCTTCAATGCATTAACATCCGCAGTCAGTGCGGCAGAGGTTAGCAGCGTAGCCTGCATTCCCATATTGACATACTTATGTTAGACTCCTGCGTACATCTTTTTTTTAAGATCCTCAATTCGGCTTTTCTTTCCGAACACTAAACTGAGCATCAGGGGCTACTGTATATGCGGTAATATTTTTACATATCTTAAATACATACCTCAAAGCCTGTTAGAAGGCTGGCGCAGGCTTCAGTCAGCTCGCTCTTGGCGGACTGAACTTTCTAGATCACCACACTCATAACAGTGCGGTGCTCCTCGTCGATGGAGGCGCCGTTAAGCGCCTCCAGCAAATTATCCGGTGCCTCCGGTTGGACGGAGGTCACTGGTGTCGCAGTCTCGCCCTTCTTACGAAGGGGCCGCCCGCCGGACTCCGGAACCACTGAAGGTTCCGGTGCGGATTCCGGCCCAGGGCCAAACTTAGAGCCCTTTGGGGTTTGATCCCCCTTGTGCCCAGAGTCCGGGAGGTTGCCTTGCGGCGCCTCCGGGACCTCCTCCTCCTGGCTAGCCCCCTTTTGGGACCCCACCTCAGCGTCATCCGCGGCGCGACGGGAGGAGACGGCCGGAAGTGAAATGTTATCCACGTCCGATGGCGCCAGGGAGCCGCTCGTTGAAGTGTCGAGCCCGTCCTTGGGCGGGCTGCAGGGTTATATTCAGCGTTAAGAGATTCTATGCGACAAACGAAACGCCATGAGTTATTCTGGTATCCGGACACTTATGACGTCGCCAGGGGCTTAGCCCTCGGTGGCCACACCTCTTCGCCGTCGTCGGTGTTGGTGGAGTAGTCCGGGTGAAGGGTCCTTTCCTTCTTGGACCCTCCGGCCTCCCCAGTTGGGGAGGCCTACCTTTTCTTCTCTCCCCCTGCTGGGGGAGAGGTCTCTTTTTTCTCCTCCTTGACTTCGCGGGAGGAGTTCGCCTCGGATTCATCGGACGATGAGTCCGATAACACCTGACGCCGGGAACTCTTTCGGGTTCCCGTGGCCTTCTTCTTGGCCTTCTTCTACAGCACCACATAAGGCGCCGGAGCCAGCAGCCCCGTTAATTGGGTGTCTGCTGGGTCTTCGGGCAAGGGAGCCGGACAGTTAACCTGCTCGGACTTCTTCTGCCAGGCCTATCAAAGGTAGGGGAGTTTAGGTCCCACATAGAGTCAAACTATGGAAAATAAGTGTCCTGTAAAGGGTAATATAGCTTACCTCGCCGGCTTGACGCTGCGAGCTGAATCCGCGGTCTTCGGTAGCGGATGCGGGAGCTTCGGCGCCCTTGAACAGCACCTTCCAGGCATCTTTGTACGTAGTGTTGAAGAGCCTTCTCAAGTTTGGTGATGTGCCGGATCAAACTCCCACAAGCTGGAGGCTCGTAGTTGGCACGGGAGGACCCGGCGGATGAGCATGACCTGGACTGCGTTGACAAGCTTGATGTTCTTATTCACAAGGTTTTGGATGCAGGTTTGGAGTCCAGTCAGCTCCTCCGAATTACCCCATGTCACGCCCTTCTCTTTCTAGGAGGTGAGTCATGTGGGGATGCTAGATCGAAATTCGGGGGCCGCTGCCCATTCAGGGTCACGCGGTTCGGTGATGTAGAACCACCCCGATTGCCACCCTTTGATGGTTTCCACGAAGGAGCCCTCGAGCCATATAACGTTGGGCATCTTGCCCACCATGGTGCCTCCGCACTCCGCCTGCTGGCCCCCCACTACCTTCGGCTTGACATTGAAAGTCTTCAGCCATAAGCCGAAGTGGGGCTTGATGTGGAGGAAGGCCCCGCACACGACGATAAACGCCGAGATGTTGAGGATGAAGTTCGGGGCCAGATCGTGGAAATCCAGGCCATAGTAGAACATGAGCACCCGGACAAATGGGTGAAGTGGAAAACCTAGTCCGCGGAGGAAATGGGTGAGGAACACCACCCTCTCATAGGGTATGGGGGTGGGGATGAGCTGCCCCTTGTCGGGGAGCCGATGCGCGATGTCGCTGGACAAGTATCTGGCCTTCCGCAGCCTCTTGATGTGCCCCTCCGTGACGGAGGAGCCAATCCACCTGCCTCCCGCTCCAGACATGGCTGGGGGAGGTTGAGGCGAGATGTGCAGACTTGGGCGCTGGAGTTCGAGTGCACGGAAATGGATAAGCAAAGGAGGAGGAAGGCGTAGGTAAAAAGGTGGATCCTTATCCCCTTATATGGACGAACGAAACTATGCGTCCCCACCAGCCTAGTAAAACTCGCTTATCTCCCAAGCGCTGTAATCAATGGCGCGGTTGGGTTACCCACGCCCGTATTGATGAGAATCCCGGAATAAGGGGACACGATCTCTGCTTTGACAAGACGTGCCTAGGAAACCGCCTCGCTAAACGTAAAAATGATTCGAATAAAGGCTTGGCCATGGTGTGATGTCACGCCATGGAATACGTCAGCATATTGAATTTGTGAAAATATTATTATTCTCTCTATGGTGGTATGTGGAACTTATTTTGCAGAGCCGGACACTATCCTTGTGTTCAAAATCTTCTATGAAGTATTCGGAGGAAGAACCCGCCTTGCAATGCCGAAGACAATATGCGCGCCGGACTCGTCGTCATTGAAGCCTGGTTCAGGGGCTACTGAGGGAGTCCTGGACTAGGGGGTGTCCGGATAGCCGAACTATCATCTTCGGCCGGACTCCTGGACTATGAAGATACAAGATTGAAGACTCTGTCCCGTGTCCAGATGGGACTTTCCTTGGCGTGGAAGGCAAACTTGGCGATACGGATATGTAGATCTCCTACCATTGTAACCGACTCTGTGTAACCCTAACCCTCTTCGGTGCCTATATAAACCGGAGGGCTTTAGTCCGTAGGATGAACAACAATCATACCATAGGCTAGCTTCTAGGGTTTAGCCTCTCTGATCTCGTGGTAGATCTACTCTTGTACTACCCATATCATCAATATCAATCAAGCAGGAGTAGGGTTTTACCTCCATCGAGAGGGCCTGAACCTGGGTAAAAACATCGTGTCCCTTGTCTCCTGTTACCATCCGCCTAGACGCACAGTTCGGTACCCCCTACCCGAGATCCGCCGGTTTTGACACCGACAGTCTCCTACATGATGACATGCCTATCCTCGACGAGTCCATACCTCTAATGGGAAAACCGATGGCCATGGTGGACGATGATGCACCCCCACATGGTACCATCAAGATGAAGATGACAATGACTTGGTCTTCGACACCTCACCTACAACACATGAGCGATGCTCCAAAGGTAACATAGGTGATGGTACTTCTCTTGTCCCACTAGTGGACTATCTCACGACCGATTGCTTGCATGATGTTGATCCACCTATTGCCATGCTTCATGCTAGTGCGACTTCTTCATGTCATGACTTACCTATTTATGATGAATATGATGATAAGCATGTTGAATTGCCTAGTTGTGATGCTATGCTCCATAGGATATCTTGTGAAAATTCTATTGGTCACGTCATGTTTGACAATCCATTGAACTTGTCATATGCTATGAGTGAGATCTCCCATATTGCTTCATTTCAATCTCAACATAGTAACTATGCATGCCTCATTAAAATAAATCCCATTTGCACTTATGGCATAAATGACGAGATGATGGTCATTGGCTTTTGTTTTTCTTGTGATGATATTGCCATGCTTCCTTTACATGATTTACGCAATTCATCTACTATGTCATGCCATGATCACATTGTTCCGAATATGCAATGTTTTGGATGTTGCCAATATTCTCCATGTGATGTTTCTACTAATGCTCATGAGGAGACCCCCATAGTTTCCTCATACATATTAGGAGATTTTGATGCATTCCATACTTTGCATGATTTCCATTATTGCTTGCACCGTATGCATTCCATGAATAACAATGCTCTACATATATCTCATGATGCATTACACAATTTGAGTCTCCATTATGCCATACATAATAACAAACCTATCATGATGGATGACATGTTTCTGTATCATGCATCTCATTTATTTAAGCATTGGATATTTTGTGCTAACTAACACAAGCACGTGTGCATCATGATGGATGATGTGTACATCTACCACGCACACACAATTTTTCCTTTGCCTTTGTTTTGTGTAGGTACTCATGTATACTCGTCAACCTCACAATCCCATGAGTTGACGAAACGAGCTCTTGAGAGCAACGATCATTTGGGATCCCGTGGACTATCCTTACCACCATTCCCTTCGCGCAAGGACTACACACATCTCTTCTACTTGCCTCTCACACGGCTATGGGCTATATATCACTTGTCACCTTATGCCCATACTATAGTGTTCACTTTGCATGTTATGCCTCTTTCCATGCCTTTACCATGCAATTGTGACCCTTGCTTGCATCTACCCACCATTCACCATTATGCTACTACTATGTGTATTTGCATGCTCGGCGGAGATCCTAGTAGATATTGCCATGATTTCTTTGTGCCTCATGCTATTGATGTTTGTTGTGTTGGGAGAGTCATGATATCCCATTGCTATTTACATATGACCTCTTGCCAATACATTGATGATAATTTTCCCATATCTTGCTTTCATGCTTGTGATATGTCATGTGCATTATTCATGCCCACTATTTGCACACATGACATGCTTGCCATGATTCCTTCTAGTACGTTGCATCTTCGCGCTACTAGCTTGCTTGACTTGATCTCTATGATTGCTTGCTTGGTTGCATCACCCATGTTCCACTCTTACTTGCTTTCTTGGGTTGATGACATATGTGTTCATGCATCTCACTTGATTTGTCATGATCATTGTCTCTTGTCTCCATTAGTTGCATCTCTCATATCACCTTGTATTGAGTGCCAACTTGCTATGCTTATTGATCATGGAGACTTGGACATATTACTTGTGATGCATACTTGTTTACTTGAGCCTATTGCATTCGGTTGTTCTTGCATCATATGCCTCCATACTATGAAATGCTCCCTTGTCCTTTCTTATGATGAGCATGTTGCATACACTTGTTGGGTATCTTACCACACGAATGATAGGTTTTGCACTTCTGCTAACCTAATTTGTTTTTCCGAGTGTTTGTCCTGTTCTTTCGTTTTGGAGGATTCACAAGGCGGTGCCGTTGTGCGACCACTTGGTCATGCGAAGGCATACACGATGTGCGACACCAACATTTTTGACATTCTCATAAAAGTGAACACCTTCCCTTTGATCCATCCTCAAGTACGCATATTGGATGGGCCATTCTTTCATTGTTGTTTCCTTCTTCCTGTCTACATTATATACATATTGGAGGGAGGACCGACATTGGAGATGGACCCTATGGACCTTCACGTTGAGGAATGCCACGACATCGAGCTTTGGTACATCAACACTCTGTTGACTTTTTGGACCACCACATCCATATTAGTTGATTGTGCTCACACATGTCATGCTCGATGGACATATCATACTCACCACAAGTTTGCACCCTATATATGGATTGACTCACATTATGCTTGTCTTGTTGCATCTATTCCCATGTCATCCATAATATTTGAGCTTGTGCATTTCCTTAGCAAATTTGTTGTGATCTTCCTTGATGGCATTGTCTTACATCATGATCTTATTGCCTACCATCAATTGCATGATAACTTATTCATATTGAGCACCCATTGCCATATTCATGCTATTGATAAACTGTCACACTATGACATCATTTTGCACCATGGTTGCATTGATCACATTCACAATACATTTGTGTGCACAATGAATGCTTTTGCTCCCATGAATGCTTTACATCTCATTCCATATCATCTTGATAAGCTTCATGCGCTTTGTCACGAACAATCTTGTTGCACGGACTCATTCTTACATGATGGACACTTTGTGTGCGCTAACCATTGTATTTCCGAGTGTCGTTTGTGTTTGCTCTTTTTGCATGTGTACCCCTCCGGAGACACCTTGGAGTACTTGGATTGCACCATGACTTCCACTCCGTCCAATTACATGTCCGTCCACGACAATCGCTTCCATGGTGATGAGGATCACGATCCGAGGTCGGATCTTTCTCAAGGGAGGGGAGATGATGCGGAGCATCCCACGTTCATTCCCATGTACACTCTGACTACTCTCCAAGCCCCGAGAGGACATATGATGAGACCTCAACCATACGCCATGGGACACAAGGTGAACTCACTCCTCTTCGCACCGTCACTTTCCACATATGAGACATGGTTGCTACCTCATGCATGGACCTTGCATATACTCAGGTACAATCGGGATAACCATGGAGGATCCAAGGACCAAGGCCAAGCATGGAAGAGGAGAAGGGAGAAGAAGAACGGAGCAAGACAGGCCTTGCTCGGATCATCCGGATCCCCAGCCGGATGATCCGGACCAAGCCCGGCTGATCCGGACATCCACCCGGATGATCCGGGTAATCACCCTGCTTCGACGGCCGAATACTGCAGAATCACCCCGGTGAAGCCGGATCATCCGGACGAGGACCCGGATCATCTGGACGATGCCTGGATTGTCCGGACCCCCATCCGGATCATCCGGCCTTTGCCGGCACGCATGACTTGGGCCGAGGCCCATGTACCCCTTCGCCCCTTTCTTATCCCTTCGTGGCTTAGAACTATATATAGACCCCCTCCTCCTCCATTTGAGGGTTAGCATTGGTTTAGCTCATATGTGAGGATGGCTTTTTCTCATCCATATCGGATCGTCTCCTCGAGAGTGACCGTGGCCCCTCTACGGATAAGATCCCCTTGGATTCAAGACCCCCTCTTTGGTGGCCCCATCCAGACATCCTCACGGAGAAGAATCGGTTACCTCTTGTATCGTTCGTTGTTGACTTTGGATCTTGTATCTTACCTTTGTGTTCATCGATCTAGCGCATGTGTGATCTATTCTTGTTGGTTGAGTGATTCTCTCGTGTTTTCCCCTCGTGTTCTTCATGTTCCTCGTTGGGATCCGCTCCTTTCATGAAAGATCGGCCAATAGGGTTCCACCCTACATCAACGGGCTACCGTTGACCTCCTCCAACCTCCACGGGCTCCTGTTCATCCAGCCTCCACCGTGCGCTACTCCACCGACTACTGTTCAACCACCCCACCACCGTCTACTATTCATCTAGCCCTCCACACCACGGGGTCCTATTCAACCACCCCTCCACGTGCACCCCTCCATCGTCTACTGTTCATCCAGCCCTCCACACCACGGGGGCCTGTTCAAGCACCCCTCCACGGGCACCCCTCCACCGTCTACTGTTCATCCAGCCCTCCACACCAAGGGGTCCTGTTCATCCAAAGGCAACGCCACCGCTCACTGTTCATCCAACCCCCCCCCCCCCCCCAGAACGCTCACTGTTCATCCAATCGATCGGCTTCAGTTAGCAGTAGTAGCGAAGGAATCGCTCGATCGGGTTCAGTTAACAGCCATCGATCGATCGCTCGGGTTCAGTAACGTGTAGCCTGCAGTGCAATCGCTCGGGTTTAGTTAGAGCCCAATGCCTCGCTCGGGTTCAGTTAGAGCCAATGCCTCGCACACACGCGCGTACGTGTATGAGAGAAACGCGCATCGCTCGGCCCCCGACCTCCCACCATAACTGGGAACTCCCCGAAATTTTCCTCGCCCTCGCTTCTACCATGGCTTTTTCCGTCATGGACGGCCCAAAGAATGTCATGCAGCTACGTCTCCGGCCCGCCCAAGACGAAAAGCCCATTTTCTGTCATGATTTTTTGTCGTAGAAGTAGGAGCCCACCACATCTATGATGATACCGGGTTTTGTCACAATTATCGTCATAGAAGTGTCATATGTATGACAGGAAAAAAATCCGTTTAGCCCAAAATGTCACGGATGTGTCTTTTTTTTGTAGTGTCCATGGCGCCCCCCACCTCACCAATTTCACAGCCGCCCTCCTCCCTAATGCCGGAGACGCTATCCATTTGCCGTCGTGCACTGGGCCGTGTGCCTCTTACTCCGTGCTGCTGGTGCTGCCTTGACGACGGCCGCGTGAACCGTATAGGAGCCGATTCACCCCCGCCGTTGTTCACGGCACCGGAGCGGCTCCAACTTCGGATTCGTCCAGAGTCCTGGCGCAGCTTCCACGTAGCCGTCGACCGTCGCGACATTGCTCTTTCCCTGCCGCCGGTCGCCACCGCAACCGCGCCGGCCTCACCGACTTGGCAGCTAGACCTGCCTACTTCACCATGCCGTCAAATAGATCGCACCCTCATCTCAAATCACTTTATTTAGGCATCAGTTGTCTGAATTTTTATTCTGGGCCAATCGATTCCCAATGGGAAGCAGCACCCCTCAAGGCGGCAGAGCTCCTAGGCTGCTGGTTGGCTGGTGTCTAACGTAAGGGTGCGGGCTGCAAGTTCGCTCCGGAAGCAGCGCTTAGATGGCTATCTTTTAGATTTGCATGGGTTGAAGGTACTGCCGCCGCCGGATCTGGATGACGGGAAGTCTTTGTGGATTGGCCCATGGGCGGCGCAACCATGGCAGTGCGTTGGGGCGGGGAGCGGGGTTTTGGCCGGGGCCATGGACGGCGGAGGCAGGCTGCTCTGCCATTGGTCACTGGCTCTTTGGGGCAGATTCCGAACAGTGTCAGCCGGGAGGCACAAGACAGCCAGCCATCCGGCGTAGATCAGACAGTACCAAAATAAAATAAAATCGTGTGACCCCAATTTAGTCTTCAGTCAACAGACGTGTGACCACTCTCGTACCTTGTTGTTGATCTCTTAGTGTATTTCTTCAGATCAAAGAGATATGTCGTTCTTAACATTATGCGTTATCTGCATCTTGAGACACACCATCTTCTGACTCACCGTAGTTGCTCCAACAAGGGAAGCATACACCAGAAGGGAGCTCTAGCCCCCACTCAACAGTTCCCTGCATCGAATGCGCGTGCCCGACATGGACAGCCACAACAACTGCAGGGCCATCGACAAGTCAGCACATGATGCTCACTCCTATGGATGGCAGCCAGATAGGTTGTACCCTCATGTTACTTGTGTGCAACATTTATGGCTTTGTTATTCGTCTAAGCATGGAAAATAGATCATCACATTTCACTGCATATTCATGCTGATCTCTTACGGGTCTTGTTCAGGGGATAACGTTGTTCCATAGTTCAGCTAAGATACTTGTTCTTTAGGTAACGCTGTTCCATAGTTATCATCCATCAGCCAATGATATCCCACAGGCTGGTGATTATAGTATTATACCACTTCTAGTATTACCTATGTTGTTCTTTAATACTTTTGTGTGCCATCTAGTTAATCTCGAGTACAAACGATACATATTCTGTAGCTTTCATCTGTGTTCTCCCTTTAGTTTATGAGACCTGTTGCTGCTAGTTAACCCCAGTCCTACTATTTATGTCGTCTCCTACAGGCACTCATTACATAAATCTAACTACTAGTTGTCTTCCATGCATGTCAGATATAATTGCACACACTGATATATCCACAAGAACCTCACGGAGCAATGTAAAGGCCAATAAACTTGATGTCAATGATACCCAATATGATGGAACATGTAAAGGCAGTTCTTCAGAAGACTTGCAGAAAGATGATGAATCCTCTTCACCCCACAAGGTCCTTGCTCTAACTTGGCCTGTGATATGGGTACAACATGCATATAATGTCCTGGAGTGTATCTACTCTGTTGCAATGCCATGTGCTTAGCATGCTGATCATGCATGTAAATATGTCATGCCTTCCTGTTTTTCAGTACCTATTCCATTCATGATAACATGTTTTCAAATTCAAGTACTGTCATTCTACTCTATCGCAATGCCATCTGCTTAATTTGGACATCATGCTTCTGAATATCTTATGCATTGTTATTCATCAGTATGTACTTCATCTGTCTACCATACCATGTTTTTTTACATTGAAGTGTTGTTCTAGTGCTTTGTTGCAATGCCATCTTATTTTCCCAATCATACACGTGTATGTTGCCTTAGTTATTTCTGTACATATTCCGCTAGCATACAGTTTTACATTCAACTAGTGTTTTTTTGCTGTGTTGTCCTGTCGTATCCCTAGCTCTTACACCATACTCCCTCCGTCCGGATTACATGTTGCCGAAATGGATAAAAAAGGATGTATCTAGAACTGAAATATGCCTAGACCCATCCATTTTTTTCCGGATGGAGGGAATACATGTCAATATGTCATGCCTTTCTATTCTTCAGTACCTATTCCATCTCTCTGATGTCGCATGTTTTATAATTAAAGCACCATTCTTCTATACAAGGCATGCAAGGGGAAGACGACTATGTTAGAATCTGAAGGGTTACAAACAAGGCCTTTGCAAAAGATCCAAATGCCAGGAGATAATAAACCAACTCCAGTTTTTATAGATACTGCTCCAGCACAGAGAAACCCAACTCCTACTGATAATAAGCAGATTCCAGTGGCCAAAGAACTAGTCCGCTCCAGTCCAGCAAAAATATGTCAACTCAATTCTAAGAAGCGTGTGCGTATCCTTGCATCATGAAATTTTATAGCATGCTGATCATATTTTCTACATGTTTCTTACCCATCTCTCTTTTAGAAAATAAGCTTAACAGATAGAAGAATTTCTGCAATGGTATCGTTTATGAGGAAAGATTCTTGCAGGAATTCTCTGTGCTCCAATGTAGATGTAAGTACCTGTTGTATATCACTATATTTTTACATCAGCATGTATTTTGTTAATCGGCGTGAATCCAACCTTTATCTGATCTAAATTTAGTTGTAGCAAAATGTATGATTAAAGGCCACAATGTTGATTTTTGCAAGGAAAACTGCCTGGTAGTTTTGCATCCTGAGCTGCATGAGTGTACTATCTCATATCAGTGGGTTTGAATACTTTGGTTCTGCAGTGGGTTTTTCAGTGTTTTTTTACTGTGTTGTCCTGTCGTATCCCTAGCTCTTACATCATACTCCCTCCGTCCGGATTAAATGTCGCAGAAATGGATAAAACTGGATGTATCTAGAACTGAAATACGCCTAGACCCATCCATTTATTTCCGGATGGAGGGAATACATGTCAATATGTCATGCCTTTCTATTCTTCAGTACCTATTCCATCTCTGCTGTAGCATGTTTTATAACTGAATCACCATTCTTCTATATAAGGCATGCAAGGGGAAGACGGCTATGTTAGAATCTGAAGGGTTACAAACCAGGTCTTTGCAAAAGATCCAAACGCCAGGAGATAATAAACCAACTCCATTTTTCATAGATACTGCTCCAGCACAGAGAAACCCAACTCCCACTGATAATAAGCAGATTCCAGTGGCCAAAGAACTAGTCCGCTCCAGTCCAGCAAAAGAATGTCAACTCCATTCTAAGAAGCGTGTGCGTATCCTCGCATCATGAAATTTTATAGCATTCTGATCATATTTTCTACATGTTTCTTACCCATCTCTCTTTTAGAAAATAAGGTTAAACGATACAAGACTTCCTCCATTGGGATCGTATTCGAGGAAAATATCTTGCGGGAATTCTCTGTGCTCCAATGCTGATGTAAGTACCTGTTGTATATCACTATATTTTTACATCAGCATGTATTTTGTTAATCGGCGTGAATCTAACCTTTATCTGATCTAAAATTAGTTGTAGCAAAATGTTAAAGGCGCCAATGTTGATTTTTGTAAGGAAAACTGCCTGGTAGTTTTGCATACTGAGCTGCATGAATGTACTATCTCATATCACGCACATTACTGAATTGTAGTGCTTCTCTGGTTGCCCATTCATTCATTGTGTCAATGTTGCTTTCGTATTACCTTACCTGGCTGATGATAGCTGTGCCATATTGTGTTAATTTGGTGTAGGCTAGTTGCCCAAACGTTCGTTGTGTCAATGTTGCTTTCCTATTATCTGACTTGGCCAATGATAGCAATGCTAGTGTGTTAATTTTGTGCAGGCTGCTGAAGATAAGAAGACAAACTCTGAAAACAGCAAGGCAACCCCATTGTTTCTTTCCAGTAAATCTAGGCCAGGTAATATGGCAATAACTCATGATTAATCTGTTTGGTTCCCGTCCTAATTTATGTTATGATGCAGTGGTCGAGACACTCTCCACTATCAATAATACAAGCCTGCCAAAATCGCCATCTGAATCTGTTCAGTATCCTCTGTCTCGAATGCAACGGAATAAATGTATGTTTGTGAACCAATTAATGGCTGAAGCAATGATGGAAATGGTGGATGAATCAGAGGTGCAGAGTCGTGCGACACAACAACTGATCAATGTTTTCAGAGACAGTGTAGCAAAGCAGCAAGAACTTGCCCACATGCTTATGGGCGTCATCTGTGCTGAGGTTGCAGATTGTGACGTTGTAGATGGTTAGGTTCTGCTCATTTATTTGCACTGGCATCAATCTTTGATTGCCCAGTGGATGTAATTTCCTGTAATATATGCTGGATGTGCAACGTTATTCCCTGTATGCCGTACCTTTGCTTGATCGGTTTTGGTCCTGTGCATAATTGCTCGTCGTAATGGGCTCAAATTATCTAATTTGGCCTAAAGACATGAACGAACTTTAGTGGGCCCATTAAGTTAATGGGCCGTTACTAGGCCGAAAGTTAATGGTCGGCCCTCTTACCTCCCGGGTCGTTAACAGGCCGACATCGAAGCGGGCAACAGGTGGCCCCAATTTATTTCACGGGCCGTTAACAGGCCGTTACTAAGTTTGGGCTACATATGGCCCAACTATACTGTAGGCCTTTAGCAGGCCGAAAGAGACAGCGGGCTTGTACTGGACCATGAAGAGCATGGGCCGCTAAGAGGCCGAAAGTCAGGTCGTATTGTAAACGGCCCAACTGTGTTGTGGGCCTTTAGCAGGCCGAAAGAGAAACCGGGCTGGTATTGGACCATGAAGGGCATGGGCCGTTAAAAGGCCAAAACTAAGGTCCGACTACAAATGGCCCAACTCATTTATGGTCCGTTAACAGGCCGAAAGGCACACAGGGCCGGGAATTGGCCCAACACTTAAATGGGTCGCTAAAAGGCCAAAACTCAGGTCCGACTACAAATGGCCCAACTGATTTATGGGCCGTCAACAGGCTGAAAGTGACACCGGGCCAGAAATTGGCCCAACACTTAAATGGGCCGCTAAAAGGCCGAAACTCAGGTCCGACTACAAATGGCCCATCAGATTTATGGGTCGTCAACAGGCTGAAAGACACACCGGGCCGGAAATTAGCCCAACATTTAAATGGGTCGCTAAAAGGTCGAAAGATGTACATCCTGCAAATTGGCCCATCCATTAAATGGGCCGTTAACATGCCGAAATCTCATCGGGCCGATATTGATCCCAAATATATAGCAGGCTGTTAACGATCTCGAACTGACGATGGGCTGCAATGGTGTCAAATCTTTAACGAGCCGTTGACGGGCCGAATTGGCACATCTTGTATGGGTCGTGGGCTTAAATGGACCTGACACAAGTGGGCCTTATATGGGCCAGCCTGCTAATGTTTACTGGGCCGGCCTTTTTCACCGGAATGGGACGCTGTTGGGTCATGCCACATGTCGACCTATCATAGGCGCCTCCTGTCCAATGAGAGGATGACATCTGTCCCGACGGTGAGGCAACACGTGTTTCCTGCGGCCATTAATGATTTTACACGTGGAAAATCCCCATTGGTCCGGGCCGTTAACGGGTTATCGGATCCAAAACCGGACCCGATAGCTAAACGGCGTTCCGTTACAGTGGATGCCACGTGTCGGTCACCCTTGACGAAAGCACTTCTGTGACGCGCGGTTTATCGTCATGGAAGTGGACACTTCCGTGATGATAATTTTGGCAATGTCATGGAACACTTCTACAACAACACAGGTATGACTATCTTGATTCTGTCATAAATTTGTCATGGATGTACATGCATGACAGAAAACGCGACCTACTGTGACAAACACGTATCATCACGGAAGTGTATTTTTTTGTAGTGTGTATGTTTGTCATAGAGAGATCCCCTGGAGATAGTGATGGGACTACATGGGTGGGAGATCGAGTGACAAGGTGTGTGCGTGATAGAAGATACCCCGAGAGATATCGAGATAGACGTATGGATGGAAGCAGACAATACATGTTTTCCTGATGGCTAGTGAGAGATAATCATACTTAGGGGGGAAGTGCGTGTTCCTATGACAGAGTGAGGGATTATGGTACTTAGGGGGGGGTGCCTGTCACATAGAGAGAGAACAAGGGCAGATAGTGTTTGATGGATCTATGTAGCGCGAGCGAGACATGTGTATGTGTGAACCATGGAGATATAAAGTTCGAGAGAGATAGAGGAGCCCCGATAATGCTGAGTGGTGCGTTAGATAGTTGAGAGGGGGAAAGAGCTATTCCATCCGCTCGATAATGCAGTGCATCTAAAATTTTTAGAAGCCAAACTTTGGAAACTTTGACCAGGTTTACACAAATGTTATTTATATCTACAATACCAAAGATACATCATATGAAACACATCTCATGATGAATCTAATGGTATATGTTTGTCGTTCTAGATGTAAATGTTTTTCTCCACGTACTTGGTCAAACTTTGTGATGTTTAACTTTCCAATAAATCTATATTCTATGGACCGAAGAGAGTGCCTAAGTCGAGAGAGATCAAGTGCGTGTTGAGGAGAATGAGTGAGTGTGCAAAAAGAGTATGTGTGTGAAGGAGAAAGTGACAACGAACGATAAATTAGAGAGAGAGTGCGTGTTTTCGTTTCTTACGCAAACATATCGCGCATGCATCTTCGTGATAGAAAAGCGAGGTGAGGAGATACACGAAGATAGCTAGTGCATGATTGTTTGTAACAGAGAGAGGCGCCCCTATAGCACATGTCCAATAGAGGTCTAGCCAACAAGGAACAAAGGTCGAGAGGGACGCACGGAGAACATGGACACATGGGGGGGAGAGGGTGTGTTTGTGAGAGAGACCCCCTCGAGATCGTGGGGGAACTATATGAGTGGGAGATCAAGGGAGGTGCGTGCATGATAGAAGATGCCCCGAGAGAAATCGAGATAGACCATGCACATGTTTGTGATGGAGAGTAAGATTAGCTAGTCATTTACATATAGGGGGGACTGCGTGTGCCTACAATTGAGTAAGAGACCATTGTATTTGGCTAGGCATGAGATTGTGTGTGTGTGCATGTGATATGGAGAGAGAACGAGGGAGAGAGATAGAGTTTTAGATGGGTCTATCGAGTGTGAGTGAGATATGCATGTGTATGTGTGATCGAGGGAGATGGAGAGTTTGAGAGAGAGAGGGAAGAGATCCAAGACGACAGAGTGGTGCGTGAGAGAGTTACGGGAAACGAGCCAAGGAATTTGTGTGCGTACGATGAGTGCACCCAAGATATTTAGCTTGGACTAGAGAATCATACATAGTGTGCGAGACAGACCTATAGATTGAGTATATATGCATGCGAACTAGAAAGACCCCCCCCCACACACACAGAAAGAGAGAGAGAGAGAGAGAGAGAGAGGATCAACAAGGTTTGTGTGTTGGATGTGTGCGACAGAATTGAAGATTGTAGGCGAGAGAGAGAGAGAGAGCAGGAGTCCAGGAGAGGGGGAGGTCGCGTTTTATGCATCAAAGACTGATATAAACCATGTTTCGATATAAACTTGCATTCAAATATTTAAATTGGAGAACATGTTGTCTGCAATCCACGCATGAACGGAGACATGCGTATATCAAACAAGCTCATTAATTTTACTTTCAACATGTTTATGGAGTACTATAATACTGTACAACATGCTACTCATCACTATTTTGACCTGGTGAACGAGCTATTTCATTGAATTGAGATATTTCATTTTGGGTTTGATTCCCGTTTTTGAGTGGGTCAACTATCTGTCATATAGTAAATCGGTAGCAACGAGCATGTAAAAACACATTACTCCCGAGCATCATCTCTCCATCTAAAAAAGAAGTGGCAAGCAAATATTTCAAAATTTGATTCGAATCGACTTGGTAAAGTAGACATGGATGCTCGTTCTATGAAAATTTGAATGAACCGTTAAACACCTTTTGCTCGGTGGAATTCGCCCTAGCAAATAAATGGGAGATGCCAAATTACCGGCCTATGTGGGGGACACATCAATTGGCCCGTCGTACATCGAGGGTAGGTTCGTAACTTCATCCAAGCATGCCTTCTCCTCGGCCTAAATGACATGTGCCGAATAATTCATAAACCATGGTCGGAAAAACACCCTCCTGGCCCGAAATAGCTCGCGCCCACTATTTCAAAACACACTCTCCTCGCCCAAAATCGCTTGCTCCCACTATATTTCAAAACACGCCCTCCTCGCCCGAAATCGCTCGCGCCCACTATATTTCAAAACGCAACCTCCACGCCCAAAATCACTCGTGCCCACTATTTGGGAGAAGCAAAGTTACTCTACTACCCCCGACCCTCAGACATAGACCCCAGCCGAGAAGCCTAAAGGTAGGGGTAGAACTATAACTCCCTCCACATTTCAGACAAATGCATCTGTAAGACATAGGTCCCCCTCCCAATTCCCCATTCATACCTCATGGGCGCCAAATCACCTTCTCCCGAGCCATGAAACCTCAGCCCCTCCTCCATGGCGCGCCCACCGCAACAAATTCACAGCCGCCCTCCTCTCTAATCCCGGAGATGTTGTCCACTTGCTGTCGTGCACTGGGTCGTGTGCCTCTTACTCCGTGCTACCGGAGCTGCCTCAACGATGGCCTCGTGAACCGTACCGGAGCTGGTTCACCCCCGCCATTGTTCACGGTGCCGGAGCGGCTCCAAGTTTGGACCCGTCCAGAGCCCCGGCGCTGCTTCCCCGTAGTCGTCGACCATCACGACATCTCTGGTTCCCTGCTGCTGGTAGCCACCGCAACCGCGCCGGCCTCACCGACTCGGCAGCTGGAGCTGCCTACTTCACCGGGCCGCCAGATAGGTCGCACCCTCATCTCAAATCACTTTCTTTAGGCGTCAGTTGTCTGAATTTTTATTCTGGGCCAATCGATTCCCAATGAGAAGCAACACCCCTCAAGCCGGCGGAGCTCCTAGGCTGCCGGTTGGCTGGTGTCTAACATAAGGGTGCGGCGGCACAAGTTCGCTGTAGAAGTAGCGCTTAGATGGCTATCTTAGAGTTGCGTGGGTTGAAGGTACTACCGCCGCCAGATCTGGACGACGGCGAGTCTTTTGGATTGGCTCGGGGGCGGCGCAACCACGGCAGTGTGGTGGGGCGGGGAGCGGGGTTTTGGTCGGGGCCACGGATGGCGGAGGCAGGCTGCTCTGCCGGTGGTCGCTGGCTCTTCGGGGAAGATTCCGAACAGTATCAGCCGGGAGTGTCGCGACCGGGTTTTCCGGGTAATAAATTTCCAGAAAAGACCGTCGTGCTCATCAGCCCCAGGATTACTGTTAGCTGATGAGGCTCCAACTTGATACAGAAATTCCAAGCAAAATACAAAATATGTAGTACAAGGCCATTCTGGCCTGTGAGTACAACAAATGGTTTCTAGTGGTTGATGGCGGAAGCGGGTTGTGAAACATCTGTGTCTATGGGACTCCATTTCCCACGGGAACAGCTGACCATGTTAATTCCTATCTTCGCGAGGCTGCTATCTCCATTGAGTGGGTTCCGGGGCTGGCATCGCGTCGCTCCTCTCCGTGCGAGCAAAATCTGGCCAAGACAATAGCCAGGGACAAGCTAGTGAGTACTTTGAATGTACTCGCAAACATTATGAACACAGGTATAATATAACCATGATGTGCTAAAAATATTTTTATGCTCATGACGTCAGTCAAAAATAGTAAATAAAATACTGATGCGTGCAGGCGGTTATTTATAAAAAAATGCAATACATAGCAGTATTAAAATTTATGAAATAAATAACAAGCAATGCCACAGTCGGGCGTCTGAGCGACACCACATAAAGGGCTTTAAAAGAAATGCCACAGTCGGGCGTCTGAGCGGCGCCACATAAAGGGCTTTAAAAGAAATGCCACAGTCGGGCGTCTGAGCGACGCCACATAAAGGGCTTTAAAAGAAACAATCATAATGAATATCCCTGGAGGTAGAACCATCCCAGAGATACTCGATAATAACAATAATATCATGGGTTAGTCAACAATAATAATAATCATCATAGATATCACAAGTCACGAGTAGTAATTCCATTTTCTGGTTAACAGTTTTACCTCCGAAGACCGACACTAAGACCGACACCTGACCCATCCTAGACTGTAATCCTTAACCATGGTCACGGCTATTCGAATAGGTTTATTCTCTGCAGAGGGTGTACTCTTTACCCACGAGTAACGGATCTCTTTAGTCCATCAAGACTAATTCCGTCTACGGTCTTTTTGTTGAAAACACACCTAACTTGCACACACTAGCCTATCTCACACGTGTCTGGAATCACCCACGACACCTGTTAAGCAAACTCTAAGTGGGGAGGCTACAACCTCGCGTAGCATGGGATCAAATTTATATCGCGCACTCTAAGGGGTGGCCTCCCCTCTCGGTCCCAACCGGAAACACCCATGCCCCCGGACCAGGTGGCCTGCCTACCAGCTACAACCGGTATCTTCCACCATGGCCTCTCTGTACGGTGTGTGCTGGAAAGAGGTTGACAACTTACTGAACCGTACTCTACTTGCTATAGAGACGAGTGGTAGTACGAAACAAGTATGGGGGTTACTGGAACAAGACTCGATCTACGGTCGACTCAGGAGGTTCAAGTATTCCCTGCATGATTAGCATGACGCATATATTTCATCCAACAAAGTCACCGCTCATATCACCTTACCATGCCATACCAGACATAACCGTCCCGACGGAGACCGGCGACAAACTCATGCCTACCCAAGGCCGAGGTTTTCCCGGGTTCCTGCCGGTATGCATGCAAGGCACATGAGGGTGATTATCATCACAAGTGAGTCCATTTCCAACAGCATGGAAATCAACAACATGCACCCATGCATATGATCATATCACATGAAATAACAAGTCCTTCGAAATGCGGTGGTGTTATAAACGTATCAACGATCACACCAAAAATATTATGCCGGGGTTCAGAATGCTTGCCTTCAATGTTGTGGAGGGGTGAGGTGCTCTCCAAAACTTTTGAAAGCTTCTTGTCTCTCCCCAAAATCCTATTTAAAAATATATTTGAATTAACACACATTTCAAAAACAGAACCAAAAAGTTGTTTAAAATTTTTTCAAATAAATCTTAAAATAAACTAGATCAAATTTGAGGAAGGTAGGAAAAAGAATCATTTCATTTGGACTTATATTTAAAAAGTTATAGCCAGTCAAAGATTTGGTCAAATCTGTTATTTAAAAATAAAACAGAAAAGAAAACGATTCAGATAGAAATACGCTTTCGGTATAGAGGAGGCGTACTCCTGAAGTTTACGCCTTCACTTAAACACGTGGATGGCGCGGGGTGTCACTGACAGTGGGTCCTAGGTGGCCCACTAGTCAGGTTTGACTAGTCCGCCCCTCCTCCTTCTCCCTCTGTCCCGAGCGGAGGCGGGACTCCGGCGACCAACGTCGGCGAGCGGCGGCTCCTCGCGGCCTCTGGAGGGCGGGGATGGATCCGCGGATCGAGGGCGATCTTGCTGGTAGTCGCTGGGTCGGCGGGGACGGTGTGTGCTGTCGGCGGCGAGCTCCTCGGCGGAGGAAAGCTTCGGGGAAAAGTGGTTTCGGGGCGGCGATGGTTCTCGATCGAAATGAAGTAGGGGGAAGTGTTCAGGGGAGGCAGAGAAGGTTTCTGGTGAAGAGATTGGAGAGGGGGAAGTTCTGGTTGCGCCGAATGGAGCCGGGAGGCGGCGGTGGCCGAACTGACCGGAGAGGTTGAAGAAGACCTGCTCCCTTCCAATTGGTGGCGATGGGGGCGCTAGTGAGACGGCGTGAGGCTACCTGAGGGCTCGGAGACGCTCGGGGCTTCCTTAAATACGCGGTGGAGGTCGGTTCCGCGGCGGCCGGATAAGCTCTCCGGCGAACCTCCTCTCTGTAGCTTGCAGGGCAACGTGGCGGCGACGAGCGCTAGGGGACGAAGTTGTGGTTGAGCACGCACTGCTCACAGGGGCAGGTGGCGAGTGCGAGTGGCTTGGGCGGCACCGACATGGCCAGAGGCTGTCGGGCGGCGGCGGCGGCTAGCGCTTGGCCTGTCGGGCACGGCGGGGCTGCTTGGCGTGTTGCGGTGAGAAGGGGACTGCGTGGCGAGGTGCTTCCGTGTGGGCCAAAGCCAGGGGGCCAGCGTGTCGGCTCGGCCGCGTGGCTGCAATTGGCGCACTCTGGGCGCGTCCAGTGCACGCACAGAAGGTGTTTGATGAAATGCCAGGGTAGCCAAAACTACTAGGGATCAAGTGCAAAACCACAGGTCTGGGTTGGAGACCATTAGTAGGCTATTGGACAACATGGTTTGGATAGATGGACAAGTCCATCATACAAATCTATAATCATGCCAAAACTATTCATGCCCATAAGGTGTTCGACAAAATGCCAAGGGCACTTAGGCATTTCTTGGAGTGGCCAAAATCTCCAGATCAGTGTCTCTGTGGAAGAAAGAGAGAGTGGTGATGTTAGTTGGACAAAAGCAGAAACATGTTAGTGCAAGTTTTACAAAACTTCAATTCTGGACAGGAAATAAATGACATTATTTCATGAACCAAAAATGACCCAAAAGGTGCATGCTCCTGGACTTAAGGGTTTAACATGGGGGACTACAAGTAGGAGAAATGATCAAGGGTTAAAGAGCAAGTAAAAACATGGTTGCTGTACAAACCATCAAGTTGGTCCAGAATGAAGATGAGGTTGATTCACTCAAATTTTTCAAAGAACATAAATAGGTTTTTGCATAAAGTGAAACAATAGGCTCCTACTGACCTCCCCTAATTTTTGTAGAAGTTTTAAAGAAATATTTAAATAGGTTGTAGTGCAAAAAGCACTCTGGACCAGAGATGAAAAATTGAGTGTAGGGCTCAAAATATTTCATGAATGAAATATATTTTAGCATAAAAGTGATTTAAAAACATCACATGACATCTCCAAATTTTTGTGGGAATTTTAAGTGAATTTATCAAATGGTTGTAGTTCAAATATGGCCATTTAACCTAGAAAACCCTTTTCAAGAAAATAAAGATCAAGCAACCTAATTATTTAATTAGTTACACTGATAAAAGGAAAGTTTTTCTTGAGAGGTTAAACAAGTCCAACAACATTTTTGAAAAGTTTTCTCTTTGGGAAAAACTCATCATAACAGGGAAGGAAATGATTTAAACAAAATCAAAATGGAGCTCAAAAAATTCAAAGTTTTAAATCCTGGCAAAATTTTATTCCATTAAAACAAGGCCAAAATTTTGGGGTGTCACAATACTAACCCCCTTAAAAAAAATCTCGCCCTCGAGATTTGCTAAAAGCGGTGTTAAGAAAATAATTACGCAATGACGATGTGGCTACAGTGAGAGGGCAATAAGTGGTGAAAAACCACAGTGTGAAAAACTGGGGCTGCGCGGAAAAGTCTACGGTTCGGGACAAAAACGGGTGATTTCTACGCTGGATATAAATTTAGGATAACTCCTAAATTTAGATATACGCTGGTTGTACCCGAGAGCACAGTGCTCTCTCTGGCCGACAGGTGGACCCGGGGTCCACTGTCAGTCTCCTCTTCTTCTCCCTCTGGCCCTTTCTTCCTCCTCTCTCCCGCGCGCTTTCTCCACCGGCGACGCCTAGTGTGTAGGGCATCTAGGCCGTACCGTGGTAGTGCGCGGCGTGCTAGCTGCCGGTGCAGCGTGCACTCACCTCGCGGGCCAGCGCGCTGTCGGCACTGCTCGCGGATTCGACTCCGAACACCGGCGATCGGCGACGAGCGGCGTTGGTGGACTTCGCCCACCGTACACCGAGCTCGAGCTATAAAAACGGCCGGGGTGCCTCTCTCTTCTTCCTCACACCTGGCCTCACTTCTCCTCCTCCTTCTTTCTCCGTTACTGCTTACAGAAGCTCGGTCGAGGCTCTAATGGCGGAGGCGATGCCGGACTGGTTTGTGATCCTGATATGCGGAGGGCTGGCGACGCTGCTGGGGCTCTCTGTGCTCCTGTGCGCGATAATCTTCGACGAGTATCGCGATGCTGCGGCTCGGGTGTTGGTTCTCCGCGGTGGTGGTGATCATGAGGAGTAGATGGGGTGTGCCGGGTGCTAACTGTTGTTAGGGGGTGATTAGCTGGATGTAACACCGTTGCAAAGTTTTGCAAACAGTGTATGTGTCCGAATGATTATGGTTGTGAGTCTGCTCGTGGTGCTGAGTGAAATTAAATAATCCACGTCGTGAGAAAGTGTAGATGTAGCAACTCAGGGAAAAGAAAATCTCACTCCAGGGTTTTGCGAGGGAAAACAGTTAATTTAAAGGAGCATAAACCACAACAAAAACTACACACATTAGCAGAAGCCAAATAATTGACTCGTCGTACAAACTCAGGGTATTACGCATAAGTCACACACATAAATAAATGCTGCAAAGAACAAATACAGTAGTGACGTCTAAAATGAAAATGGTAACTGGGCGGGGTCCTGATAAAATGTCTCTGGTAAAGGGATACATTCTTCTTCAATTGGAGGCAGTGGATTGACCAGTCGATGTATGCGTCTCTCCGTGTCGGGTCTCAGTGGTCTGCCGATGGCAATCTGAGGATTTAAATCTGCGAGGCTCTGGAGATAATCCATCACTCGCTGGTTTAAATGCTCTTGAGCAATTATGTACTGGATAAGGTTGGCCAGAACTGGGTCTCTCTCAATACGTCCACCGGGAAAAGATGTAACTTCTCCGGGTGCTGCACGACTCGGAAAGTAATGATATCCTCGTTCGCGGGCATAGGGTACTGCGGATCGAAGACGAGCAATCGCTTCTTTCGCAGCAGCTTCTATGGCCAAGTGTGGGGTTGGCATAGATTTCCCCACGAAGGAAACTTCCGTTGGATCTTGGTTGGGTCTACCGGAGGAATGTGTACTGCTGCCCAATATTCCGAGGTGGATGGGGTGATCCTCGATTTGAACAGCTCGTACTGGGGTGGCTGGGTAGAACCCATGGTACTGCGGGTAAAATCCCACAATATTTTGACAAAGCTACCTGGGGTTGCATCTGGGGTTCTCAGATGAATGCTGGGGTTCGGCATGACAGGAAAAAGCGTGAGTGTTGTGCACAAAGTGAGGGTTGCTGGGTAAGGTCACAAGGTGGCCTTTATATAGCAATGGAGCCAGATCATTTTACCGTGGTGAAAGGTAAAAATTTGCCAGCATAGCTCCAAAGGTCGGGTCAGTGTCAGAGATACACATATCTCATAAAAAGACGCGTTACTGTGGTTGTCGTCGGGTTGGTTTTGGTAGTTGTGCCCGGAAAAATATGCAGCTATGCGCTGACCAATTATGCAAGGCTACTATTAAGATAGAGGCACAACGACAGGCTGCGTTAATATACACGGTCGCGTGATTACAAAGCGAGGATACATTGAAACTTGGTGCTACTCATACTGCTTAGTCTACCTTGTTTATGTCTAAACGGGCGTGCCTGGTGGATGTCGAGGCTTCTCCACGTGTCTCTCTGCCGGGATTAGTCGGAGATGGCGGAGGAACTGCAGGGTCGGGGTAGTGAGAATGACCATTGCGGGGATTGTTGGCCACAACCCCGTTGGAGTGTGCTCCCAATATGCGACGAAGCACTTCTGGGGTTATCGCAGCACCTTGGCCGATGGCTGGGGCAGATCTCAGGGTCTCGATCGGTTGTCCAAACAGCACGACTGGGTTGTCGGTGTTGGGCTCATTTTCTTCTCTCGCCGGGGCTCGACGAACCAGCTCTCCACGAGCTGCGATCAGATCAACAGTGATCTGGTCGAACAGTGCCTCTAGTGCACTTACATAGCGCACTAGGTGCAATAATGCGGGGTCCGTCTCGTGATCTCCATTGGCAACTTGTGGTGGTCTACCATACCCTTCACGTCTGGGGTAGTAGTGGAACGAGCGACAGTTAACTCTGGGCGACAAGTGCCTGAGATGAACTATAGCCTCTCGAGCGGCTAGCTGGATGGCTTGTGGCTCAAAGGATGTTGTTCTTCCGGTGAACCGGTAGGGGCGCTCGGGTGCTAGACTCCTACCGTAAATGTGCACAGTGGCCCAGAATTGGCGGTCTTCACCGCTCATGGGTCCTTGATACACAACATATTCTGGTGGCTCCTCTAACGCGTAGGCACGACGGGTGAGGTTTGCGAGGATGGTCACAAAACCTCCAAGGTTGGTTGCTGTGGTTTCGTTGTGCACTATAGGTCCAGGCATTGTGGCTCGGTTTGGGGTAGCGGCTGTGTGTGCTGGTTTGGTGTTAGCGCGCCCCTTTTTATAGGGAAAAGGGGACAGAATCTTCCTTCGAACGCTTGCGAGAAAGGACTATTTAGGGGCCGGTCACTGGCGCATGAGTGACAGGTCAGGTTGATAGGTCGGGCACCGACTGCCAAAAGTGTTGGGTCACTGTGTGGCTATCTTGCACGAGAAGCTTGGCTGGGGTTTGGTTAAGGTCTGGTGGGTTGGTTTGCCTAGTTTATTGACCTGGCTAAGATAGGATTAGCCAATGGTCAGCCTGGCTATGATACCAAGTCTGTCGCGACCGAGTTTTCCGGGTAATAAATTTCCAGAAAAGACCGTCGTGCTCATCAGCCCCAGGATTACTGTTAGCTGATGAGGCTCCAACTTGATACAGAAATTCCAAGCAAAATACAAAATATGTAGTACAAGGCCATTCTGGCCTGTGAGTACAACAAATGGTTTCTAGTGGTTGATGGCGGAAGCGGGTTGTGAAACATCTGTGTCTATGGGACTCCATTTCCCACGGGAACAGCTGACCATGTTAATTCCTATCTTCGCGAGGCTGCTATCTCCATTGAGTGGGTTCCGGGGCTGGCATCGCGTCGCTCCTCTCCGTGCGAGCAAAATCTGGCCAAGACAATAGCCAGGGACAAGCCAGTGAGTACTTTGAATGTACTCGCAAACATTATGAACACAGGTATAATATAACCATGATGTGCTAAAAATATTTTTATGCTCATGACGTCAGTCAAAAATAGTAAATAAAATACTGATGCGTGCAGGCGGTTATTTAAAAAAAATGCAATACATAGCAGTATTAAAATTTATGAAATAAATAACAAGCAATGCCACAGTCGGGCATCTGAGCGACACCACATAAAGGGCTTTAAAAGAAATGCCACAGTCGGGCGTCTGTGCGACGCCACATAAAGGGCTTTAAAAGAAATGCCACAGTCGGGCGTCTGAGCGACGCCACATAAAGGGCTTTAAAAGAGACAATCATAATGAATATCCCTGGAGGTAGAACCATCCCAGAGATACTCGATAATAACAACAATATCATGGGTTAGTCAACAATAATAATAATCATCATAGATATCACAAGTCACGAGTAGTAATTCCATTTTCTGGTTAACAGTTTTACCTCCGAAGACCGACACTAAGACCGACACCTGACCCATCCCAGACTGTAATCCTTAACCATGGTCACGGCTATTCGAATAGGTTTATTCTCTGCATAGGGTGTACTCTTTACCCACGAGTAACGGATCTCTTTAGTCCATCGGGACTAATTCCGTCTACGGTCTTTTTGTTGAAAACACACCTAACTTGCACACACCAGCCTATCTCACACGTGTCTGGAATCACCCACGACACCTGTTAAGCAAACTCTAAGTGGGGAGGCTACAACCTCGCGTAGCATGGGATCAAATTTATATCGCGCGCTCTAAGGGGTGGCCTCCCCTCTCGGTCCCAACCGGAAACACCCATGCCCCCGGACCAGGTGGCCTGCCTACCAGCTACAACCGGTATCTTCCACCATGGCCTCTCTGTACGGTGTGTGCTGGAAAGAGGTTGACAACTTACTAAACCGTACTCTACTTGCTGTAGAGACGAGTGGTAGTACGAAACAAGTATGGGGGTTACTGGAACAAGACTCGATCTACGGTCGACTCAGGAGGTTCAAGTATTCCCTGCATGATTAGCATGACGCATATATTTCATCCAACAAAGTCACCGCTCATATCACCTTACCATGCCATACCAGACATAACCGTCCCGACGGAGACCGGCGACAAACTCATGCCTACCCAAGGCCGAGGTTTTCCCGGGTTCCTGCTGGTATGCATGCAAGGCACATGAGGGTGATTATCATCACAAGTGAGTCCATTTCCAATAGCATGGAAATCAACAACATGCACCCATGCATATGATCATATCACATGAAATAACAAGTCCTTCGAAATGCGGTGATGTTATAAATGTATCAACGATCACACCAAAAATATTATGCCGGGGTTCAGAATGCTTGCCTTCAATGTTGTGGAGGGGTGAGGTGCTCTCCAAAACTTTTGAAAGCTTCTTCTCTCTCCCCAAAATCCTATTTAAAAATATATTTGAATTAACACACATTTCAAAAACAGAACCAAAAAGTTGTTTGAATTTTTTTCAAATAAATCTTAAAATAAACTAGATCAAATTTGCGGAAGGTAGGAAAAAGAATCATTTCATTTGGGCTTATATTTAAAAAGTTATAGCCAGTCAAAGATTTGGTCAAATCTGTTATTTAAAAATAAAACAGAAAAGAAAACGATTCAGATAGAAATACGCTTTCGGTATAGAGGAGGCGTACTCCTGAAGTTTACGCCTTCACTTAAACACGTGGATGGCGCGGGGTGTCACTGACAGTGGGTCCTAGGTGGCCCACTAGTCAGGTTTGACTAGTCCGCCCCTCCTCCTTCTCCCTCTGTCCCGAGCGGAGGCGGGACTCCGGCGACCAACGTCGGTGAGCGGCGGCTCCTCGCGGCATCTGGAGGGCGGGGATGGATCCGCGGATCGAGGGCGATCCTGCTGGTAGTCGCTGGGTCGGCGGGGACGGCGTGTGCTGTCGGCGGCGAGCTCCTCGGCGGAGGAAAGCTTCGGGGAAAAGTGGTTTCGGGGCGGCGATGGTTCTCGATCGAAATGAATTACGGGGAAGTGTTCAGGGGAGGCAGAGAAGGCTTCTGGTGAAGAGATTGGAGAGGGGGAAGTTCTGGTTGCGCCGAACGGAGCCGGGAGGCGGCGGTGGCCGAACTGACCGGAGAGGTTGAAGAAGACCTGCTCCCTTCCAATTGGTGGCGATGGGGGCGCTAGTGAGACGGCGTGAGGCTACCTGAGGGCTCGAAGACGCTCAGGGCTTCCTTAAATAGGCGGTGGAGGTCGGTTCCGCGGCGGCCGGATAAGCTCTCCGGCGAACCTCCTCTCTGTAGCTTGCAGGGCAACGTGGCGGCGACGAGCGCTAGGGGACGAAGCTGTGGATGAGCACGCACTGCTCACAGGGGCAGGTGGCGAGTGGGAGTGGTTTGGGCGGCACCGACATGGCCAGAGGCTGTCGGGCGGCGGTGGCTAGCGCTTGGCCTGTCGGGCACGGCGGGGCTGCTTGGCGTGTTGCGCTGAGAAGGGGAGTGCGTGGCGAGGTGCTGCCGTGTGGGCCAAAGCCAGGGGGCCAGCGTGTCGGCTCGGCCGCGTGGCTGCAATTGGCGCGCTCTGGGCGTGTCCAGTGCACGCACAGAAGGTGTTTGATGAAATGCCAGGGTAGCCAAAACTGCTAGGGATCAAGTGCAAAACCACAGGTCTGGGTTGGAGACCATTAGTAGGCTATTGGACAACATGGTTTGGACAGATGGACAAGTCCATCATACAAATCTATAATCATGCCAAAACTGTTCATGCCCATAAGGTGTTTGACAAAATGCCAAGGGCACTTAGGCATTTCTTGGAGTGGCCAAAATCTCCAGATTAGTGTCTCTGTGGAAGAAAGAGAGAGTGGTGATGTTAGTTGGACAAAAGCAGAAACTTGTTAGTGCAAGTTTTACAAAACTTCAATTCTGGACAGGAAATAAATGACATTATTTCATGAACCAAAAATGACCCAAAAGGTGCATGCTCCTGGACTTAAGGGTTTAACATGGGGGACTACAAGTAGGAGAAATGATCAAGGGTTAAAGAGCAAGTAAAAACATGGTTGCTGTACAAACCATCAAGTTGGTCCAGAATGAAGATGAGGTTGATTCACTCAAATTTTTCAAAGAACATAAATAGGTTTTTGCACAAAGTGAAACAATAGGCTCCTACTGACCTCCCCTAATTCTTGTAGAAGTTTTAAAGAAATATTTAAATAGGTTGTAGTGCAAAAAGCACTCTGGACCAGAGATGAAAAATTGAGTGTAGGGCTCAAAATATTTCATGAATGAAATATATTTTAGCATAAAAGTGATTTAAAAACATCACATGACATCTCCAAATTTTTGTGGGAATTTGAAGTGAATTTATCAAATGGTTGTAGTTCAAATATGGCCATTTAACCTAGAAAACCCTTTTCAAGAAAATAAAGATCAAGCAACCTAATTATTTAATTAGTTACACTGATAAAAGGAAAGTTTTTCTTGAGAGGTTAAACAAGTCCAACAACATTTTTGAAAAGTTTTCTCTTTGGGAAAAACTCATCATAACAGGGAAGGAAATGATTTAAACAAAATCAAAATGGAGCTCAAAAAAAATTCAAAGTTTTAAGTCCTGGCAAAATTTTATTCCATTAAAACAAGGCCAAAATTTTGGGGTGTCACAGGGAGGCACAAGACGGCCATCAAGCCATCCGACGTAGACCGGACAGTACCGAAATAAAATAAAATTGTGTGACCCCAATTTAGTCTTCAGTCAACAGACATTTGACCACTCTCGTACCTTCACTACAAGAAATATGTCAACTAGTGACCTTCTGTTAGTGACCCTGGAAGAATTGGTCATGGATCTATGACCATTTCAGACAAATTGGTCAAAAACTGTTCGGGGGGCTCCAAACCCTAAACTATAACGACCATTTTGGTCAGAAGGGTCGTAATTTCCTTACATGAAATGGTCATAAAGCAGATAGCACTAGTCTGCTGCCTTATTTCTAGCTGATCATGACCAATATAGATGGTCATAACCTTGTAAATTGTGGTGGGTTGTTATGACTAGGCGCCACCTCATCTTTGGGTCATATCTTCGTCAAATATGTAAGAAAACCTTCCTTGCCTAGTTCAAAAATAATTCAAAAATATTCATTTTCCTATTCTGTTCAGAACAACAGTTTGTGAAGGAAGTACCACTTTGGCATGTCCAAATAGTATCCATTTTCTACAGTGCTTTCCTATGCCCAAATAACCATGCTTCACCAAATGCCATCTCAATCCATTCATTATTTTGAGCCGAGCTTCAACATTCGTATTTAAGTCCAATGTGGTAGTTTGCAAAGCAAGTACCACCTAGGCTCCTCCTTTTGAGCTGAAAATTTGTGAAGACAATCTCCTTAGTAACTGATCATCCTCAGCGAAAACTCACACTCATTAGCCATGTACATTTCCCGTACCGCTAATCAAACACTTGGCTGCTAATTCATGTTTGAGCATTGATCGGTCTCCTTGTGAGAATCTTATGTTGTAATTTTCTTCCTAGCACCTACCTGTGGAGTGCCCAACCCACTAGACATGCCTAGGCTGCCTAGAACACATGGCAACGCCACAGTCACGCGGTGACCACGTGGCGGACATGCGATTTTACGCGCTCTAGAGTTCGGGGCCTCGGCCACCACCCAAACCTCGATGTATCGCCACCAAACCATCTACTTATGATTAAATAGGTATTTATTTAACTACATATGATTTTTGGAAA
Organism: Triticum aestivum; assembly: GCF_018294505.1. Classification (NCBI taxonomy): domain Eukaryota; kingdom Viridiplantae; phylum Streptophyta; class Magnoliopsida; order Poales; family Poaceae; genus Triticum; species Triticum aestivum. The sequence continues at coordinate 256,901,169 of NC_057807.1, forward strand.
AAATAAATAGCAAACTATGAGGCAGCTGCAGTTCAAATTTGACCCGCTTCCTACTGAATCGGCGGGAATTTGTCTTTTACACCAGAGGTGGATCAAAACTTTTGACACCCAACCATTTTGTCAATTGTGCATTATATATGGCCTAGTATCTATAATACCTAAATAGTTCATCCCCACTATGTTATTTCTCTTGACATGCAGCCTATCCACCTCAGCACACTTGCCACATCAGCATTTTCTTACTCACTTACAGATGGGGCCGACACTAAAGTAACTCTACCACATAAATTTTCAGTTACTACAAGGACCCACCCTCCCTCATACGGACAGCGCTCCCGCATGCCGCAAGTTACCCATCAAGCACTCCATCTTGCACAAAATTTCCCCCTCTTTGCAGTGGCGCACGGCGGCGGGATCCATCACTGTGTGTGTCTCTTCTCCCGTACAACCGCCGGTCTGGTTCGCCTCGGTAGCTCACTGAGACTTCTCTCCCTTCTTTGTCTGGTTATTCCTTCCGGCGAACGTGCCTCCGCCGTCACTCACAGCGACGGGGATCTATCTCTGCATGAAGGCGCTCCTCCGGGACAACCGAGTCTCGGAGATACTCCGCCGCATCCTGGAGGATTAGTGGCTCCCGAAGGTGAGGCTAAGAGGCTTGCCCCCACAGCCGCCTCAGGCCTCACGGCCTCACGCCGGAAATCAGCTCTGCCAATTCCCCATAATCAAATCGACCGAGACGGTCGGAGATGCTCCATCGTGGCTGTGGATGGCCTAATTGGGACACGGCCATGGTTGCTGGAGTTTAATTTCAGGGCTCTCGAGGCATTCGCTGTTGCTTCCCTCCCAGTTCAATTTTTTTTATGCCTGCCCAGCGACGGCGATGGCATGGCCGTGTTTAGTGGCGACCCCTTCCAGCTGCTGGACGCAACGCCCATGGAGCTCGCCAAGCTCCTCTGTCGGACAGAGATCCCACTTCTCAAGAACCCAAACAACGGCACATGCTAATTCTGCATCGCTGTGAAGGTTCCTCTTCACCGGTTCTTCCTCAGTATATTTTTTTACTTTGGAAAAGATAGTACAGTATGAAAGAAAGATCACACCAACATTGCCGAGTGCAGCCCACTGCTCCACTCGGCCCACACCACGGTTTATCTTCCCTGTTGCCATCTGGGAAACATGCTTCTCCTTAAAAGAAAAATAGAAAACCTTTGTTGCTTCAAGTATAGTTGATTCTTGGCGCTTCCTCTCCTAATCTCCACAATGACGTTCCACTTCCTCTCCGCGATGATCTACAACAGAAACTGACGGGTTCCCATTTAAAGTTGGTGCCTCGCCTCTGCTCATTTTGTTCCCATTGTCCTCCACTATAGTGGTCGTCTTCCATACCGCTCATACTGTTGCATAAGTTCTTTCCCGTTCATACTGCTACTTCCAGATCTTACATTCTTTCAATTGATCTTTCTCGCTTCCATAACAAGTGTGGTTGGGTATCATAGATGACGAGGAATGCTAGGTTCACCGGGGATTTTTTCACGGAATCAGCGGACTGGCTAACGTGGAGACTTGGGATTGAAAATTGGGGATGAGACGGGCCACACTCCACTAAAAATCAACGGGAGAAGAGGTTAATCAGTTGGAAAGATTAAGTAAAAGCTCCGTAATCGTCCGTGCGTGTAGGTTTATTGCATAGATGACACGGTTTTTAAGCTATTCTCCTCGCCTATTGATTGGATGTGGCAGTTCTGCTTGGCTATGTACGTGATGTTTTTTGCTTTCCCAGTTGTTTTCTTGGAATGCATCGTGATTCAATTGCATAGTTATGGGTTCATTCTTGCAGATGTTCATAAATGATGACTGATGTTGTTGTTCACGGACAATAGGTTCCAACCGGTGAGATGTCCACCTATAAACTCAAGACTCAGTTTGTTTTGTGTATTTGTTGATCTCACGTTATGACCCCCCCCCCCTAATTGCTTATATTTTTCCTTCTATGTGCAGCTACTGTATTCACTGGATTGCTTCTTGCGATTCTCAACCAGGGAAGCGTCCTTATTCAGACTAAACATGCTTATTCAGATATCAGAGGCAACAAACCTATTGAATTTTTATCAGTTCTAATCAGCACTTAACCATAGTATATCTTTAGTTCATTCTCAGATTTCTATTGCAATTTTTGGTAGATGATTAATGGCATGATGATCCTAGCAGTAGCTCTTCAGGAGTTAAGTAAGTATTCACTATGCTATTAATCATGTGCGTATCAAGCATTAGCTCAACGTAGCGATGAAGATCAAGAGATGCATTGCTTCCTTTCTCACTCAAGAACTTCTTTTACAAGAACAAAAATTGTAGAAAAGAAATGAAAGAACAAGGTACAGTTATTTTCTTACCCTCTATGCTTTACTGCTGCACCATGATTTGTAGTAGATCGTTTGGTACATCATATTTTTATTCTCGGTCTGCTTTGTGTGTAACCTATTAACTATATCGAGAAAACATTACAAATTTCCATCTGTAGTGAAATCTTAAGCTTCTATTTTAACCAATATCGGTTCGCACAACAGTATCCTCATCAATAAGTCGCCAAGAGTTTATATTTCTCACATCTTTGATAAAATTTTCAATGCAATATATTTGTGTTCATCTACTTTGATCTGATTATGTAGTGAAAAGTGTAATCAATAACCAAATTTACAAATTAGAATGCTCACTCAGGGTGCTGTTTATACTTCCTGACACTATACGATTATTTGAACATCTTAAGACATTTCTTAGTCATGGTCTTTTTGGGCTCTATAGTTGAGGCTACCAAGCGCTCATGGGTTTACCTTATAATAGGACTTCTATTCAACTCTAAGATCTACTCTTTTTGTTTGGTGTAGATGTAGATTATCACAATTTTTTCCCTACGATGCTACACAATATACTACTTGGGGCGTTCCTTATGGCTTGATTAAATTGGTCCAGTTTTTAGGACTCTACATTAGATCTTGGTAATGAAGGAGTTTTAGTTTCAATTGAAAGCTTAGATGTATATTGCAGTTGCATTGGCTTTTAGATCTACCTGTTCGGGTCACCATCTGAGTTCCATGGCAAAAAAAATTGAACAATCTGTGTTCCCATGATAAAAAAAATATGTACAACAATTTATATGCAGATGTTCCCGCAGCAACGCGCGGGGAATCATCTAGTTTTATAAAATTGATCAGGTCCAATTTTGCAACAAATATATGGTAGGTCCTTCACAAAAAAACTCATTTTGGGCACTCCGGAAAATGGAAAATGAATTTTTCGTGCAAAAAAAAGAAAATTTCCTTAGGCAACATTGTTTGTCATTCCAAGATGCACCCTTCTGCACGATATGAGGTCATTTAAACAAACATGCCATGAATGTGGCCATAACATTGATCATTTGGCTTGATAGCCATGAATCTTCACGCATGATAGCTCAGTCCTGAGAACACTTTTTGAAAGAACTGTTGCATTACAAGTTTATTGTTTTTCCTGGAAACTTGGTCACATATAATGACACAATGCGAAGGTTTTCCAATTTTTTGTTTTTTTGAATATTTTATGCCCGTTTCAAAATGCGGTCAAAACGGTGGGCTTGACTGTTCCTAGCTAGTGGTTGAATCTTGGAAAACTTTTGATGTTTCTCTGAGTAAATAGATACTTATGTACCTAGAAATGATTTTTGGAAAAAATAAGAAGCAAACTATGAGGCAGCTGCAGTTCAAATTTGACCCGCTTCCAACTGAATCGATGGAAAATTGTCTTTTTCACCAGAGGTGGATAAAAACTTTTTATACCCAACCATTTGGTCAATTGTGCATTAAATATGACCTAGTATTTTATAAAAATGATTTGGTCAAGTTTTGCAATAATTAGTTGGTCCTTCACAAAAAAACCTCATTTGGGGAACTCAAAAAATGGAAAATAGCTCTTTTGTGCAATGAAAGTGAAAACTCCCTTAGGCAACATTGTTTGGAATTCCAAGATGCACCCTTGTGCACAATATGAGATCATTTGAACAAACTATCCCATGAATGTGGCCAATTTATTGGTCATTTGGCTTGAAAGCCATGCAACTTCACATATGGTATCTTATTTCTAAGAAGACTTTTTTAAGGTATTTACGGTATTGCGAGTTTGTTATTTTTCCTGGACACTAGGTCACATATAGTGACAGAATGCAAAGGCTTTCCATTTTTTTTGATTTTTTTGAATTCTTTATGCCAATTTCAAAACACGGTCAAAACCGCGGGCATCATCGTTCGTACCTACAGGTGGAATCTTACTAAACTCATAGTATTTCTCTAATGAAATATATACATGTGTACCTAAAAATTATTTTTGGAAAAAATAATTAGCAAACTATGAAGTAAATGTAGTACGAATTTGACCCGATTCGTCCTAATTTGGTACAAGTTGGTTTAAATGGCTAAAAAAAGCTAGAAAGGTCAAAAATGCATACAAGTTGGTTATAATCCATAAAATGTGGTATAACTTGAGTGAAAATTTTTGTGGTGCGATTTTGCAAAATATTTTTGGTAGTTGCTTCATAAACCCCTTTGTTTTTAGCACTTAGTGACTATTTTAAACGATATGTCTCCAACCAATGAGGACGTCTCTCCCGGATCACCCTCCTGTAGGCTATCTTTGTATGAATGAGTATATCGTTTTAACTATTCGGGGAACAAAAATCATTGTATTAGCTGAATTTGTGTTATCATTCTAAAAAACTCATCCTTTTTTTTGAGTGGTCTGTTCATAATATATTGGCTCTAGTGTTTTAATTCTTCTCTTCTGATTCATGTAACAGGGCGACGGCTGAAGGCATGATGATAGTTCTATTGTTGTTCTAGTGTAGTGAAGGTGGCCTAGTCGACTATGGTCGCCTAGTGAGTCGTGCATAGGATTTCATCTGACTGTAACCTTGATGTAAACTGCTCCTATTGTGGAGCTTGTTATCTGATTGTAAACTTGATGCTGATCACATTTGTATGTGTGTTATATGATGTATCACTTTGATGGTTGATAATATTTGAAGTATTTCGTGTGTTTTTTGTGTGCCAATTTAAATACGAGGTATTTATTTGTGTGAAATAAAAAAATGAAGAATATTGCCCTGATGGCTAGGACCCAGTACATTGAGGACCCACCTGACTAGTGAACCCAATTTAGAAAAAAAGAAAAAAATGAAACTGTTGAGACAAAAAGGCCATGGGCCAAAAATAAAAAGGCTGCAATGTTGGGCTTGGTCCATGAAGCTGACAAAAATTTCACAGGAAAAAAAATATAAATGGGCTGAATTAATGGGCTCGGCCCATATAAACACCGAATTGGACCGGGCTGATTCTTGTGCCACATCAGATTGCCACGTCGGATGCCTACGTGGCCTGGGGAGGCTGCTATTGACCAAAACAAAACAATAGACATATTTTGGTCGTAAACGTCCACGACCTTCTCACAGAGAAGGTCACTAATTTCAGTTTACGACCGCCAGCTTTTGACCTTATGTTTTTGGTAAAAAAAGGTTGCAAATGAAAAACAATGACCTTTCAGTGACCAATAGTCAAGGTCACAAGTTGACATATTTCTTGTAGTGCTTGCTGTTGATCTCTTAGGGTATTTCTTCAGATCAGTGAGATGTGTCGTTCTTAACATTATGCGTTTTCTGCATCTTCAGCCACACCGTCTTCCGACTCACCGCACCTGCTCCAACAAGGGAAGCATAACCAGAAGGGAGCTATAGTCCCCACTCAACATTTCCTGCATCGAATGCGCGTGCCCGACATGGACAGCCACAACAACTGCAGGGCCATCGACAAGTCAACACATGATGCTCACTCCTATGGATGGCGGCCAAGTAGGTTGTACCCTCATCTTACTTGTGTGAAACATTTATGGCATTGTTATTCATCTAAGCATTGAAAATAGATTATCACATTTCACTGTATATTCATGCTGATTACTTACGGATCTTGTTCAGGAGTTAACGTTGTTCCATAGTTCAGCTAAGAGACTTATTCTTTAGGTAATGCCGTTCCATAGTTATCATCCATCAGCAAATGCTATCAAACAAGCTGGTGATTATAGTATTATACCACTTCTAGTATAACCTATGTTGTTCTTTAATACTTTTGTGTGCCATCTAGTTAATCTCAAGTACAAATGATACAAATTCTATAGCTTTCATCTGTGTTCTCCCTTTAGTTTTTGAGACCTGTTGCTGCTAGTTAACCCTAGTCCTACTATTTATGTCGTCTCCTACAAGAAATCATTACATAAATCTAACTACTATTTGTCTTCCATGCATGTCAGATATAATTGCACACACTGATTTATCCACAAGAACCTCGCAGATCAATGTAACGGCCAACAAACTTGACGTCAATGATACCCAATATGATGGAACATGTAAAGGCAGTTCTTCACAAGACTTGCAGAAAGATGATGAATCCTATTCACCCCATAAGATCCTTGCTCTAATTTGGCCCCTTATATGGGTACAACATGCATATAATGTCCTGGAGTGCATCTACTCTGTTTCAATGCCTTGTGCTTCGCCTGCTAATCATGCATGTAAATATGGCATGCCTTCCTGTTTTTCACTACCTATTCCATTAATGGTAACATGTTTTCAAATTCAAGTACTATCATTCTACTCTATCGCAATGCCATCTGCTTAGTTTGGACATCATGCTTCTCAATATCTTATGCATTGTTATTCATCAGTATGTACTTCATCTGTCTACCATACCATGTTCTTTTTTTTACATTGAAGTGTTGTTCTAGTGGTCTCTTGCAATGCCATCTTAGTTTCCCAATCATACACGCATATGTGGCCTTAGTTTTTTTCTGTAATGTATTCCTCCAGCATACAGTTTTACATTGAAGTGGTGTTTTTTACACTATTGTCATGTCGTATCCCTAGCTCTTACATCATACTCCCTCCGTCCGGATTACATGTCGCAGAAATGGAGAAAAATGGATGTATCTAGAACTGATATACGCCTAGAACCATCCATTTATTTCTGGATGGAGGGAATACATGCCAATATGTCATGCCTTTCTATTCTTCAGTACCTATTCCATCTCTGTTGTAGCATGTTTTATAATTGAAGCACCATTCTTCTATATAAGGCATGCAAGGGGAAGACGGCTATGTTAGAATCTGAAGGGTTACAAACCAGGTCTTTGCAAAAGATCCAAACGCCAGGAGATAATAAACCAACTCCAGTTTTCATAGATACTGCTCCAGCATAGAGAAACCCAACTCCCACTAATAATAAGCAGATTCCAGTAGCCAAAGAGCTAGTCCGCTCTAGTCCAGCAAATATATGTCAACGCCATTCTAAGAAGCATGTGCGTATCCTCACATCATGAAATTTTGTAGCACTCTGATCATATTTTCTACATGTTTCTTACCCATCTCTCTTTTAGAAAATAAGCTTAAAGGATAGAAGACTTTCTGTACTGGGATCGTATTTGAGGAAAGTATCTTGCGGGAATTCTGTGTGCTCCAATGCTGATGTAAGTACCTGCTGTATATGACTATATTTTTACATCAGCATGTATTTTGTTAATCGGTGTGAATCCAACCTTTATCTGATCTAAATTCAGTTGTAGCAAAAATTTAAAGGCGACAATGCTGATTTTTGTAAGGAAAACTGCCTTGTAGTTTTGCATACTGAGCTGCATGAGTGCACTATCTCATATCATGAGCATTACTGAATTGTAGTGCTGCTCTGGTTTCCCATTAATTCATTGTGTCAATGTTGCTTTCGTATTAACTTACCCGGCTAATGATAGATGTGCGATATTGTGTTAATTTGGTGTAGGCTGGTGTGGTCTAGTTGCCCAAACGTTCGTTGTGTCCATGTTGCTTTCCTATTATCTGACCTGGCCAATGATAGCAATGCTAGTGTGTTAATTTGGTGCAGGATGCTGAAGATAAGAAGACAAACTCTGAAAACAGCAAGGCAACCCCATTGTTTCTTTCCAATAAATCTAGGCCAAGTAATATGGCAATAACTCTTGATTAATCTGTTCGGTTCCCCTCCTAATTTATGTTATTATGAAGTGGTCGAGACACTCTCCACTATCAATAATACAAGCCTGCCAAAATCGCCATCTGAATCTGTTCAGTTTCCTTTATCTCCAATGCAACGGAAAAATGTATGTTTGTGAACCAATTAATGGTTGATGCAAAGATGGAAATGGTGGAGGAATTAGAGGTGCACATTCGTGCACAACAACAACTGATCAATGTTTTCAGAAATAGTGTAGCAAAGCAGCAAGAACTTGCCCACATGCTTATCTGCATCATCCGCGCTGAGGTTGCAGATTCTGATATTGTAGATCGTTAGGTTCTGTTCATTTATTGGCACTGGGATCAATCTTTGATTTCCCAGTGGATGTAATTTCCTGTAATATATGGTGCATGTGCAACATTTTTCCCTGTATGTCGTACCATTGCTTGATCAGTTTTGGTCCTGTGCGTAATTGCTCGTCGTAATGGGCTCAAATATGTAATTGGGCCTAAAGACATGTACGAACTTTAGTGGGCCCATTAAGTTAATGGACCCGTTAAGTTAATAGGCCCATTAATTTCGTGGGCTGTTACCAGGCCAAAAGTTAATGGTCGGCCCTCTTACCTCCCGGGTCGTTAACAGGACGACATAGAAGTGGGCAACAGGTGGGCCCATTTGATTTCACAAGCCGTTAATATGCCGATACTAAGTTCGGGCTACATATGGCCCAACTATACTACAGGCCTTTAGTAGGCCGAAAGAGACATCGGGCTTGTAGTGGACCGTGAAGGGCATGGGCTGCTAAGAGGCCGAAAGTCAGGTCGTATTGTAAATGGCCCAACTATGTTGTGGGCCTTTAGCAGGCCGAAAGAGAAACCGGGCTGGTATTGGACCATCAAGAGGATGGGTCGTTAAAAGGCTAAAACTCAGGTCCGACGGCAAATGTCCCAACTAACTTATGGGCCGGAAATTGGCCCAACACTTAAATGGGTCGCTAAAAGGCCGAAAGATATACATCCTGAAAATTGGCCCATCCCTTGAATGGGACATTAATAGGCCGAAACCACATAGGGCCGATATTGAGCCCAAATACATAGCGGGCTGTTAACGGGCTCAAATTGATGATGGGCTGCAATGGTGTCAAATCGTTAATGGGCCGTTGACGGGCCGAATTTCCACATCTCGTATGGGTAGTGGGCTTAAATGGACCTCACACAAGTAGCGCCGGCCTGCTAATTCTTACTGGGCCAGCCTTTTTCACAGGATTGGGCTTAAATGCATCCAAAATCTTGTGGGCCTTTAGCTGGTCTGGCCCGTTATGGTGGGCGAAATCTTGTAGGCCTTTAGCTGGGCCGGCCCATCATGGTCCGCAAAATCTTGTGGGCCTTTAGTTGGGCAGCCCATTTAACCTATATGGGCCTCTGTTGGGCTGTGCCACGTGTCGACGTATCATAGGTCCAATAAATGGATGATATCTGTCCCAATAGTGAGCTGACACGTGTTTCCTCTGGCCAATGAGAATTTTACACGTGGAAAATCCTCATGGGTCTGGGCTGTTAGCGGGTTATCGGATCCAAAACCGGACCCAATAGCTTAACGACGACCCGTTACGGTGGATGCCACGTGTCGGTCACCCTTGACGAAAGCACTTCCATGACGCGCCATTCATCGTCATGGAAGTGGACACTTCCGTGATGATAATTTTGGTAACGTCATGGAACACTTCTACGACAGCACAAGTATGACTATTTTGATTCTGTCATAAAATCATCATGGATGTACATGCATGACAGAATACGTGACCTACTGTGACAAACACATATCATCACAGAAGTGTATTTTTTTGTAGTGGGTCTGGTGATGAGAGACAACTTCTCCACCATCTCCATGCTAGCCAAATTTTTGCAGTTCCCTCCATCTATGATGACACGAACATAATGTTCCTTCATAACTCCCTTTGTGTGAAACAAATTGCTCTGATTTTGCTCAGCTTGTGTGACCTACACACTCAAAACACATTGAGCAACTAAACTTTCATACCTATCAGCGTCTTCAACAGCCATGTATTGCGTCTCTTGTTCAGAATCATCTCCACCATGTTCTTCACTTGTAATAAGAGCCAAAATCTCCTCATCATAGTCACTAGTGGACTCATACCCACCATCCTCAGTAGCAATCATCACACGCTTAGATGGGCACTCTCTCACATAATGACCTCCACCCTTGCAACGATGACAAATAATGTCATGTGTTTGCCTTGTTGATGCCAGGGATGAAGATGAGCTCTGTGCAGGCCCAGAAGGTGTGCTCTTGGTAGATAGTGGTGGCTGTGCCGGCTTTCTTGTATCACGCTTGGAGGTGGCAGCTAACGAAAGTGCTTGTGCAGTAGAACGTGTGGAAGTAAAGGATGCACGATGTGTCCATGATGAAGGCCGACCTGCAAAAAAGTTAGTTCATGCCAAAGCATGTCGATCCTGCACTTCACATTCGACCTTACAAGCAAGATGGAATAAACGAGCGATATTGTTATACTCATTATACTCTAAAATGGTTCGAATCTCTCTATTTAATCCACGCATAAAACATGCAAGCATAGCCTCATTATCGTTAACAATACCACATCTAATCATGCCAGTTTGTAATTCCTGATCATACTCCTCTACAACATTTTTCCCTTGTCTCAAACGTTGTAGTTTTTGAAGTAATTCACATTGATAATATGGTGGAACCCAATGAGTACGCATATCAGTTTTCAAAGCAGCCCAAGTAGATGGAATAGGATATAATCTATAATGTTCAGACCACCATACACATGCAAAACTAGTGAAAGCACAAACAACAACAACAATAACAACAACAACAACACATCTCTCCTCGGGATATTGTAAACATGTAAAATGTTGTTCAGTTTCTAACTCCCAAGTAAGATATGCATCAAGAACATATCTACCCTCAAATGGTGGAATATTCAATTTAGTTTAGGAAGATGGTCATGATCTCGTACCTGAGGTGGTTGTGCAGCCCTACTGTTGCGATTATATGCATGAGGACGACCTGGTGGTGGTGGTGCTGGTGGTTGCACGTAGTTCTGATTTTGATCAACCTCATCCTCGTAATAGTCCTCCTCCGCTACAGTGCTGGGCCGCACAGGTAAGCAGGTGAGTTCTTCTGCTCTGTTTTAATTATGTTCTGTTTTCTTTTTATTTATTTATTTTGCCACTGGTTTTGAATTCAAAAAAAATTCAAACAATGCCAGAATAAATTTATGTTACTTCTCTGGACTAATCCAAAAGAACATAAATTATGTCAGAGATATTTGAAGATATATCCATATATTGAGAACATAAATCCAAATTCAAATACAGTATTGATTTAAAACCAGAGCCCAAATAATTCCTTAGAAATGTTCCAAAATTTTGGTTTGATTTATAACTCTTGCCAAAATTCTCAGAACTATTTCTAAGGCATTTTGGATTAACTGATTGCAATTTTAGGGTTCTTGCCCCTTTATTAAAATGATTTCCGAGGCTTTCAAAATTCCTTAATTAAATTTCTTGAATTTAAACATGATGCATGGATGCCACTCACTTGATGCAACTAATTACAAAGTGGAATTCTAGGGCTGTGAGAGCTGGTCCTAGGCTACACCGTACTAGAGATGCGAGCCTAGAACACTAACAAAATAACGGCGTGACACGTAAACAAGGGAAAGCACACTGCATTTTTTTCTCGCTCTTTTTTTGCGCTCTTGTTTTTGCGAAAAATCACTATAATGGTGAGCGTCTCAAAACTCTCCTGAAGTCAAAATAATAGGATAGAGACGAATTTTTTTGACTACTTTTTCGGATATCAGGGCAGGGACGACCAAAAAGTGCGATAAAAAATCAGTATGATGGCACGTGTCTCAAAAGACGCGGAAAAGCCTAAGAAAACAGGATAGGGAAAAATATTTTCACCTGCTGAAATTTTGGCCTAAAAACTACGGGGAGGCCTCTAGACTCTTTTTTTATAGACGCAAAGGTGATTATCGTTTTTGGAGGAGTCGAATTTGACGATCGGACTACGAACGTGCAAGGACGTCATGCCTTAGCAATCGCTAAACCAACTCCGAGAGGTTATTGACCACGCCAGAGCATGATCAACCTGACCACGAGGGTCTATTTCCTGCAAGCAAACAAAGAACAAGCAAGAAACTGAGATTGCAATCTGGATATTGAGAATATAAGATGAAACCTTTATTGATCAAGGTGGGGTTCTGTGACATCTTGGTCTGGTCGTTGAACACAATCGAAGTACGCGAAGTCACAGCTATGGCGAACTTTTAATCTAAACAAAACCCAAATTCTAAACGACGCCCTAAGGGCTATATATATGGAGGAAGAGGGTGGATTCCGTGACCCCTTGTAGGAGGGGTCCGAAACCAACCCTAACTCTTGTTTCCCCACACATACAAACTCTAAAAACAGCCTATACTCAAGTATTTCTAAATTACATGGGTTTGGGACAAAATAAGGTGGCGCAACACCTATTATAAGCTATGGACGAAATTTATGAAAGGGCATCTTGTATATTTCATCCCTGTCCTTGTGTGTCATCAAGGAGGCTTCAAAGTGCTGAAATCTTCTGGTTCCCTTCGCGCGCGCCTCCATCTCCATGCTTGATCCTTCTCTAGTGTTCATCCCTTGTGTCCATGCTAAGCCCTTCATTAGTAATCAACACAAATGTATCCAATTTAGGCAGCATCATATTGTCATGAACATTAAAATTGTTACCAAGAAACAAAAGTACCTGGTAATTCAATTGGAGTGCGCGAGCTCTAGTGATTGGTCCAGTATGCATAGTAGCAGGGGTTGTGGGTATAATAATGGTATTGATGTCCTCATCATGAACCCAAAGGAGAGCACGCCAAGAGGACCGAAAGAGGTATCAGAAGCTACAGAAGTTCAAAACCTAGTCTTGGTTGTTGCCGATTCATTTTTGTTGCCATTCTAGAAGAAACGAGCTCTAATAGACTCATATTCTTTTACTGAAGGAGCCTTACCCTCATAAGGCCTCATTTGGTATGAGAGGGTTTTGAAGGGAATTTCCTCGCGTGGCCCAGAAACCCTGCAAAACCTTAGGGGCCCATTTGGTACATGGGGTTTCAATGGCCCAACCCTCTCTGCCCCCCTCCTATACACTCCTTTCCATGCGTTTCAGAGCCCTCGATGGGGGACGCATGGATTTGGGTAGGAGACGACACCACACCGCCGCCTGCTCATGGTGCCGCCGCCGGACTCCTCCTCAACGCGCTGTCGACCGACTCCTTGACACCGGCGTACCTCCTTTGCCGTACTAGCCTTCTCCATGGTGGTAAGCCCTAGGCTCGTCTCTCCTTTCCCCTCGTCGTCTAGGTTTCTTCCATCGTCCTAGCCATGGCTGTTGCCTCATCCTCCCCGGCGTGCTTGCCAAGCACACTGTCTCCGAGGGCACCAAGGCCGTCACCAACTTCACCTCCTCCTACACTATATATTTACTGTTGACTCTGCCTACCTATCTACAAGTAGTGGTAGTAGTACGTGCGTTGGGTGTTTGCCAACACTTTGTTTGTTAGTTGGTTGTAAGAACTGAAACTGTTGCTACTTTTGGCAAACTGATTGATCTATCAATATGATAATGTTGAAGTAGTGTTGATCTGATTAGTCTTGGTTTTCTGCTCTTCTGAACACATCAATGTATGTCCATTTATATTTTAATTCTTGAACTCTGGTTATTTGAAGACCTCCTGCATGTTATAGATTTTTTTACTGAATTTACTGTGAATCACTGCATTCTGTTGTGGAAACGGAGATTTAGAAAGAATGATGCATTCTTGTACTAGTGGTTTGATTTTTTACTTGGTGATTGAATTGATCTCCCCCATGTCTGCTTTCACATGGCAGCAACTTGGTGTTACTCTGAACACCACAAATGTGAGTTGTTTTCAAGAAGAATGATATGTGAGTTAGCTCTCCATTTCTTTTATGAAACAAGATGAGGTTCTAGAGCGACTCTTTGATTTGTCACCTTGCTTGTCAAACCAAAAGAACCTTACATGCCTGCTATCCACATTAGGTGTACCATGAGAGTGGCTGTGCTAGTAGCTTCCGACTTTGCTCCGACTGTGCTCTATAGCTAGATGATGGTGTGTGCTCTGACCATGTTATCCTACTGTAGGATTTATGCTAGAATTCGTGTGTTGCAATCTGAGTGTTCTTGGATAAATCAGAAGTGGCATATGGAACTGGATTATGTCCCTCTTAAGTCTTAACTAGCAAATGTGCAGATGGTTTGCCGATCACTGTTTAGTAAACTATTAGCAATGTAGTACTATGTTGACCATTAGTTCTTTTTTTCAAACCAAGCATGCATCGGAGCTGATAAAGGTACAAAAGAGCTAGGTTCATCTATGGGATACACTGAACTCAAGTTCTTATTTTAATAGCATGCCGCTTGGATTCTTGTTGGGGTGGACGAGTTGCCTCCATTTTGGGATTAGTTGACACGCCTAACTTCGGCACTTCTTGGCCACTTACCTTGTTTCTTGACCTTGTATTATTTTATCCAGTTATGTTGCAGTGACTCCTAACACCTGAAACCAATGTTCTGGGCTTTGAATCCATCTCTATTGATTAATTTGTACAACCATCTTCTCTATGTTCATTCTGTAGCTTAGCATACATAATTTTGTAGCTTAGTATATATAATTGAAGTGCCTGCCTATCTAGAGATATATAGTAGTATTAGTACTGCTTGTTGGAAATTGTTGGATGGATGACGGTTAGTATGTAGTCGTGGTTGGTTGTAAATCCTGTTACTGCTTGATCTAAACATTAATGGAACAATGTTTGCTACTCTGAATTTGTGACGAATCATATTATGAGTACATAGTTATATTGATATTCTGTGTGTGTTGTGCTTGATGAATTTGGGTCTGAGAAAGCTACTCTTGATCGTTAGCACTGAATATTTTTATAAGAAAAAACTAATTTAAATTAATCACCAGGTATATTATGCTATTCCTCTGGTTAGTGTACCTGGTTGTTGAGTTGAATGCAGCTTTATATATATGTTGGTAAACTTCATTGCTGGTTCTTTTTCGATTTTGTTTTTGATATGTGCAGGTTTTTTCCCCACATCTAACAAGTCATCTATTTTTTATAGGGAAGTGATCTCGCGGAAGCACGTGTGACAACGCTTTGTCACAAGTCTTCTCCACACTGTGCCGCCTGCAAACATGTCTCGGGGCATTTGCCGATCAAACATGTGTTTATGTTGTGATGAACTGTTGACTTTCGCTGACTGAACATCTTGAATTTTTCATTTGGATCGTGGCATGTGTCATATTTTTTCTTTTGGACCATGGCATATGTATGCATGTACCATTTTCATTTGAACCGTTGATAGTACTTGTAACTGATTATAGGAGCCTATTTGTCGTTTTGCGTAATCTAGTTGTTTCTTTGTTGCAAGTACATTTCTTCTGCGGGCTTTTGAAGTTGTAAAAATTGCATTTTTAGTGATAGTATAGTAATTTTGTAAACCCTGTGTACCAATCCATGTTTACCAAATAGTAGGGTATCTGTGCAACAAACCTTCATGTATGTTGTCCATACTGTACACAGGCACATGGGCAGAGACACAGCAACACCAAGCATCCATGTCAAGTCCAAACCAGAGAAACAACTCTTTGAGAAATCAAAGGGCGGATCAAGAAGACTAAGACAAGCCAAAGGAAGCAAGATATCACTAAGAGGGGGCCTCCCTTACCGGGAAGGCGAGCCTGGTAAGACCTAGGCCTCACCAAGGGCAAGTCCCAAGATTCCCCCGGCAGGCTTGCTTGGGCTGCCAAGGGCAATTCTCCCCGCCAAGACTCCACCGCTCCATCACATAGTGATGCAACTCACTTATCAGTGTGGTGTCGAGCTCCCAAGTGATTAAGTGGCTCTCATTTGGCATGTGGAAGCCATTTGGAAGGAAGATTCTCCCTATATGACACCCATCCAGGGGCATATCATGCAGACAGATAAAAAGATGGTTAAGCGGCGCGGCAGGCTTGCCGGGCTGCATCCTTAGCATGACACCAAGCATTGCATTTAATGCACTTTGTCCTAACTGCCAGAGTTAGGTATGATAACACTGTTGGCTCTCTAATCAGTAGATAATGCTAATTTGCCATTGTGGTAACCCCTTAGCCCATAAAAGGAGGGCCATGGCAACCTAAGAAAGGATTCGGACCCTTGTGCACTCTTACACGTGTAGCTGCTCTCCCCGAGGCGACCTTGCCGAGCTTGAGCACTGCGTGTCCACCACGCTCCTCCCATCAATCCACCAAAGTAGGGGTAGGGTTTTACGCTTCCCAGCGCCCCGAACTTGGGTAAAAACCACTGGTGTCACCCCGCCATGCTGTTCCCAGGTCTCCGCTCTTTATGCAACGTGTACCTCCCCCTTGCCAAACCATATGGCGCTGATGGCCCCATAGGTGACCGTGTTCCACCACGACATCTTTGGTGCGCTAGGTAAGGGGAAGCGCTTGCGCAAACCCGAGGTCGTGAACAATGCGTCGATCTTCATCATCATCTTCTTCATCATTAGCTTCATCATCCATGGCGCCCAATAAAAAGTCTGGTGCAACGGCTCACCCTTGCATCTTGAAAGGCCCCTCGCATGCATCCATAGATACAGTGGGTGCTGCGGTGGTCTTGGGGGACACTAGTGCCGTAGGGGACGCGACCGGCCAGGGGACACTGCCGTTGTTCCCACTGTGGCCGAAGTAGGAGCCGATAACGTCGGGGAAGGGAAGCATCAGCAGCATCCAGATGGCCGTGTTCCGCAAATCGCGGGTGGGGAGAATATTTAGTCTCTGCCTCCCCACCGCGCTGGAGGGTGCAGCCGCAACGACGACACCCGCTCTGGTGCGAATCGCGACCCCCTAGTTGTCCCTCCTATGGGGCACGCGCCTTCCCCAGGACAGGGCAACCAAGACGAAGCGCCGAACGGGGTCATCAACCCCCAGGCACATCCTTCTCGCCACCTTGTCGCCATGGTGACTGGCTCGCGACGATGAGATCATGGCGCCGCCACTACTGGTACCATCAGAAGTCAAGCAACATCATGATCTGCGTCGTCATCCATGCTAAGCACTGCTTCGGAAGCCATGGCACAAGCCCAACTCCTGTTGAGATTCCCGCCAGCGGCCGATCAAATGGATGAGTGGAGAGCCACCATTCAAAGTTTGATCGGTTTTGCTAAGGCAGGACCGCCACGGCATCCGCAAGCAACGACAACGGTCTGGGCTACTGACCGTGCTAAAGGGGCCACTTTGACAGTGCAGTCCCCTCCATGGCAGCCAGCGTAGAAGCTGCCACTAAAACCACGCGACCAGGATCCTGACAGGAGTCAATGGCTTCATCTGACCCTCGGGGCCGTCGAGATCAGCGGCAGGTCCTGAAAGACAGGCGGATGGGAAGACACACGCGTCACCATAGAACGACGCTGCAAAACCCGCCGCTGGTCTGACAGGCGCAATGTCCCATACATCAATGAACCCGCGTGTCGGTGTTCTGGGAATGGGGGTCCCCAGACTTGCCTGCCTGCGGCCCACGGCGTGGCTCCACCAGCGGCCCTGTACGGCCCATCTTCACCATCAAACGAGCAAGACCCTCGCGAGGTGGACGATGCAAGACCTCGTCAGGGGTGGCCTCGCCAGGCTACCTCCCGAGGAGTGGAGATATCAAGGCAGGGGCACCTCACGAGGTCCCTGTGATGCAAGCCATGACGACCAAGGCCAGGCGGTGTGCGCAGTGTCCTCGTTTCCTCTTTGGTGCTAAAGAGGCAAGCGCAGACGAGGAGTCCCGAGGCATCAGGCAAAGGTTTCCTTATCAGTGCAACAAGACCAAGACCAGTAGGACGACGTGGAGCCCAGGACTGCGTCACCACCAGAGCCTTTGGCAGGCGATGACCACCTTTAGTCAAGATAACTTGTACTAGTTGTCTCCCTTCAAATTTGGCCGTTGTGGCATCCCTTGCCGCTCAACATTTGGGAAGAGGACCAGGGCCTCTATAAATAGGGATAGCCACCACAGTAGGAGGCAACTCATCTGATCCAGAACTCATCTGGGATCGGATCCATTCCACCCTGACCATTGTCACCAGCCCACCACACACAAGAACACCTCTCCTCAGGTGGCTGTTCTTCCCTTGTAAATGTTCATCCTCAGCCCAAGAGGCAATCCACCACCACCACCCTGGAGTAGGGTATTACACCACAATGGTGGCCCGAACCAGTAGAAATCTTGTGTCCCTTTGTTCTGTGAGTTCGACGCGCTGAGCCTTGAGATCGCGGTGAGGGCAACCGCTAGAGGAGGAAGAGTTCTTTGTGTGCACCCCAGTGTTCGAACCTCAAGGGTTTTGCCAGAACCCTAAATCCGACATTTGGCGCGCAACGTAGGGTGCGCTAAAGCCTTCCTCCCACCGATCCATGTCACATCACTCCACCGCATCCATGGCGGACGCGCGTTTAGCCCGTGTTGAGCGTCGGGCCGCCCTCGTCGCTCAGAGAACCCCTGTCGGCAAGCCTCCCCGTCGTTCCCCGTCGCTCGCCGCCAATGCCGCCACCGGTCCGGTGGGAAACGGGCAGCAAGCGTCCTCTCTGCACCCTTCTGTGCGGAGGGACGGCCGCACCACCACTCCATCGCTGACCCCGGCCGGCTCATCGTCTCACGCTCGCCGCACTCCCGTGGACGCGCAGGCCGCGTTGCTCATGGCCTCCCGTTTCTCCGCACGGTTGACGATCTCTACGAGGACTGGCTGGACCGCATCGCCGAGCTCGTCGGCGCCGCAGGGGGATCCCCCACACCATCCCTCACGCTGCCTCGCCCTCCGCCAGCTTCGGGCGACGTAGCTCACGGAGCGCCTCCACCGCCTCTTCACCAAGATGGCACTCTAGCGCCAAGGTGCATGGCCCCCCGGCGTGACCTGCCGCACCGGGCTCCCGTGCGAGAGGAAGGAAGCTGCCAAGAGATTTCTCGGCCGCGGGAAAATGCTCCCGCGCTCCCAGCGCCACCGCCACAAGATCGGGCGCCGCCTACGGTGGCGGCGCGCGGGCATCTAGACCAGGCCCCGCATCGGTTAAGAGCCCCGGTGGCCATGGCAGGCTGCCGCGCCTTCACTCCTGAGCTACGTAGCGTCGTCTACCCGGGCAAGTTCAAGCCGGACCTGCCTCCTCGCTATGACGGCACCCCCGACCCTGCGGAGTTCTTGCAGCTCTACAAACTGAGCATCGAGGCGGCCAACAACGATGAGAAAGTCATGGCGAACTGGTTCCCTATGGCTCTCAAGGATGGTGCCCGCTCATGGCTCCTGTACCTGCCTCCAGGCTCGATCTCCTCCTGGGGTGAGATGCGTGACCGCTTTGTCGCCAACTTACAGGGCACCCGCGACCGCCCTCCGGCCGCGAGTGACCTATGCCGCATCAAGCAGCAGCCAGGAGAGACCTTGCAGAAGTACATCCAGCACTTCAACGGCGTTCGCCTCAAGATCCCCAAGGTGACGGACGAGGCCATCATTTCAGCATTCTCCGACGGCGTCCGCGACGTCAACATGGCGACCAAGTGCGCAAGGGCTGAGGAGGGACGCCTTTCCCTCCTCGAGCTCCCAGCTACCGACCCAGAAGAGAAGAAAGCCAAGGCCAAGGATGTGAAGCGCAAGGGAATAGCCGTACTCACGACGGAGCCAGACACTAATCCCGTACGGGACCACCCCGAGTCATCCAAGAGCAGCCGACCATTCTGCGCCTTACACAACATACACATCCACAACACCAACGATTATCAAGAGCTCAGGGCCATCTGGTATGGATGCTTTGGTCGACGCCCCGAGCGCAACGAACGGGGCTACGGCCAAGGAGGAGGACAAAGTGGAGGACGCTGGGACAATCGTGGCCCCCGCCAGGAGTGGCGCGACCGGCCTCGCGAGGAACAGTGGCGCGACCAGCCTCGTGAGGGCGCCTGGAGGGACCAAGCCCGTGAGGACCGTCCTCTGGGCAATGCTGGCCTTCCTCCGTTGCCGCCACCACCAAGGAGGAACGACGACCACCATCAAGATGAGGGGGCTGGAGCCGCGTGCCGTAGCCTGCATCTTGGGCGGCGCTCAGACCCAAGTCTCACAGCGCCTCTTCAAGCAATTTTCTTGCGAGGTGAACTCGGTGCTCCCCAGGATTGAGGCCACACGCCCGCTCAGGTGGTCCAAGTGCGCCATTACCTTCAGCTCGTCCGACCAACTCAAGTGCGCGGCGACGGCCGGCGCCCTCCCGATGCTCTGCTCGCCCATCATCAGCATCGTTCAAGTCACCAAGACCCTCATCGACCGTGGCGCTAGGCTTAATGTCATGTCCGTCGAGACGTTCGACAACCTCCAAGTGCCATACGACCAGCTACAACCCACCAAGCCCTTCTCAGGAGTGACAGACGGCTCCACCACCCCGATAGGGCAGGTCCGCCTCCCTGTCACCTTCGACAAGCACGATAACTACTACACCGAGCTCATCGACTTCGACGTCACCCACATCCGCTTGACATACAACGCCATCCTTGGGTATCCATCCACGGGTACAACGTCCTCAAGATGCCAGGAACCGGGGGCGTCATCACTGTCGCCTATGAATAAAAAGATGTCGTGTGCACCCTCGAGTGCGCCTACCAAGCCGCAGCAGCTAAGGACCCACAAAACAAAGGCGTCATCCACCCTCCTAAGGTCGCTCCCAAGACAAAGAAGCAGTTGCTCCACCAAGGGCTTCAGGGGAGCAGCGTCACCAGCGACACTGCCTCAGGGTCTGTGTCTACAGGTGGGGTGTCTCCCTCCCTCGCATAGGAAGGCGCGCTCAGCGCCCTCCTCGGGCTGGGCTCGGGGGCTCTCTTCTGGAGGGCCTCAGACCTAGCTAACCTCACGAGGGAGGCGCTTGGGCACCACGTGGAGGCGTGCTTTGCTGCACATTTCCCTCAAGAGGACGCGAGGCGAGGAGCACCTGGCGCTCAAGAGTTCATCATCAAGACCACTCAAGAGCCACAAGAGGCAAGACCCATGCATGGCAACCGCTGTCATTGTCAAAACCGGCGGATCTCGGGTAGGGGGGTCCCGAACTGTGCGTCTAATGTTGATGGTAATAGGAGACAGGGGACACGATGTTTACCCATGTTCGGGCCCTCTCTATGGAGGTAATACCCTAGTTCCTGCTTGATTGATCCTGATGAATATGAGTATTACAAGAGTTGATCTACCACGAGATCATAATGGCTAAACCCTAGAGGCCTAGCATGTAAGACTATGATAATGAGTATATGCCTATCCGGACTACGCCCTCTGGTTTATATAGACACTAGAGAAATCTTGGGTTACATGGAGTCGGTTACATAAAAAGGAATCTACATAGTTGATCGCCTAGCTTGCCTTCCACGCCAAGGAGAGTCCTGTCCGGACACGAGTGCAGTCTTCGGTCTTTGTATCTTCACAGCCCATCAGTCCGGCCCATGGCTAACAGGCCGGACGCCCTAGGACCCCTTAGTCCAGGACTCCCTCAGCAGCCCCCGAACCAGGCTTCAATGACGAGGTGTTCGACCTGCAGATTGTCTTCAGCATTGCAAGGAGGGTTCCTCCTTCGATGACGTCCATGTAATATATTCGGCCATGGATTCAATGTCTCTCGCCTCGACTTCTGTGTGTTAATAACTTTGTCTTTCCACGTGTCGAGAGAATGCGGAAGGTCAGGGTACTTTTTGCAGATAACATCCCATCCACGCAAGGGGAAACACCTTTTTAAAGATATTGGATCTTAGATCCATTTGGCACCACATGGAGAAAATCCCCGGAGATATCCAGGAGAAACCATTCCACCATGGCTAGTGTTCCCAGCTCCTCCTCCCGTCCAGGCCCAGAGAAAGGCGAGTGGGAGAGGTGCTCTGTGTCCCACAGTCAATTGGAGGAGTTGTAAACGCAGGGATTTCTCCCTCCCGCAGATTTGGTCCATGTGCGAGCAGGGCTAGCATCTTCTAATGGTGAGACCCAGGCGGAGGATGTTACCAACCCATCTGGGGGGGGGAGCGAGTGTGTTTCGTCCCTTATCTGTTAAGGGGTGTCGGATTTCCAATCCATCCGTTCCTCTGGGGTCTTTTGGAATACTACGGCCTCCAACTGCGTACCTTCACTCCCCCTTCCATCCTGCATATCGCGGGCTATGTTGCTTTCTGCAAACTGTTCTTGGGCATTGAGGCCCATTTTGAACTTTGGAGAAAGTTCTTCTGCCTTGTCCCGCGTAACCACAAAGGGTCAATATTCGAAGTGGGCGGAGCCGAAGTTTGGCGCATCGTCGATGCCAGATACCTGTCTAGCACACCAAGGAAGGCGTCTGATGAGTGGCCATCCGAATGGTTCTATATCGAGGATGTCGCACTTCCTGACGCAATTCAGAAGGGTCTTCCAGAATTCGCAAGCGTTCCGCTAAAGAAACGCTATAGTTGGCGTCCCTGGAGTCTTGAAGAAGACGATAGCGTGGAAATCTGCCAGCTCACGAGCAAGATTAAGATGCTCGCCCAGTCCGGATTAACAATAGCTGAGGTTATGGCGACTTCCATAGCGTGATTGGTGCATCCACTTCAATACAGAGGGCTCCCCATGTGGCACTACAATGGGGAGGATGTTGCCTCCCGCTGTGGTTGGAAAGGTCCATACACCCCCGCTGCTCTGGCCAGGATACTGGCCTAACTGTTCAAGGGGGAGGAAGAGGATTTTCTTCGCATCAATCACAGAGATGGGTATTCGATGTACAACCCTCCTAGGTGGGTGAGTCCTAACCCCTTTGCATTTACCTTTGCTACTCTCTGAGCCATTCTTAATGAATTTTCCATTCGTTTATTTGTAACAGCACTGGCGAAGGATGACCGAGGGGCTACTCAGCCCCGCCCCACAGCCAGGGAACCACAACCGGGAGCTAGATCCTGGGTTTAAAGAAGATCCGGACATATTCGTGGTACTTGCGGAAGGGGTATTTTACCAGGCGAGCTACGATGGCATGGAAGTGGCCATTACCTCTGATTATCCTAGTCTCCTCTCTGCTTCCCACGTAAGTCATGAAGAAAAATCCCCCTCGAAGGAATTTCCTCGCTCTTCCTCACCCGCCGCATTGTCTCATGCTCCAAAGGGGAAGCGTTCAACACGTAATGCCACTCTGGGGGCGACTCCAAAGAGAGCGGCTCCTGCGCCAAGCAGGGCATCCAAGAGGAAGGTCGAAAAAGAAACCACCGGCCCTTCGACGGAGAGGTAATGATTTGAAAGTATACATCAATAGTCACATCCAACTGTAACTTGTGCATTTGTCCTATACCAGGGAAAAGGTTCGCCGGACTGCGCCTAGCTATCCAGCCAATCATGCTCCCCATGGCCGGGAAGTAAACCCCGCCGGAGAAACTGGAGCCGATATGGGGACAACGCCGGATTCTCCTTTGGCTGAGGGTTCAGAATATATGTCCGTCACCAACTCGGAAGTAGACAGCACCATGAATCATCGGTGTTGCAGGGTTGTTTTACGAGACCCCCAGTTCTCGGAAGAGGCATTCAAAGCCTTTATCTCGGCTCACGCATACATCTGAGCCGCTCGAAATGGGCTTAGCAAAGCAACAAAGCAGCATTTAACAGATGTGTGGGTAAGTTTTCTTTGTCCGAATAGGATAACCATATGTCAGTAGCCCCCGAGACTGAAAGCAGTTGGTACAACTGATTTAAGGATCGTTGTATAACCAGGTTCTTACAGAGAAGAACAACCTACTGTCCCAAGAGCTGGAGCAGTGTCGGACACAGCTAAATGTTGCTACCGTCGAACTAGAAAAGTCCAAGAAGGCATCTGCTAGTAATATTCCCCTCCATAGGGAAACAATAACAATAACCGTTTACTAGTTGTGCTAATATTGTTATTGATCGCATAATAGGGTCATCAGATCAATATGATGAGAAGCTGAGCACTGCCCTAGAAGGAGAAAAAAGAGCAAAAAAGCTGCATGTCGCGGGCGAGCGTGTGCTGACCCAAGCCATATTAGAGAAAAACAAGCTTCGGGATGACAAGACCAACTTGGGCGAAGAGCTGAAAGATGTGCGGGGCCAGCTAGCCGACTCCGTGAAGGAGAATAAGAAACTGCGAGGCGGCATATTCAGTATGTATCAGAACTAACCTTTATAGTAGTTCAGAGGTGGATGGAACTGATATAGTTATGATTGCAGGTATATTAACAGGCCGTCCTGAAGAGGAGGTGTCTGGATCATCGAGTGATCTGCTGCAGGGGCTGTCGCAAGTGGACGAGCAGGCTTGGCAGGCGATGCGGGGTGTTGCCAAGGCCTTATGGCCATTTGCCTCCCCTCCAAGGAGTATGGAGGAGTTTGTAGAGCTGTTCAAGGGAGGACGGCGGCGTATCCGACTATGGAAGATATCGGCCTGCCGGGAGGGTGCGCGAGAGACCTGGGCCATGGTCAAAACATGATGGACCAAGCTGGATCTGAATCACATGGCCCGGGTTGGGCTGCTAGGACCAAATGGGGAAGAAATTCCCGTTAGTTTAGTTTATGACCAAGTAGAGTTGGCCGCTAAGTATTCCCAATAGGATTGTAGGTTAGATCGTCTGTTGGACGGTATAGAGGAGGAAGTGTTTGAGTCCAAGTGACCATGTACTTTCCCTAACCTATGTAAATCTAGCTGAATTGTATATCATTTGTCATGTCCAACCTTTTCACTTCAACCTCCGGACCCGAAGGTGCAGAGTGTTTCCGAATACCAGTTGGCCGAATAGACTAGGGTATGCGTGGAAACTAGGTGTAGGTGTCATAGTGGCTTGAACAGACAAGTTGTATCCAGCTAGTTATGTTATATTACATTGAGAGTGTAAGAAACATCTTCTAGAGAGAATAGTTCCGTTAAGGGTTCCTTTCCCTGGGTGTGCATGCATTAATGTACATGTCCGAATTTTGATGAGAAAATCATAGTGTATGTAACTCCTGGGGGCTCACGATAAAGTTAATGCAAAAATGCCTTTAATTCACCGACCGAATATTCCCTTAAGAACGCTAGCTTTCGGCTTCACCCAGTCTGAGGTACACATCCGGATCACCCGGCAGTAGCAATCATAGAGGTGCTCCCTTTATGCCCTAGCCGAACTAACGGGAACATAGGGCATAAGCACAGGAGCCAGGCAACCCAGCTTGGCCAAAACTTAAGTCATATCGATGCATATAATGGCAAAGAAAAGGTACATATGGAAAAGGGCGCATATGTGAAGAGCTTGATGCTAAAAGAATAGTAACGAGCTTCTATCAAGAAGCCCCCACGTATAATGGACGTACATGTTTGAAAATGTGTACGTCGGGGGTGTGCGGTCTAGCTGTACGAGAGATTTAAAGCAAAAAAGGAGAGAAAATAATCGAAAAAAGAGAGAAAAAGTAATGGAAACTATAGGGGAGAAGGAGACAAACAAATAGTTCGGTGCTAGGCATAGAATCTTCAGAGTCTGGCCACGTTCTAGGGGTTCGGCTCGAGGCGATTGTCTGATGCATCATGAAGACGGTATGCTCCTCCGATGAGAACTTCGTCAATTATGAAGGGACCCTCCCATTTGGGCTTGAGCTTGTCCTTTTTCTTCTCTGGCAGGCGTAGAACGAGTTCGCCAACGTTGTAAGTCTTGGCACGTACTTCTCTGCTTTGATACCTTCGGGCCTGCTGTTGGTAAAATGCTGAATGGGCTTTTGCAACGTCGCGCTCCTCCTCCAGGGCATCTAGGCTGTCCTGCCGATCTAGCTCGGCCTCTCTCTCTTCATACATACGCCCTCTCGACGAGTCATGAATAATATCGCAAGGTAACACATCCTCTACGTCGTACACCATAAAGAAAGGTGTGTATCCAGTAGTACGGTTCGGCGTGGTCCGCAACCCCCAGTGTACGGAGTCGAGCTCCTCCACCCAGTGCTTGTCTGATTCCTTCAAAGACCGCACTAGTTTGGGCTTAATGCCGCTCATAATAAGACCATTGGCTCGTTCAACTTGACCGTTTGTTTGCGGGTGGCAGACAGAGGCGTAATCGAGCTTAATGCCGAGATTAGCACACCAGATTTTGACCTCATCGGCTGTGAAATTGGAGCCGTTGTCGGTGATGTTGTTGTGTGGGACACCATAACGGTGCACCATATCGGATATGAATGCTATCACCGGCCCGGACTCGGCCGTTTTGACTGATCTAGCCTCTATCCACTTGGTGAATTTATCCACCATGACCAGCAGATATTTTTTTCTTATGGCTTCCCCCTTTAAGGTGTTCAACCATGTTCAGTCCCCAGACCGCGAAAAGCCAAGTAATGGGGATTGTTTGTAGGGCGGTTGGGGGCATATGGCTTTGGTTGGCAAAGAGTTGGCATCCGACGCAACATTGGACGAGGTCCTGTTCGTCTGCTCGGGCCGTGCGCCAATAAACCCTGTATGGAAGGCCTTGCTAACAAGTGCCCGGGCTCCGGCATGGTGCTCGCTGAGGCCGGCGTGAATTTCTGCCAAAAGTTGTCGCCCCTCTTCTTCGGAGATACTCCTTTGAAGGACTCCGGTAGTACTTTTCTTGTAGAGCTCTCCATCATAGACCTTGTAGGGCTTCGAACGCCGGACAACGCGGCAAGCCTCGCTCTGGTCTTCTGGAAGCTCCTTCCTATTAAGGTAGGCCAAGAATGGTTTGGTCCACGGGGCCATGACTGCCATGATGAGACGGGCCGACGGCGTTATTTTAGTGGCTGAGCCTCCAACAATATTGGTGTGTTCGCGAGCTCGGCTTGTGTTCGGATCGGGAATGTCATTGTTGCCCCCCCTTGCCACACCATGAATGGCTTGAAAAGCCTTTCCAGGAAAACGTCAGGTGGGACGGGTCGCGCTTAGCGCCAATGCGAGCAAGGATGTTCGCTGCTTGATTACTCTCTCGGGCTACATGATGAAATTCGAGCCCCTCGAACCGGGCCCACATTTGTAAGACGGCGTTGCGATAAGCTACCATTTTTTGGATCTTTGGCATCAAAGTCTCCATTTATTTGAGATATTGCGAGGTTTGAGTCCCCGCGCACCTCCAGGCGTTGTATGCCCATGGATATGGCCATTCGAAGACCATGCAATAAGGCCTCGTATTTGGCCGCGTTGTTGGAGTCTGTATATAATATTTGGAGTACGTACTGGACAACATCTCCAGTGGGGGACGTTAAAACGACGCCTACCCCTAGCCCCGCCAACATTTTGGAGCCATCAAAATACATGACCCAATTGGAATACGTGCCGTACTCTTTGGGGAGTTCGGCCTCTGTCCATTCAGCTACGAAGTTAGCCAGTACTTGGGATTTAATGGCTCGACGAGGTTCGTATGTTATTTCAAAAGTAAGGAGCTCGATGGCCCATTTTGCAATCTGGCCCGTGGCATCGCGGTTGTTTATTATGTCATTGAGTGGCACTTCGGAAGCCACCGTGATCGAACATTCCTGGAAGTAGTGTCATAGCTTTCGGGATGCCATGAAGACTGCATAAGCTATCTTTTGATAATGGGGGTACCGGGATTTGCATGGTGTGAGGATAGTAGATACATAGTATACTGGCTTTTGGAGGGGAAATTTGTGTACGTCCTATTCTCGCTCGACGACGAGTATGGCGCTCACCACCTAGTGTGTCGCCGATATGTATAATAGCATTGGTTGACCGACGTTTGGTGCGTCCAGGATTGGGTATCTCGCTAGAAGGGCTTTTATTTCTTCCAGTCCGGCCATCGCCTTGTCCGTCCACTTGAAGTTATCGGTGCACCATAGGAGGCGGTAAAGTGGCAATGCCTTTTCCCCCAATCTGGAGATAAAGCGGCTTAAAGCTGCCACGCAACCCATGAGTTTTTGGACTTGTTTAAGGTCAGTTGGCATAGCCAATTGTGACAGAGCTCAGATTTGGCTGGATTTGCTTCAATTCCTCTATTGGAAACGATGAAGCCCAGCAGCTTTCCGGCAGGGACGCCGAAGAGACATTTTTCTTGGTTGAGCTTGATGTTATACGCTTGGAGGTTATCGAATGTGAGACGGAAATCGTCTATTAGTGTTTTGACGTGTTTAGTTTTAATGAAAACGTCGTCTACGTAAGCTTCAACTATCTTGCTGATTTGTTTCTCAAGGCATGTTTGAATCATGCGTTGGTAGGTGGCACCAGTATTCTTGAGCCCGAAAGGCACAGTGTTGAAGCAAAACAGCCCATATGGGGTAATGAATGCTGTGGCGGCTTGATCGGACTCCTTCATTTTAATTTTATGGTATCTAGAATATGCGTCAAGGAAGCACAGTGAGCCATGTCCTGCGGTAGCATCGATGATTTGATCAATGCGAGGGAGGGGGAAAGGATCCTTAGGGCAGGCCTTGTTAAGGTCTTTGAAATCGACACACATGCGCCAGGATTTGTCCTTCTTTGGTACCATCACCAGGTTTGCCAGCCAGTCCTGATGTTTTATTTCTCTAATAAATCCGGCCTCGATAAGCTTGGCCAGCTCCTCCCCCATAGCTTGTCGTTTAGGTTCGGAGAAGTGCCGCAGTGTTTGCTTGACCGTTTTGTATCCCTTCAGTATATTGAGGCTGTGTTCGGCCAACGTACGTGGGATTCCTGGCATGTCTGAGGGGTGCCAGGCAAATATATCTTCGCGCAGGAAGTCTCGTAGTGCGGCGTCGACTGTAGGGCTGACTTGCGCTCCAATAGATGTTGTCTTCTTCGGGTCTGTTGGATGGACCTGAAATTTGACTATTTCTTCTGCTAGTTTGAAGGAGGTGGATTTGGGTTGTTTGTCTAGGATCATGTCGTCCCTATCCACAGTGGAGTGCTGTGCGGTTAATTCTTCGGCCGCGAGGGCTTCAGATAATGCCTCGAGGGCCAGGGAGGCGGTTTTGTTCTCGGCACAAAGTGCTATGTCTGGATCGACGACGAGATTTATTACTCCGTTGGGCCCGGGAATTTTTAGCTTCATATACCCATAATGAGGTACAGCTTGAAAGCGTGTAAAGGCCTCTCGCCCCAACAGGGCGTGATATCCACTGTTGAAAGGGGCCACCTGGAAAGTTATTTCTTCGGACTGATAATTCTCTGGCGTGCCGAATACCACATCAAGTGTGATTTTTCCCGCGCACCGCGCCTCCCGACTGGGAATGATTCCTCGGAAGGTTGTGCTGCTTTGCACAATGCAGCTCCTATATATTTCCATTTTGTGGAGTGTAACCTCATAGATGAGGTTTAGTCCGCTGCCGCCATCCATGAGGACTTTGGTACTCAAAAACCGTCCACGGTAGGACTGAGGACTAACGCGGCTAGCGCTCGGACTGTTCTGTATTTAGGTTCGTCACTGGCATTAAAGGTTATAGCCATGTCGTTCCAAGGGTCAATTGCAGCGATCTGGCAGACTTCAGCGAGGTCATGAAGTTCCCTTTTGTGCTTATTGTTTGAAGCGAATGTCTCGAAGAGCGTCAATACTCGAGGGTTGTCGTCTTCGGGAGGGTGTTGCTCTGCGGTGTTTTTGGTAAGAATATCCTCACCGCTTTTGGCTACTTGTCAGAGTATCCAACATGCTCTAAGGTTGTGGGTTGATATAGTATCCGGCGTTTTGTGAAGTTTGCATGGCCGATCGAGCCATCCATCCAGGACGGTTCCGTGAGGCGTAATGGGTTTATATTTTTTGGCTGTTGGATTGGGCGCGCTGCGAGGGTGCACCCTTTTCGCCTGGACAAGGGGTTGCACTGGGACCGATGGTTCCCAGCAGGCTGCCTGGGCTTTCCAGGCGCTTTCCGTTGCACTGTACTTCTGTATGATAGTTGCCAAGTCAGTGAATTGTAGTATGCGGCGGTGATTGATGGCATTGATAATTCCTTCGTCCGCGCTATTGTTGCAAAAAGCTAATATCGCGTCCTCATCGCGGCAATCTTTTACCTTGTCCTTGACAAGGAGGAATCTGGCCCAGTAGTGATGGACCATTTCCCGAGACTACTATTTTATGCTAATTAGATCGCTGATGTCCGGGTGGGTGGGTGGAATTAAATCCGGACCCTGACCCAATCGATCATCCGGAATATGGAAATCTTCCCGACTCAACGGTCCGGGCTCCGGAGTATCTTGTGCTTGCTTAGGCCCGCCGTCCGATTCTATGTTCGGAGGGTAGGTCGCATCCTTTCGCTTGTGACTGTCCGGCTCTTCAAGATCGACGACCCGAACATACTCCAGCTTCGGTATAGAAGGAGAGTCGCCGCCTCGCTCTTCGACCACCGCTATCTGGTGGGTGACCGGCGGAGATTTGATTTCTCTTTGGTCGGGTTTAAGACCGATCCGGTCATAATCTGTAGTGATTCCCAGTGCGGTGATGCGATCTACGAGCTCGTTTAAGGACGAAAACTCCGCCGGATCCATCTGTTTTAGCATGTTCGGAGTCGATGCGAAGGGGATTTTCGATGGCCCGAGAGGTCATCGTTGGCTCAACGGCCAGACGGGCGGTCATGGTGAAGCCACCCAATCGGAGGGTTTGGCCCGGGGCCAGAGCTCCTCCGGAGGTGATATCATCTTTAAGGACGAGGCGAGTCATCAATCCCGTCGTCGACGTCATAGTGAAACTCTCAATGAAAGCACCAATGTCGGTGTCAAAACCGGCGGATCTCGGGTAGGGTGTCCCGAACTGTGCGTCTAAGGTCGATGGTAATAGGAGACAGGGGACATGATGTTTACCCAGGTTCGGGCCCTCTCTATGGAGGTAATACCATACTTCCTTCTTGATTGATCTTGATGAATATGAGTATTACAAGAGTTGATCTACCACAAGATCGTAATGGCTAAACCCTAGAGGCCTAGCCTGTATGACTATGATAATGAGTATCCGCCTATCCAGACTATGCCCTCCGGTTTATATAGACACCTGAGAGATCTAGGGTTATATAAAAAGGAATCGACATAGTTGATCGCCTAGCTTGCCTTCCACGCCAAGGAGAGTCCTGTCCGAATACGGGTGCAGTCTTCGGTCTTTGTAACTTCACAGCCCATAAGTCCGGCCCATGGCTAATAGGTCGGACGCCCGAGGACCCCTTAGTCCAGGACTCCCTCAACTGCTGCTCGCCACCTGGAGCGTCTCCACGTCCTGGCGGGGACAGTGAGCTGCGCGTCTGCGTCGACTACCTCGGGCTCAATAGGGCAGAATCACAGGAACGTTACTGGCCTTCACATGCTGGGAGGTGTGAGGGCCCCCCCTCACAGCTACTTTCGCATGCCATACGGCCTGCCGAACGCAGTTGTCTCCTACCACAGGCTCATGCAGGGCGCCCTGGCAGCTCGCGAGGCCAGACGCCAGGCGGTCCTTATGGAGGAAGAGCTAGAACCTGCTAGCACGGGCACGACCACACCAACCCTGCTAGCTAGGTGACTTTTTACTTCTCTAGGTGTGCCTTTTACTAGCTTCCCCCAAGGAGGACCACTAATCTTTGCTTTACACACACGCTTCAGGAGTGGATGGAGAGAGCGGGGCGGATCCGGAGTGCGGCTCCGCTGCCCGAAGAGCCAGTCATCCTGCACCTAGCAAAGATGTTGCTTCCAGCGCCCTATCAGCCATCGGAAAGGAAGGCCAAGAAGAAGGACAAGGGGGCCAAAGGTGGCACCCACCGCAAAGGCACTTTGGGCGAGTCGTCCGAAGATGAAGAAACCCCCTCCTCCGCTGCTAGGGCAACGACAACGAGGAGGAAGCGGAGGAGGAAGACAACCCTCCCCCCAAGGAGGGAAAGAGGAAGAGGGCGGCCTCCGCCCAAGAAGGGGAAGGGCTCTGTCGCGGTTAGCACCACGTGGGACATCGACAGCAGTCCGGAGCGACACCTCCGCACTAAATCCCGGGCCGCATCATAAGTTCTATGCCTCATACGTTCCCGTGTATCCGCCCTCTCATCTTCATCGTGCTAACATGATTCAATTATATTGTTACAGTCTGGCCCTTGACAACATCCAGCGTTCCTCATCTGGAGGTTCATTGGATCGAAAGGAGATGGCCAACGAGTCACCACCGACCGTTCACTCCCCTGAGGCTGAGGGTGACGAGGAAGTGCGGTCCTAAAGGACCTTCCCAGACCGGGGAGAGGTTCAGGAGGCGCCGGAAGGCGAAACCTCTGTCCCTGGGCACCAGGGGATTCAGCCCCCCTGGGGACTGGAAGTTGGGGCCATACTTAGTTCGGCCCCCGGCCGAACACGGATCCGGAGATCAAAGTGGCTCCGGAATCCGAAACGCAACCTCCTTCGAAAGAGGGAGGCGCACTAGTTCCACCGGTAACCCCTATCCAACCAAGGGCACAAAATAACCTGATGGAGGCTGAGGGAGTCCTGGACTAGGGGGTGTCCGGATAGCCGAACTATCATCATTGGCCGGACTCCCAGACTATGAAGATACAAGATTGAAGACTTCGTCCCGTGTCCGGATGGGACTTTCCTTGGCGTGGAAGGCAAGCTTGGCAATACGGATATGTAGATCTCCTACCATTGTAACCGACTCTGTGTAACCCTAGCCCTCTCCGGTGTCAATATAAACCAGAGGGTTTTAGTCCGTAGGACGAACAACATCATACCATAGGCTAGCTTCTAGGGTTTAGCCTCCTTGATCTCGTGGTAGATCCACTCTTGTACTACCCATATCATCAATATCAATCAAGCAGGAGTAGGGTTTTACCTCCATCGAGAGGGCCCGAACCTAGGTAAAACCATCATGTCCCTTTTCTCCTGTTACCATCCGCCTAGACGCACAGTTCGGGACCCCCTACCCGAGATCCACCGGTTTTGACACCGACATTGGTGCTTCCGTTGAGAGTTCCTCTGTGTCGTCGCTCATAGGCCCGATGGCTCCTTCGATCATCAACAACAACACGGTCCAGGGTGAGACTTTTCTCCCCGGACAGATCTTTGTGTTCGGCGGCTTCGCACTGCGGGCCAATTTGCTTGGCCATCTCGAGCAGATCAAAAGCTAAGCCCCTGGCCATCAGGTCAGATTCGGAAGTTTGAATTATACGGCCGACATCCGCGGAGACTTGATCTTCGACGGATTTGAGCCACAGTCGAGCGCGCCGCACTATCACGATAGGCACGATTTAGCTCTGCTTCCGGAGAGTGCCCTAGAGACCGCACAAGAGTCCGCTCCAACCCTCGACTCGGAGCCGACTGCGCCGATCGAGCATGGGTGGCTAGACACCGCCTCTGGGGCTGCTACCTCTACGGCGATGGATCCGAATACCGACCCCGTCCGTTGTGAAGCTCGTGACTCCAAGGCGGCGGACTCCTCGCCGGACTCCGAACCTCCCGCGCCCCTTCCAATCGAATCCAATTGGGCGCCGATCATGGAGTTCACCGCTGCGGACATCTTTCAGCACTCGCCTTTTGGCGACATCCTGAATTCGCTAAAGTATCTCTCGTTATCAGGGGAGCCCTGGCCGGACCACGGTCAGGACGGTTGGGACACGGACGACGAAGAAATTCAAAGCCCACCCATCACCCACTTTGTAGCCACTGTCGACGACTTAACCGACATGCTAGACTTCGACTCCGAAGACATCGACGGTATGGACGACGATTCCGGAGACGACCAAGAACCAGCGCCCATGGGGCACTGGAAAGCCACCTCGTCATACGACATATACATGGTGGACATCCCAAAGGATGAGAATGGAGATGGAACAACGGAGGAAGACCCCTCCAAAAAACAGCCCAAGCGCTAGTGTCAGTGGCGCCGTTCAAAATCCCGCCACAGCAAGAATGGAGATTCCGGCACCGGAGACAATAACACCCCGGACAGTGTCGAAGACAACCCCCTCCAGCAAGATTCAGCACAGGAGGATGGAGAAGCCAGCCCTCACGAGAGAGCGGCAGACAAAGAGGTAGAGGACGATAATTACATGCCTCCCTCCAGAGACGAGGCAAGCCTCGACGACGACGAATTCGTCATGCCTGAGGATCCCATCGAACAAGAGTGTTTTAAACGCAGGCTTATGGCCACGGCAAGCAGCCTCAATAAAAAGCAGCAACAGCTTAGAGCTGACCAAGATTTGCTAGACGACAGATGGACTGAAGTCCTTGCGGTTGAAGAGTACGAGCTCGAACGCCCCTCCAAAAGCTACCCCAAACGCAAGCTGCTGCCCCGATTAGAGGAGGAAGCATATAAACCTACATCACCAGCGCACAATACGGCCGACCGGCCACCCCGTGGCCGCGACAGAGAGGCCTCTAGGCCCTCCACTAAAGCCGCACCCCGGCATCGCTCGAAAAGTACAAAGCCACGGGGGAATGCACCGGACTTGCAAGACATATTGGAGGATAAGGCAAGACAATCAAGATCGAATTACGGATCGCGTGGGCGTCCCACGATACGCGACGACAACCGTCGTGCCGGATACAGCAATTCCGGCTGGGCCGAACACAGTAGACAAAGCTCGCTGGAGCTACGTCACGATATAGCCCAATACAGAGGCGCCGCACACCCACTATGCTTCACAGATGAAGTAATGGATCATCAAATCCCCGAAGGGTTCAAACCCGTGAACATTGAATCCTACGATGGCACAACAGACCCTGCAGTTTGGATCGAAGACTATCTCCTTCATATCCACATAGCCCGCGGTGATGATCTTCACGCCATCAAATACCTCCCACTCAAGCTTAAAGGACCAGCTCGGCATTGGCTTAACAGCTTGCCAGCAGAATCAATTGGGTGTTGGGAGGACATGGAAGCCGCATTCCTTGATAACTTCCATGGCACATATGTGCGACCACCTGATGCCGATGACCTAAGCCACATCATTCAGCAGCCAGACGAATCGGCCAGACAATTCTGGACACGGTTCTTAACCAAGAAAAATCAAATCGTCGACTGTCCGGATGCAGAGGCCCTTGCAGCCTTCAAACACAACATCCGTGACGAGTGGCTTGCCCGGCACCTAGGACAGGAAAAGCCGAAATCCATGGCAGCCCTCACATCACTCATGAC
Source organism: Triticum aestivum (assembly GCF_018294505.1). Taxonomy (NCBI): domain Eukaryota; kingdom Viridiplantae; phylum Streptophyta; class Magnoliopsida; order Poales; family Poaceae; genus Triticum; species Triticum aestivum. Next base: position 256,936,279 of record NC_057807.1, read on the forward strand.
CCGCTTTTGTGCAGGAGAGCACATCTGGCTAGCCCGCAGTAACAACCTCAACAAAAATTCTGGCAGTCCGGATACCAAGGACAGCAATGGCAGGTCGCATCGCAATAAGCACAAACGCCGCATTAACGGCGATAATACTGAAGATACGGTAGTCAACACTGGATTCAGAGGCTCCAAACCCGGTCAGTGGAAAAAGCCATTCAAAAGAAGTACTCCGGGCCCGTCCAATCTGGACCGAATACTCGACCGCTTGTGCTAGATACATGGCACCCCCGAAAAGCCAGCTAATCCCACCAACAGGGATTGTTGGGTATTCAAGCAGGCAGACAAGTTAATTGCCGAAAACAATGACAAGGGGCTGCATAGCGATAACGAGGAAGAGACCCGGCCGCCGAACAATAGAGGACAGAAGGGTTTCCCCCCCACAAGTGCGTACGGTGAACATGATATATGCAACTCACATACCCAAAAGGGAGCGGAAGCGTGCACTCAGGGACGTATACGCGATGGAGCCACTCGCCCCAGAGTTCAATCCATGGTCCTCCTGCCCGATCACTTTTGATCGAAGGGACCACCCCACCAGCATCTGCCATGGCGGATTTGCCGCATTGGTTCTAGACCCAATCGTCGACGGATTTCACCTCACTATGGTCCTAATGGACGGCGGCAGCAGCCTAAACCTGCTTTATCAGGATACAGTGCGCAAGATGGGCATAGACCCCTCAAGGATTAAACCCACAAAGACGACCTTCAAAGGTGTCATACCAGGTGTAGAGGCCAATTGTACAGGCTCAGTTACACTGGAAGTGGTCTTCGGATCCCCGGATAACTTCCGAAGCGAGGAGTTAATCTTCGACATAGTTCCGTTCCGCAGCGGCTATCATGCACTGCTTAGACGAACCGCGTTTGCAAAGTTCAATGCGGTGCCGCACTACGCATACCTCAAGCTCAAGATGCCAGGCCCTCGAGGAGTCATCACGGTCAACGGAAACACTGAACGCTCTCTCCGAACGGAGGAGCATACAGCGGCTCTCACGGCAGAAGTACAGAGCAGCCTCTTAAGGCAATTCTCGAGTTCGGCCGTTAAGCGACCGGACACTGCCAAGCGCGCCCTGAGTAACCGACAACAAGACCACCTGGCACGTTCCGAGCACGCAGAGCAATGCGGCCCCAACCCCAACCCTCACAGAATTGCAAGACCAGTACTCCGTGTACATCACTACACTCTAGAGATACCATGGGCATAGGGGGAGGGGCACGACCACGGCAGACCCAGAGTGCGGCTCAACCACACCAGGGGCTCCCAAGTGTGTCATCCTTCTTGTTTCCTTTTTTTCTTCTCTTTTTTTTCTTCTTATCCTCGGGACTCCGTTTACCAGAGGCCCTGTCCGGCAGTAGACCTACCGAACTCACGATGCAACAGCCAGGGAAGGAGAAAAAGCTACGATGAGTATCCAGGTGGTCTCCATTACGAGCATTATACCTGTTTTATACACCATTCCGCAGCCTACCCCTGGAGGGGGGACATGCTAAATAGTTCCACCCCTTGCTTATCGCACTATTTGTATCGTTCTGCATTCATGACAGTATTTTTTGAATAAACGATGCATCACTTTTTGCCTACCACTGCATTCCTTTCTTATACATACGTTCACTTATGACATGATGCATCCATACAAGTACGGCTAAACACACCAGGGGCTTACGTTCCCCATATTATGGTGTGATAAGTCCGAACACTTTCACAAGTGCGGCACCCCGAACTTATAGCATTATATGCATCGGCTCCGAATCATGTCTTGGGTCAATAGTTGGGTTTTCCCGGCTCCCATGTTTTGGTACCTTACGTTCCATTATATCGGCTAAGGTAGCGCTAGGAGAACCACTGCGATTGTGCCCCAGTTGAGCTGGGTGAGCACCTCAGTGGAGAAAGCTAAAACTGACCGTCATGATGAGGCGAGAGCCGGTCGCTGTTCAAGAGGTTTTTTCGAGTCCTTAAACACTTATGCCGCTTAGAGCAAGGAACCGGCTCTGTCCGGCCCAGGCGTGGATAGCACCCCAAATTCGGCCTTCCGAACACTAGGGGCTTTGCCGAAATTTAAAATTATCTATGGCTAAGTGAGAGTGTTCAAGCATTATAAGTCCGGTTGCCTCGTTCGTTGTGTTGAGCGCCTCCCTAGATGGACCCAAAAATGGGAACAAGAGCGCTCAAGTTTATCCGGAACACCCCAGCACTCGTGGCATGGGGGCCGAAGCCAACGACTTGCCATCTCTCAGATTTGATAAACGGCCGCACAGAAGGTAATATTTTAAATTAACAAGTGTTGCTTAGCGCATATGAACGAAGTTTTCAGTGCACATGATAACAAAATGCGAGTCTACTCAAAAATTACATCTTTGGAGAACTCACCCGCAATAATGCGGGCACCCTTCAGGACACCCTTATAATACATCTCGGGCGTGCGATACTCCTTGCTCGGCGGTGGCGCGTCTGTCACAAGCTTCTCAACGTCCATCCTGCCCCAGTGCACCTTAGCACGGGAAAGGGCCCGACGGGCACCTTCAATGCAGGTGGAGTGCTTGATGACTTCAACCCATGGACAAGCATCCACCAGCCGCCGCACCAGGCCGAAGTAGCTCCCAGGCATGGCCTCTTTGGGCCACAACCGAACTATGAGGCCCTTCATGGCCTGTTCGGCCACCTTGTGGAGCTCGACCAGCTGCTTCAGCTGGTCGCTAAGGGGCACCGGATGTCCGGCCTCAGCATACTGAGACCAGAACACCTTCTCCGTCGAGCTCCCCTCCTCGGCTCTGTAGAAAGCGGCAGCATCGGACACGCTACGGGGCAGATCTGCGAACGCTCCTGGAGAGCTCCGAATTCGGGTAAGTAACAAGTAATTCACTTTTACATGTTTGCTTTGCATGAAGAATGCCTTACCCGCCACTATCTTCTTTAGTGCCTCGATTTCTTGGAGGGCCTTGTGGGCTTCGGCCTTAGCGGCTTTGGCACTCTCAAGAGCCGACGCAAGCTCGGACTCTCGAGTCTTCGAGTCACGCTCCAAACTCTCGTGTTTTTACCATGAGAGCCTGGACCTCTTGCCGTACCTCCGCCACCCGCGCCTCCTGCTTCTCTCGCTCGGCGCGTTCCGCGGCCGCATTGTGTTCGGCCGCGGACACTGCCTCCTTCAGGGTCGCCACCTTGTTCGTAGCCCCTGGAGTACCCACGTTATCCTTGTCATTCCTCTTGCAACCAAATCCTTTTCTGTAAGGTACAACTTCGATAAGGTGTTACTCACCTTCCTTGTCCTCGAGCTGCTTCCTGGCATGGCCGAGCTCACTCTCGGACCGCTCGAGGCTCTGCTTCAAAGCATTGACCTCCGCAGTCAGTGCGGCAGAGGTCAGCAGTGCAGCTTGCATTCCCATATTGACATATTTTTGTTAAGACTCGTGCGTATATCTTTTTAGATCCTCAGTCCGGCTTTTCATTCCGAACACCGAACCGAGCATCAGGGGCTATTGTCTGCAGTACTATTTTACATATCTTAAAATTCTTACCTCGAAGCCTGTTAGAAGGCTGCCACAGGCCTCAGTCAGGCCGCTCTTGGCGAGCTAAACCTTCCGAATCACCGCACTCATGACGGTGCGGTGTTCCTCGTCGATGGAAGCGCCGTTGAGCGCCTCCAGCAAGTTATCCGGCGCCTCCGGTTGGACGGAGGCCGCCGGCGTCACAGTCTTGCCCTTCTTACGAAGGGGCCACCCGCCGGACTCCGGAACCACTGAAGGTTCCAGTGCGGAGTCCGGTCCAAAGTCCGGGAGGTTGCCCTGCGGCACCTCTGGGGCCTCCTCCTCCTGGTGGGTCCCTTTCTGGGATCCCACCTCGGCATCGTCGGTGTCACGGGGGGAGGAGACGGTCGGAAGTGAAGTGCTATTCACATCCGACGTACCCAAGGACCCGCTCGACGAAGTGGGAAGGTCGTCCTTGGGCGGACTACAGGGTTGTATGCGGCGTTAAAAGATGCTATGCGACAAAAAGAAAAATTATGAGTTATTCAGGAGTCCGGATACTTACGATCTCGCCAGGGGCTTGGCCCTTGAGGGCCACTCCTCGTCGCCATCGTCGGTGTTGGTGGAACAGTCCGGGGGAAGGGTCCTTCCCTTCTTGGACCCTTCGGCCTCCCCCGTTGGGGAGGCCTTCCTCTTCTTCTCTCCCCCCGCTGGGGGAGAGGCCTCTTTCTTCTCCTCCTCGTCCTCGTGGGAGGAGTCTGCCTTGGAGTCATCGGACGATGAATCCGATAACACCTGACGTCGGGAACTCCTCCGGGTTTCCGTGGCCTTCTTCTTGGCCTTCTTCTCCGGCACCGCGTAAGGCGCCGGGACCAGCAGCCTTGTCAAACGGGCATCCGCTGGGTCTTTTGGAAGAGGTGCCGCACAGTTAACCTATCCGGACGTCTTCTGCCAGGCCTGTGAAAGGTATTGTGAGTTTAGATCCCGCATAGAGTCAAACTATGAAAAGCAAGTGTCCCAAAAAGGATACCATAGCTTACCTCGCCAGCCGGATGCTACGAGCTGAATCCGCGATCTTCGGTAGCGGATGTGGGAGCCTCGGCGCCCTTGAACAGCACCCTCCAGGCCTCTTCGTACGTAGTGTCAAAGAGCCCGCTCAAGGTGTGGTGCTGTGCCGGATCGAATTCCCACAAGTTGAAGTCCCGCCGTTGGCAGGGGAGAATCCAGCGGATGAGTATGACCTGGATTACTTTGACAAGCTTGAGCTTCTTGTTCACTAGGGTTTGGAGACAGGATTGGAGTCCGGTCAGCTCTTCCGAATCACCCCACGGCAGGCCCTTCTCTTTCCAGGAGGTGAGCCGCGTGGGGATGCGGGATCTGAATTCGGGGGCCGCTACCCATTCGGGGTCACGCGACTCGGTGATGTAGAACCACCCGGATTGCCACCCTTTGATGGTTTCCACGAAGGCGCCCTCGAGCCAAGTGACGTTGGGCATCTTGCCCACCACGGCTCCTCCGCACTTCGCTTGGCCACCCTTCACAACCTTTGGCTTGACACGAAAGGTCTTTAGCCACCAGCCGAAGTGTGGCTGGATGCAGAGGAAGGCCTCACACACGACGATAAACGCCGAGATGTTGAGGATGAAATTCAGGGCCAGATCATGGAAATCCAGGCCATAGTAGAACATGAGCCCCCGGACAAAGGGGTGGAGTGGGAAGCCCAGTCCGCGGAGGAAATGGGGAAGAAATACCACCCTCTCATGGGGCCCGGGGGTGGGGATGAGCTGCCCCTCGTCAGGGAGCCGGTGCGCGATATCGCTCGAAAAATATCCGGCCTTGCGCAGCTTCTTGATGTGCCCCTCCATAACGGAGGAGGCCATCCACTTGCCTCCCGCTGCGGACATGGTTGGAGAAGGTTGAGGTGAGATGTGCGGACTTGGGCGCTGGAGCTCGAGTGTGCGGAGATGAATAAGCAAAGGAGGAAGAAGGCGTAGGTAAAAAGGTGGATCCTTATCCCCTTATATATGGGCGGACGAAACTATGCGTCCCCACCAGCCTGGTAAAACTCGCTTATCTCCCAAGCGCCACAATCAATGGCGCAGTTGGGTTACCCACGTCCGTATTGATGAGAATCCCCGAATAAGGGGACATGATCTCTGCTACGACAAGACGTGCCAAGGAAACCGCTTCGCTAAACACGGTGAGGTGGTATGACAAAAACGATTCAAGTAAAGGCTTGGCTGTGGTGTGATGTCACGCCACGAAATACGTCAGCAGATCGAACTTGTGTAAATATTATTCTCTCTACGGTGGTATGTGGAATTTATTTTGCAGAGCCGGACACTATCCTGGTGTTCACAATCTTCTATGAATTATTCGAAGGAGGAACCCGCCTTGCAATGCCAAAGACAATATGCGCGCCAGACTCGTCGTCATTGAAGCCTGGTTCAGGGGCTACTGAGGGAGTCCTGGACTAGGGGGTGTCCGGATAGCCGAACTATCATCATTGGCCAGACTCCCAGACTATGAAGATACAAGATTGAAGACTTCGTCCCGTGTCCCGATGGGACTTTCCTTGGCGTGGAAGGCAAGCTTGGCAATACGGATATGTAGATCTCCTACCATTGTAACCGACTCTGTGTAACCCTAGCCCTCTCCGGTGTCTGTATAAACCGGAGGGTTTTAGTCCGTAGGACGAACAACAATCATACCATAGGCTAGCTTCTAGGGTTTAGCCTCCTTGATCTCGTGGTAGATCCACTCTTGTACTACCCATATCATCAATATCAATCAAGCAGGAGTAGGGTTTTACCTCCATCGAGAGGGCCCGAACCTGGGTAAAAACATTGTGTCCCTTGTCTCCTGTTACCATCCGCCAAGACGCACAGTTCGGGACCCCCTACCCGAGATCCGCCGGTTTTGACACCGGCAGAGGCGCTGCAAGGCGCTTCCATCATGGAGCAGCATCGTGTCCTTATGGGCACGGTGATTGAGAGGATTCAGTCCGCCGAAAATGGACTGACCGAAGCCTGCCACAGCCTGCTAACAGGTTTTGAGGTAAGCGGCACAAAGAGAGAAAATCCCACTGTAGTCAGTAGCCCCTGAGACACTGTCCGGTGTTTGGAAAGAAAGGCCGGACAGAGGATCAATCGTATATTACAGTGAGCTAACGAAGTTTAAATGACTATGCAGGCGTTGCTGCTGGCCGCGGCTTCGCATACTACCGAAGTCTCTGGCCTGAAGCAGAGACTGGTGTCACGCCCAAGATGCGACCCTATCCTAAAGGAACTCGAAGGTCCCACCAAGGATAGAAGCGCATCTTGAAGACACTTTTGCAAGGTGGATATCATTACATCAAACCATTACATAATAGTTGGGGATACATACAAGAGGCATAGAATGCCACATGAATACAACAACATCATACACAAGACCAACATCCGACTACGGATGAAACACAAACAGAAACTCAACGACATCCACCCTGCTAGCCCAGGCCGCCGACCTGGAACCTATCCCCTGATCGAAGAAGAAGCAGAAGAAGAACTCCAAAACAAGCAAGCATCGCTCTCGCGTCATGATCATCGCATAACCTGTACCTGCAACTGTTGTTGTAGTAATTTGTGAGCCACGAGGACTCAGTAATCCCATTACCATGGGTATCAAGACTAGCAAAGCTTAATGGGAAAGGAAGGGGTAAAGTGGTGAGGTTGCTGCAGCGACTAAGCATATATGGTGGCTAACATACGCAAATGAGAGCAAGAAGAGAAGCAAACAGAACGGTCGTGAAGCTAGCAATGATCAAGAGGTGATCCTGAACTCCTACTTACGTCAAACATAACTCAAAAACCGTGTTCACTTCCCGGACTCCGCCAAAAAGAGACCATCACGGCTACACACGTGGTTGATGCATTTTAATTCAAATCTGGTATCAAGTTATCTACAACCGGACATTAAAAAATTCCCATCTGCCACATAACCGCGGGCATGGCTCTCAAAAGTTTATACCCTGCAGGGGTGTCCCAACTTAGCCCATCACAAGCTCTCACGGTCAACGAAGGATACTCCTTCTCCTAGGAAGACCCGATCAGTCTCGGAATCCCGGTTTACAAGACATTTCGACAATGGTAAAACAAGACCAGCAAAGCCGCCCGATGTGCTGACAATCCCGATAGGAGCTGCACATATCTCATTCTCAGGGCAACACCGAATAAGTCAAGCTACGAGTAAAACCAGCCCTGAAGTTTCCCCAAGGTGGCCCCGCAGGCTGCTCGGTTCGGACCAGCACTTTGAGAAGCACTGGCCCGGGGGGGGGGGGTTAAAATAAAGATGACCCTCGGGTTGGCCGACCCAAGGGAAGGGTAATAGGTTGTTAGGCAAATGTAAAACTAAGGTTGGGCCTTATTGGAGGAGTTTTATTCAAAGCAAATTGTCAAGGGGGTCCCATAAATCACCCAACCGCGTAAGGAACGCAAAATCAAGGAACATAACACCGGTATGACGGAAACTAGGGCCGCAAGAGTGGAACAAAGCACCAGGCATAAGGCCGAGCCTTCCACCCTTTACCAAGTATAAAGGTGCATCTATTAAATAAGAGATATTGTGATATCCCAAAATATCCATGTTCCACCAAGGAACAAACTTCATCTTCACCTGCAACTAGCAACGCTATAAGAGGGGCTGAGCAAAAGCGGTAACATAGCCAAGCAACGGTTTGCTAGAAAGGGTGACAAGGTTAGAGGCTGACATGGGAATTTGGGAGGCTGGATCAACAAGAGATAGGTAGCGCAACAAAGCGATAGAATGAAGCAACTAGCATAGCAATGATAGTAGTGAGATCCAGGGTGACGGTCATCTTGCTTGAAATCCCGCTAGGAAGAAGAACGAGTCCATGAAGAAGACAAGCGGACGTGGTCGAACGAATCCTCACAACTCCGGAACGAAACCGAAGCTAACAAGAGAAGCGACCCGAAAGAAGCAAACAACATGGTAAACGCACAAGCACAATCATGGCATGATGCACAATCAAGTATGATGCATGTCCGGTTTAATGAGGCATGGCATGGCAAAGTGCAACAAACAATACTACAAGTTAAGTGGAGCTCAATATGCCACGAGTTGCATATTGACAAAACACCACATCAATTATTTAGTTCTCTCTCGTTTAGGAACACAACAATATTACATGTTGTTATAAACATGGCAAGAGGTGAAGCATAATTAAACTACCAATCTAGGCAAGTTTAAATGAGGCCGGAACAACAAACAACAATTCCAAAAAATACCCATATGCATATTTTAGATTTGGTACTGTTCTGCCCTAAACCATATTTTGTTGTTGTTAAGCAGTAAAACAATGTGCACCAAGTTAATCTATGCATTTTCCACCCCATTTACATATAAAGTTTATTAACATTGGAGCTACAGTTATTAAGTTATGAAATAAATCATTTTAGCATGACATTTAAGCAAATTTAAACAAACAGCAGTTTAAACATTTTTAACATGGATGGAAGCAGCATATTATGAAACTAGGAAATTTTTTAAGGAAGTTACATATATAAAACATTTTGATATGATGCACGGTTGATGATTTATTAAAAGCATGAAATCTAGGGACTTTTCTGTAAAAAGACATTCTGTGGAAAATGTCTAAATTCGCAGCAACAGGAAAAAAACAACACTAGGCTGAAACTGCTAGGCACTGGGCTGGGCTCTCACCATGGGGCAAAGCCCAGTCGGTGAGGAGGAGCGCTGGCTGGTTGCGCTGGCTGAGCCTAGACGCGCGAGGCGGGGAGGCTACGGGCGCGTCGCCCTCTGTTCGACAGAAGACAGAGGAGCAGCGGCGCTGGAGCTCATGACGTTGGCTCGTGCGGGACTTTGGCGAAGCGGAGAGGCAGGGGACGAACACGGGAAAGCGAGGGAGGCCGGGATGACGAGGGTGCAGGAGAGGTCCGGGTAGAGGTCTTGTGGTGCGGCGCAAGGAAGGAGAGGCCGGCGTGGTGCGGTTGGCTTGCTGGGCAGCGGAGGTCGCGGGCTTGCAGGAGCTTGAGGGACGGCGCAACGGAGGGTAACTCGCGGTGGTGGCGTCAAGGGGATCGGGACGAGGAGGTCCTCTCCTGACCGGCGGCACTTTGTGGGAACGAGGGAGATAAGTGATTGAGAGAGAGAGAGAGAGAGAGAGTGCAGGGGATCAGGCTAGGGTTAAGAAGCTGGTGAGGGCGGCTAGGCCATGGGCCAAATTGGGCTGGTTGCTGGGCTCCGTCTCTCCTTACTTCTCTTCTCTCACAAAAAAAAGAAGGAGAAAGAGAGAAGAGCAAAGGTTAGGGAAAGAATTGGGCATAGGGTTTGGAGAAGGTTGGAAAGGAAATTATGAAAGGCTTATAATTTAAACTTCAAGTGTGTTTGATGGTGGTTCCAAACTAATGGAATATTTCAATATAGCTCCCTAAAATATCGAGATGATATGTTATAAAGAGAAATCATCATGTGAATTCCCTCGATTTAAATGGACCGAAGATCCATACGATTTTATTTAGATGAGTTTTTAAAAGGGTTGCATGATGACATGATGCAATGCAAATGATGCAAAGAGATGAGATGCATGACATGAACAAAATGCAAAACAAAAGACAAAAACCCAACCACGGAGGAAAAAACATATCACATAGCCAGAAATGGCAAGATTTGGAGTTACAATTATGGAAAGTTACATCCGGGGCGTTACAACTGGGCCAAGCCGAGAAGGAGCTCGGAGAGGCAAAGAGGCAGCTTCAAGAGAAGCAAGGTATGCGGCGGCTGGCTATGTATGCAGAGATAATAAAATTATATGTAGTGACCGAAGGGTCGTGATGTGTGCAGGATCCGTGACCGAGGTCGAGGCCCTGAAAAAAGCCCTGGCCGAAGCCGAGGAGAAGGCAGTCCAGGGGCAGGCCGATCGTAAGAAGCTGAAGGCCCGTGAGGGAGTCCTGAATTAGGGGGTATCCGCACAGCCGGACAATATCCTTTGGCCGGACTGTTGGACTATGAAGATACAAGATTGAAGACTTTGTCTCGTGTCCGGATGGGACTCCGTGGAAGGCAAGCTTGGCGATACGGATATGTAGATCTCCTCCCATTGTAACCGACTCTGTGTAACCCTAGCCCCCCTCCGGTGTCTATATAAACCGGAGGGTTTAGTCCGTAGGACAAGAACGATCATACCATAGGCTAGCTTCTAGGGTTTAGCCTCTACAATCTCGTGGTAGATCAACTCTTGTAATACTCATATCATCAAGATCAATCAAGCAGGAAGTAGGGTATTACCTCCATCGAGAGGGCCCGAACCTGGGTAAACATCATGTCCCCTACCTCCTGTTAACATCCGCCTTAGACGCACAGTTCGGGACCCCCTACCCGAGATCCGCTGGTTTTGACACCGACATTGGTGCTTTCATTGAGAGTTCTACTGTGTCGTCACTGTAAGGCTTGATGGCTCCTCCAATCATCGGTAGTGATGCGATCTGGGGCAAGGTTTTCCTCCCCAGACAGATCTTTGTATTCGGTGGCTTCGTACTGCGGGCCAACTCGCTTGGCCATTTGGAGCAGATCGAAAGCTACGCCCCTGGCCATCAGATCAGGTTTGGAAGTTTAAACTACATCGCCAACATCTGCGGAGACTTGATCTTCGACGGATTCGATCCCATGGCAGGTGCGCTGTTCGGGAGATCGCACCTGTGACTACTCCGGCCCTTAATCCGGAGCAGATTGCACTGTCCGAGGACGGGTGGATGGACCCCGCCACGGAGGCCGCACACTCAACGGTGATAGAGCCGAATACTTACCTCACCTCCCGTGAGACCCCCATGGCCGAATCCTTGGATTCGTCCCCGGCCACGGGATCCGAACCGCCTGTGCCCGTGCCTGTCGAATTCGATTGGGCACCGATCATGGAGTTTACCTCCGCAGATATCTTCCAGAAGTCACCTTTCGGTGACGTGCTAAATTCATTAAAGTCTCTTTGCTTGTCGGGAGAGCCTTGGCCGAACTATGTCCGGCTAGAATGGGATGCGGACGACGAAGAAATTCGCTGCCCACCCACCACCCACTTAATAGCCACTACCGATGATTTAACCAATGTGCTCGACTTCGACTCTGAAGACATCGACGGTATGGATGACGATGCAGGAGACGAATAGGAACCACCGCCCATAGGGCCCTGGACAGCCACCTCATCATATGATATATACATGGTGGATACCCCCAAAGAAGGCAATGGCGATAAGACTGCGGAGGATGACCCCTCCAAGAAGCAACCGAAGCACCGACATTAGCGGCACCGCTCTAAGTCCCGCCATAGCAAAAGCAGTGCTAACGGCACGAGAGACAATAACACTCCGGATAGTGCCGAAGACGACGATAATCCCCTCTAGCCAGACCTCGAGCAGGAGGATGAACAAGCTAGCCCTCATGAACAGACAGTAGACGGAGAACCATAGGACGACAATTACATTCCTCGCTCTGATGACGATGTGAGCCTCGGCGATGACGAATTCATCGTGCCTGAGGATCCCGTCGAACAGGAACGCTTCAAGCGTCGGCTTATAGCCACCGCAAACAGCCTGAAGAAAAAGCAACAATAGCTTCAAGCTGATCAGTATCTGCTAGCGGATAGATGGACCGAAGTCCTGGTAGCCGAGGAATACGAACTCGAGCGCCCAACCAAAAGTTACCCAAAGCGCAGGTTGCTACCCCAACTCGAGGAGGAAGCATTGAAGCCTGCACAACCTGTGTATGGCTGACCGGCCACCTCGTGGCCGCGACAAAGCGGCGTATCAGCCAGAGGTCCAGCCCGCACCCTGTCACCAGTCATACAAAAACACCAAGGCTCGGGGCAATACGCAGGACCTACGAGACATATTGAAAAATAAAGCAGGACACACAAGATCTATCTACGGATCACGAGGGCGCGCCCCAACACGTGACGATGATCGCCACGCCAGATACACTAAGAACAAATCTGGCCGGGCCGAATACAGCAAACAAGACTCATACGAACTACGTCGAGACATAGCCCGGCACAGAGGCACCGCACACCCCCTATGCTTCACTGATGAAGTAATGGATCATGAATTCCCAGAAGGATTCAAACACGTGAACATTGAGTCATATGATGGCACAACTGACCCCGCGGTATGGATCGAGGATTTCCTCCTCCACATCCACATGGCTCGCAGTGACGACCTTCATGCCATCAAGTACCTCCCCCTAAAACTCAAAGGACCAGCTCTTCATTGGCTGAATAGCTTGCCAGCAGACTCCGTCGGTTGTTGGGAGGATTTGGAAGATGCATTCCTTGGCAATTTCCAAGGCACTTATGTGCGACCACCGGATGCTGATGACTTGAGCCATATAACTCAATAGCCACGGGAATCGGCCAGGCAATTCTGGACACGGTTCCTAACCAAGAAAAAACAAATTGTCGACTGTCCGGACGCAGAGGCGTTAGCGGCATTCAAGCATAACATCCGCGACGAGTGGCTTTCCCGACACCTCGGCCAAGAGAAGCCAAAATCTATGCCAGCCCTCATGACACTCATGACCCGCTTTTGCACGGGCGAAGATAGCTGGCTGGCTTGCAGCAATAGCACATCAAGGAATACTGGCAATTCGGATGCCAAAGATAACAACGGCAGACCACATCGCGGCAAAAACAAACGCTGCGACAATGGCAATAACGCTAAGGACACGACAGTCAATGCTGGATTCAGTGGTTCCAAATCCGGTCAGCGGAAGAAGCCGTTCAAAAGAAGTAATCCAGGCCCGTCAAGTTTGGACCGTATACTCGATCGCTCGTGCCAAATTCACGGCACCCCCGATAAGCCAGCCAATCATACCAATAGAGAATGCTGGGTGTTCAAGCAGGCCGGCAAGTTAAATGCCGAAAGCAATGACAAGGGGCTGCGTAGAGACGACGAAGAAGAGCCCCGGCAGCCGAACACAGGAGGACAGAAGACATTTCCTCCAAAAGTGAAAACCATAAACATGATATACGCAACCCATATTCCTAAGTGGGAGCGGAAGCGTGCACTAAGGGATGTCTATGCGATGGAGCTTGTCGCCCCAAAATTAAACCCGTGGTCTTCTTGTCCGATCACTTTCGATCGCAGGGACCATCCCACAAGCATCCGTCATGGCGGTTCTGCCGCATTGGTCCTTGACCCTATCATTGACGGATTTCACCTCACCCGAGTCCTTATGGACGGTGGCAGCAGCCTGAACCTGCTCTATTAGGATACAGTGCGCAAAATGGGTGTAGACCCCTCGAGGATCAAACCGACAAAAACGACCTTTAAAGGCGTCATCCCAGGCGTAGAGGCCCATTGTATGGGCTCAATCACACTAGAAGTGGTCTTCGGATCTCCGGACAACTTCCGAAGCGAGGAGTTAATCTTCAATATCGTCCCATTCTACAGCGGCTATCATGCACTGCTCGGGCGGACCGCATTTGCAAGATTCAATGTGGTACCACATTACGCATACCTCAAGCTCAAGATGCCAGGACCTAGGGGTGTCATCACAGTCAATGGAAATACAGAGCGCTCGCTCCGTACGGAGGAGCACACTGCAGCCCTCGCAGCAGAAGTACAAAGCAGTCTTTTAAGGCAATCCACCAGTTCAGTGATCAAGCCCCCGGACACCGTCAAGCGCGTCCTGAGTAAACTGCAACAGGATCGCCTGGCACGTTCAGAGCTCGCCTAGCAATTCGGCCCCCGCCCTAGTGTCAGTACAACGACAAAACTCGTCCCGCGTGTACATAATTACACACTGAAAATACCATGGGTATCGGCAGGGGCACGATCCACACTAGGGCCTACTACCTTTATCATTCTCTCTCTTTCAGGACTTTACTCTCTGGAATCCCTATCCGGCAGTAAGACAGTCGGACACACGATACAACACCCAAGGAGGCAGGAAGCTACATCGTGCAATGGAATCCCCAGGTGGTCTCTGATAACGAGTGAAATACCTACTTTAAATACCAGTTCGCACCTTGTCCTTGGACGGGACATGTCAAATAGTCCTATTTTTTGCTTATCGCACTGCTTGTATCAGTATGCTACGACACATTTTTTAATAAACAATGCATAGCACTAGTCTCTTATTGCATTATATATTCTTTTATACATATGTTCATCTATGACAATCAGCACCCGTACACTCTTGTACGGCCAATACGCCAGGGGCTTCCGTATACCCCATAATTCGGCGTGAGAAGTCGAACACTTTCGACAGTGCGGCACCCCAAACTTATAGCATTATATGCATCAGCTCTGAATCATGTCTTGGGTCAATAGTTGGGTTTGCCGGCTCTGATGTTTTGGTACCTTACGTTCCGCTATATCGGCTAAGGTAGCACTAGGAGAACTACTGCGATTGTGCCCCGGTTCTTCCAGCCGAGCACCTCAGTAGAGAAAGCTAAAACTAACTGTCATGATGAGGCGAGAGTTGGTTGCTGTTCGAGAGATCTCAAGTCCCTAAAGACTTTTCCCGCTTCGGGTGAGGAGTCGGCCTTGTCTGGCTTAGGCGTGTATAGTGCCCCAACTTCGGCTTTCCGAATACTAGGGGCTTCGCCAAAATTTAAAATTGTAGACTTCTATGGCTAAGTGAGAGTGATAAAGCATTATAGTCCGATTGCCTGGTTCGCTGTGTTGTGCACCTCACTCTAAGGACCCATAAATGGGAAAAAGAGTGCCCAGATTTACCCGAACACCCCAGCACTAGTTGCATGGGGGCTGAAGCCGACGACTAGCAACTCTCAGATTTTATAAACAGTCGCACAGAAGGTAATATTTTAAATTCGAAAGCGTTGCATAGCGCAAATGAACTAGTTTTCATAATACAGGATCACATGAGCAAGTTCATTCAAAAATTACATCCTTCGCACACTCGTCCGCCACAAGACGGGCACCCTTCAGGACACCGTAATAATACATTTCAGGGTGGCGACGCTCCTTGCCCTACGGCAGCCCCTCCTTCACCAGCTTCTTGGCGTCCATCTTGGCCCAGTGCACCTTCGCACGGGCAAAAGCCCTGCGGGCACCCTCAATGCAGACGGACCACTTTATGACTTCCAGCCGTGGGCAGGCATCCACAAGCCGCCTCACCAGGCCGAAGTAGCTGTGGGGAAGGGAATCACCAGGCCACATCCGGACTATAAGGCCCCTCATGGCCTGTTCGGCCGCCTTGTGTGGAGCTTGACCAGTTGCTTTAGCTGGTCACTCACGGGCACCGGGTGTTCGGTCCTAGTATACTGAGACCAGAACAACTTCTCCATCGAGCTTCCCTCCTCGGCCCGGTAGAATTCCGCGGCATCAGACACACTGCGGGGCAGATCTGCGAACGCTCTTGGAGAGCTCCGAACTCAGGTAAGTAAAAGGAAATTTTCCATCGCATGCTTGCTTTGCATAATGAATGCCTTACCCGCCGCTATATTCTTCACCGCCTCAATTTCCTGGAGGGCCTTTTGGGCTTCGGCCTTGGCATGCTTTGCGCTTTCGAGGGCCTTGGCAAGCTCGGACTCTCGTGTCTTCGAGTCACGCTCCAAGGACTCGTGCCTGTTCATGAGTTCTTGAAGCTCTTGCTGCACCTCGCATGCACGGGCCTCTTGTTTTTCTCGCTCGGTACGCTCCGTGGCCGCTTTGTCTTCGGCCTCGGACAGAGCCTGCTTCAGGACCGCCACTTCGGTTGCGGACCCTAGCACATTCATGATGATCATATTATTTTGCACCAACTTTCTTTTCTATATACAGACAAGGTATTGCTTACCTTTGTTCTCCTCGAGCTGCTTTTTGGCAAGGCCGAGCTCCTCCTCGGACCGCTCGAGGTCCCGCATCAGTGCGGCGACCTCCGCAGTATGTGCGGCTGCAGCCAGCAGCGAAGCCTGCATACGCATATAGACATATTTGGATTAGACTCCTGCGGTTATTATTTGATCCTCTACTCGACATTTTCTTCGCGAAACGCCAAACAGAGCATCAGGGGCTACTGTCTATGTGGTAACATTTTCTTATAATTTAATTACTTACCTCAAAGCCTGTTAGGAGGCTGGCACAGGCTTCGGTTAGTCCGCTTTTGGCGGACCTAACCTTCTCGATCACCACACTCATAATATTGCGGCGCTCCTCGTCGATGGAAGCACTGTGAAGCACTTCCAGCATCCGGTGCCTCCGGATGGACGGAAGTCACCGGCACGGGCGGCTTTCCCCTCTTAGCAGGAGGCCGCCTGCCGGAGTGCGGGACCACTGGTGGTTCCGTTGCGGTGTTCGGCATAGGGCCAAACCTGGAGCCCGTGGGGGTCTTGCTCCCTTTGCACCGAGGGTCTGGAATGTCGCCTTTAGGCGCCTCCAGGACTACCTCCCCTCGACTTGGTGTCCTTTGAGACAACACCTCGGCGTTGTCCGTAGGGCAAGGGGTAGAGGCGGTCGGAAGTGAATCACTATTCATATCCGACGGGTCCAAAGAACCACCCGAGGAAGATACGTCGATATGGGCTCAGGGCGGACTGCATAATCATGTTCGGCATGATGAGAAGCAGTGCGATAAAACATACCATGAATTACTATGGAATATGGATACTTACAACTTCGCCATGGGCTTGTCCCTGAGCAGCCACTCGTCGTCGCTGTAGGCGGCCATCATGGAGCGGTCCAGAAGGAGGGTCCTTGTCACGCCCAATATGCGACCCTATCCAAAAGGAACTCGAAGGTCCCACCAAGGATAGACCCGCATATTGAAAAACTTTTGCAAGGTGGATATCATTACATCAACATTACATAATAGATGGGGATACATACATA
Organism: Triticum aestivum; assembly: GCF_018294505.1. Classification (NCBI taxonomy): domain Eukaryota; kingdom Viridiplantae; phylum Streptophyta; class Magnoliopsida; order Poales; family Poaceae; genus Triticum; species Triticum aestivum. The sequence goes on from NC_057807.1 coordinate 256,953,621, forward strand.
AGGCATACAATGCCACACGAATACAACATCATCTTACATAAGACCACCATCCGGCTACGGATGAAACACAAACAGAAACTCAAACGACATCCACCCTGCTAGCCCAGGCTGCCGACCTGGAACCTATTCCTTGATCGAAGAAGAAGCAGAAGAAGAACTCCAAGACAAGCAAACATCGCTCTCGCGTCAAGATCATCGCATAACCTGTACCTGCAACTGTTGTTTTAGTAATCTGTGAGCCACGAGGCCTCAGCAATCCCATTACCATGGGTATCAAGACTAGCAAGGCTTAATGGGTAAGGAAGGGGTAAAGTGGTGAGGTTGCAGCAGCGACTAAGCATGATATGGTGGCTAACATATGAAAATAAGAGCGAGAAGAGAAGCAAAGGAACGGTCGTCAACTAGCAATGATCAAGAAGTGATCCTAAACTCCTACTTACGTCAAACATAACCCAAAAACCGTGTTCACTTCCCGGACTCCACCGAGAAGAGACCATCACGGCTACACACGCGGTTGATGCATTTTAATTCGGATCTGGTGTCAAGTTATCTACAACCGGACATTAACAAATTCCCATTTGCCACATAACCGCGGGCACGGCTCTCGAAAGTTTAATACCCTGCAGGGGTGTCCCAACTTAGCCCATGATAAGCTCTCGCGATCAACGAAGGATATTCCTTCTCCCAGGAAGACCCGATCAGTCTCGGAATCCCGGTTTACAAGACATTTCGACAATGGTAAAACAAGACTAGCAAGACCTCCCGATGCGCCGACAATCCCGATAGGAGCTGCATATATCTCGTTCTCAAGGCAACACCGGATGAGACATGCTACGAGTAAAACCAGACCTCGAGTTGCCCCGAGGGGGCCCCGCAGGCGGCTCGGTTCGGACCAACACTTAGACAAGCACTAGCCCGGGGGGGCTAAAATAAAGATGACCCTTGGGTTAATTACTCCCAAGGGAAAGGTAGGTGGTGGTGAGGCAAATGGTAAAACCAAGGTTGGGCCTTGCCGGAGGAGTTTTATTCAAAGCAAACTGTCAAGGGGACCCATAAATCACCCAACCGCGTAAGGAACGCAAAATCCGGGAACATAACACCGGTATGACGGAAACTAGGGCGGAAAGAGTGGAACAAAACACCAGGCATAAGGCCGAGCCTTCCACCCTTTACCAAATATATAGATGCATTAATTAAATAAGAGATATTGTGATATCCCAACATAACCCTGACCACCATGGGGCAATCTTCAACTTCACCTGCAACTAACAACGCTATAAGAGGGGCTGAGCAAAGCGGTAACATAGCCAAACAACGGTTTGCTAGGAAGGGTGTCAAAGGTCATAGGTTCATGGCAATTTGGGGAGGCTTGAAGAACAAGTTATAGGAAGCGCAGCAAAGCGATAGAACGAAGTAACTAGCATAACAATGATAGTAGTGAGATCCAAGGTAGGGTCATCTTGCCTGAAATCCCGCTAGGAAGAAGAACGAGTCCATGAAGAAGATGAAGCCACGAAGATGAACCAAGCGTAGACGAACGAATCCTCACGATCGCAACGAAATAGGAACTATCGAGAGAAGCACACAACAAGGTAAACACACCACACATAGACAAGACATGATGCACAACCAAGTATGATGCATGACAATACTACATGAAGCTACTCATGGCAAGAGATGATGCAAACAAGAGCAACACATCAAGGCAAGTTTAAATGAGGCCGGAAACAACATATAACAATTCCGGTAAGTCCTCATATGCAAATTTAGAAATTGGTCCAGAACTGAATAAACATTAAGTTGAAGTTGTTAAACAGCAAGTTAATATGCACCAAGATGATCTACACGAGATTCTAGTCAAGTTACATATAAAGTTCATTTAGTTCGGAGCTATGGCCTAGAAGATATGAGCAAAACAAGTTAAACATGGCATTGATGCAAAATGCATACAAACATCAGGCAAACACTCTCAAACATGGATGCAACATGATAATATGAAACTTCATGCAAAATCAAGCAAGTTTCATATAGAGCACACTCAAAACAGAGCAACGGTTCAACACATACACTCTATACAAGTTTAAAGGACAAGCTATCCAAAACAGCAACTAGGCAACTTGCAAGCATCAAAACAATATGCTACAGCACCTCAACATCATAAAAAAGGCATGGACATGATGTAAAGGTCAATCATTACAAAACATGAACACTGAGCTATCTCCAAAAAAGACTAGAACATGCTCAAAAGGACATGGCAAGATTGCAAATAATAACAGTTTCAGACTTTGCAGAAATAACATCAGGTTACAATGTTTAGAGCTATCAAACAACATGTTACAGGAACTTATCATGGCAAACAAAGGCATGACATGAATCTACTAATAGCATATAACAGAAGTCCCTTACTGACCATGAGCCAAAAGGGCACAGAAAATATGATGGCACCCATGTAAACATGGCAAATGATATGACAGATTCATACATGGCAGGAACAATAATAAGTAGGCATGTTGGTGAGCTTGAACCACTCACCACAGAGCAATACATGGCATGGCAAGGAAACCAACAGTAAGAATACATGTTTATGAAGCTAAGCATGGCAAGATCAAGTTCATAGGGTGCATGGATCACTAGAAAAACACATGGCAAAACTGAACTTAATGTTAACAGGCTGACAGCAACATTATGTAGCAAATTGAGAGCAAGGTTACAACAAGTTACATAAGTCTATAAATGCAAACAGGGGCATGGATGGATAGAGCATGACATGTATGACAAAACATCCTTAGTGAACATCTCCAGATTATGCATAGAATCACTAGTAGAAGCAGGTTTACATAGCAAGAAAATATAACAGAATCAGCCTAGTAGAACAGCAACAGCAAGTACCCTACTTAACAAGCTTGATGCACTCAGTACACAACTCACAAAAATGCATGGATAGCACCTATGTAAAGATGGCATATCATAGATCAAAACTCATGTAGGACTCATGCTCAAAGGATGCACACATCAAATGCAACAAAAATAACAAATCATCAAGTTATAATAGTTTCAGCAGATTAACATCATATAGCACTCTTGCAACGATGATTCAGGCATCAAGATGGACTCAAATGAACATGGTGCAGTGGAATGAAATGAAGTACTCATCGAGGCGAACAATTTGATATATTACACGCATGAAACGGAGCAGTATGCAGCAAGTTATGATGCGATGAACAGGGCTCCAGAATGCAAAATATTAAATGACTTAGAGAAAATATACCCTGCCGGTTCTAGGGTTTGGTCAGCACGGATCTCAAGGCGGGGTCGGAGTAGTCGCCGAAGACGAACGTGGTGGTGGCCGGAGATGACGGAGATGGCCGGAGAGGGCCGGGGACGGCAGGGGCACGGGCGAGGCGCGGGGCGGCGAGAGGACAGCGCTGCGAGGCGGCGGGGCTCGCGCTCCGGCGAACTCCCGCCGGAGCGGCGGCGAGGCGCGGCCACTACGGGTGCTGGCGGCGACCAGCAGAGGCGGCGGGGAGGCGCCAGCGGGGCACGGGCGCGGCCGGCGGGGGCGAGGGTCGCGCGGGGGCGCACGACGGCGGGGCCGGGCGGCGCGAAGGCACGAACGGCGGCGAGGTTCAGAGGGCGGCGGGCGAACCGGTGGCGGGGTCCAGCGAGGGGCCAGGCGGCGGAGGGAGCCGGGGCTGGAGCGGGCCAGCTGGCGGCGGCGCGGGCCTGCGCGGGCCCGCGATGCACGTCGCGGGCCGCGGCGAAGTGGGCGCGGGGCGCGGGTGAGGTGGCGGGCGGTGGTTGGTTCAGGAGGCGGCGGGGGTGACGTGGCAGCCCGTGGTTGGCTGGAGCGACTTGGTGGCGGGCGGTGGACGCGTCCGGCTGCGGAGGCGGACATGTCCGGCGGCGCGAGGAGGGAGAGGGCTAGGGTTGGACTGCGCGAAAAATTGGAGGGGATCACATATATATAGGTAGAGGGAGCTAGGAGAGTCCAAATGAGGTGCGGTTTTTGGCCACGCGAGTGATCGAACGACCGAGAGCATGGAAGAGACTTAGATGGGTTTTGGGCCACTTTGGAAGGGGTGTTGGGATGCACACAAAAGAGGGCTTTTACAGTTACCCGGTTAACCGTTGGAGTATCAAACGACCTCCAAATGGCACGAAACTTGACAGGCGGTCTACCGGTGCTATACCAAGGCCGCTTGGCAAACCTCGGTCCATTCCGAGAAAGTTTAACACCCGCTCACAACAGGAGACAAGAAGGGGATGCTGGAGGACATAGGAGTGCCGGATTGCAAAACGGACAACGGGGAAAATGCTCGGATGCAAGAAACGAACACGTATGCAAAATGAGATGCACATGATGACATGATAAAATGCAACACGCAAGCAAATGACAAGGCAACGACGGTGAATAACTGGTGGACACCTGGAACATCGAATCCGGGGCGTTATAGTCCTTCCCTTCTTGGATCCCTCGGCCTCCCCGGTCGGGGCGGCCTTCCTTTTCTTGTCTCCCCCAACTTGGGGGGGGGACAATTTTCCTCTTCCTCCTCCTCGCCTTCGTGGGAGGAGTGCGCCTTGGAGTTATCAGACGATGCGTCTGGTATAACCCTGCGCTGGAGACCCTTTCGGGTCCTTGTGGCCTTCTTCTTGGCCTTCTTCTCCGGCACCTCATAAGGTGTCGGAGCCAGCATCTCCGTTAGAAGAGCATCTGTGGATCTTCGGGTAGGGGGGCCGGACAGTCAATCTGTTCGGCTGTCTTTACCCAGTCCTGTTAAGATAACATTTGGGCTTAGATCCCTCCCAGGGTTAAACTGGGGAAAGAAACATCTTTTCGAGATGTAAAGGAACTTACCGGATTGGCAGGGCACTTTGCGCTGAGTCCACGGTCCTCAGTAAGGGGAGAAGGTACCTCGGCACCCTTGAACAGCACCCTCCAGACGTCCTCGTGCATTGTGTCAAAGAGCTCTAGCAGCGTCTGGTGCTCGGCCGGGTCGAACTCCCATAAATTAAATGCCCGTCGTTGACACGGAAGGATCCGGCGGAAGAGCATGACCTGGACCACGTTGACAAGCTTGATTTACTTGATTATCATGTTCCTGATGCATTTCTGGAGTCCGGTTAGCTCCACAGATGGACCCCAGGACAGGTGAGGGAGTCCTAGATTAGGGGGTGTCCGGACAGCCGGACTATATCCTTTGGCCGGACTGTTGGACTATGAAGATACAAGATCGAAGACCTCGTCCCGTGTCCGGATGGGACTCTCCTTGGCATGGAAGGCAAGCTAGGCGATACGGATATGAAGATCTCCTCCCATTGTAACCGACTCTGTGTAACCCTAGCCCCCTCCGGTGTCTATATAAACCAGAGGGTTTAGTCCGTAGGACAAGAATAATCACCACAAAGGCTAGCTTCTAGGGTTTAGCCTCTACGATCTCGTGGTAGATTAACTCTTGTAATGCTCATATCATCAAGATCAATCAAGCAGGAAGTAGGGTATTACCTCCATCGAGAGGGCCTGAACCTGGGTAAACATCGTGTCCCCTGCCTCCTATTACCATCCGTCTTAGACGCACAGTTTGGGACCCCCTACCCGAGATCCACCGGTTTTGACACCGACATTGGTGCTTTCATTGAGAGTTCCACTGTGTTGTTGCAATAAAAGCTTGATGGCTCCTTCAATCATCGGTAGAGACGCGGTCCAGGGTGAGGTCTTCCTCCCCGGACAGATCTTTGTGTTCGGCGGCTTCGCACTGCGGGCCAACTCGCTTGGCCATCTGGAGCACATCGAGGGCTACGCCCCTGGCCACCAGGTCTGGTTTGGAAACTTGAATTACACAGCTGACATCCGCGGAGACTTGATCTTCGATGGATTCACGCCCATGCCAGGTGTGACGCATGATCACGACGAGCACGACGTAGCTTTGCCATCGGACGGTGTTCGAGAGATCACACCGGCAACAACTCCGGCCTCTAATACGGAGCTAATTGCACCATCCAAGGATGGGTGGATAGATCCCGCCTTGGAGGCCGCACTCTCAGCAGCGATGGAGCCGGATAGTGACCTTACCTCTCACGAGAGCGGTGATGCCAAACTACTAGATTCACCTCCGGCCCCGGACTCCGAACCGCCTGCGCCTACGCCTATCGAACCCGATTGGGCCGATCATGGAGTTCACCTCCACGGATATCTTTTAGCACTCGCCCTTTGGTGATGTGCTAAACTCGTTAAAGTCTCTCTCCTTATCAGGAGAGCCTTGGCCGAACTATGTCCGGCTAGAGTGGAGTGCGGATGACGAAGAAATTCACTCCCCACCCACCACCCACTTAGTAGCCATGGTCGACGATCTAACCGACATGCTTGACTTCGACTCCGAAGACATCGACAGTATCGACGACAATGTAGGAGACGAACAGGAACCACCGTCCACAGGGCTCTAGACTACCACTTCATCACATGACATATATATGGTGGATACACCCAAAGAAAATGATGACCAGGAACGGAAGGATGCAACGAAGGAAAACTCCCTCGAGAAGCAATCAAAGCGGCGGCAGCGGCGCCGCTCCAAATCCCGCCTCGGCAAAAACAGCAATGACAGCTCAAGAAAGAATAATACCCCGGTCGACTCCGGAGAAAATGGCGACCACATAGACCCAGCGATATAGCAGGGTAAGCCAGCGGACGACAAACACAGTACGAAGCCGCTGTCTGATCTCGGTGATGCCAAACATCAAGATAATCAACCCGCCTCCGGAGAGAAGAACGGTCCGGATGAAGATCCTCACACTATCCTGGAAAGGCACCCGGAACAAGAGAACCTCCATAAAAGGCTTATCGCCACTGCAAGGAGTCTGAAGAAGCAGAAGCAGAAGCTCAAGGCCCCGCCGAATACACTTAACAATAGATGGAACAAAGTGCTCGGCATTGCAGAAAAGTATGCTAGCAGCCGCCACATGAAAAGCTATCCGAAGCGCAAGCTGCTGCCTGAATTCGACGATGAGGCCTTAGAGCCCCCGCAGCCAAAAAATAAAACGGCCGACCAGTCGGATGGATGACCCAGTGGCCGTGATAGAGCGGCCAACGGGGCCACACATAAGCCAGTACATGATCCATGCAAGGATTCACATGAAAGGGCCGCCGCAACCAGATCCATCTATGGATCAAGGAAATACGCTCCAGCATATAACAAAATCGAACAACACAGCCATCCGAACGCCATGATACGTCTAAATACAGGGGTGCTGCACACCCCCTATGTTTCACTAACGAGGTGTTGGACCACAAATTTCCAGAAGGATTCAAACCAGTCAACATAGAGGCGTATGACGGGACCACAGACCCAGGGGTCTGGATTGAGGATTTTATCCTCCATATTCATATGGCACGAGGAGACGATCTCCATGCCATCAAATACTTGCCCCTCAAGCTCAAAGGACTAGCTCGGCACTGGCTAAAAATCCTACCTGAAAACTCCATCGGAAGTTGGGAGGAGCTCGAGGATGCTTTTCGGGCCAATTTTCAAGGGACTTATGTCCGACCTCCGGGCGCAGACGATCTGAGTCATATAATTCAACAGCCCAGAGAGTCAGCCTAAAAGCTTTGGAATAGGTTTCTCACTAAGAAGAACCAAATTGTCGACTGTCCGTACGCTGACGCCCTAGCAGCCTTTAAGCACAGCGTCCGAGACGAATGGCTTGCCAGACACCTCGTCCAAGAAAAACCGAGAACAATGGCAGCCCTAAGAAGCCTCATGACCCGCTTTTGCACGGGCGAGGACAGTTGTTTAGCCCGAAGTAGCACCAGCGATCCAAGCACATCCGAAGTCAGGGATGGCAATGGAAAATCACGACACAGCAAAAACAAGCGCCGAAACAACGAAGATAGCCCGGACAATACGGCAGTAAATGCCGGATTCAGGGGCTCTCAACCCGGTCAACGGAAAAAGCCTTTTAAGGGCAACAGAGATGGACCGTCCGACCTAAATAGGATTTTAGACAAATTATGTCAGATCCATGGCACCTCTGATAAACCTACAAACCATACCCACAGAGAATGCTGGGTCTTCAAGCAGGCAGGCAAGCTAAACGTCGAACACAAGGGGAGGGAGACACCAAGTGAAGACGAGGATGAGCCTCGCTAGCAAAGCACCGGGGACAGAAAATATTCCCACCAGAGGTTAAAACAGTCAACATGATCCATGTGATACAGCGGAGAGGCAACCATGCAACCCAAGACACAAGTGCCGTAGAGCCCGTCACCCCTAAGTTCAACCCCTGGTTGGCCCGCCCGATCACTTCTGATCGTAGTGATAACCCGACAAGTATCCAGCATGGAGGACCGGCTGCCTTGGTATTAGACCCAATAATAAATGGATACCATCTCACACGAGTCCTTATGGACGGCGGCAGTAGTCTAAATCTGATATATCAAGACACAGTCCGCAAAATGGGGATAGACCCGACAGAAATTAGCCACAATAGTACTACCTTCAAGGGAGTAACACCAGGCCCAGAGGCCCATTGCACGGGCTCTCTATTACTAGAAGTTGTATTCGGTTCTCCCGACAACTTCCAAAGCGAAAAGTTAACCTTCGACATTGCTCCATTCCGAAGTGGCTATCAAGCACTACTGGGATGAGGGGCTTTCGCTCGTTTTAATGCAATACCGCATTACGCTTTCCTGAAGCTTAAAATGCCCGGTCCACATGGCATCATCACAGTACATGGAAATGTTGAGCGCTCCCTACGAGCAGAAGAATGTACGGCTGCTTTAACAGCCAAACACTAGACGGCCTCACGACCAGAACAGACAACCGGTTGTTAAGACCACGGGCGCGGTTAGACGAGTCCGGCTAATTATTATATAGAGATTGGCTTGATGGTTACACCCTTATAGACGATACCAGGGGCTTACTACCGATAATTCGGCTCAACTTTACCCATCTTGACTTTTAAAATGGTTTATTTATAATAGCCAATTTTTTGCACGACAACTTTCACCTAATTTCTTCTCTTTTATAGATGACAATCGTGCTACACCTGTCCAGGATACGGCACAATGGAGACACAGGCACAGTCGTGCAGCAGGGACCCGTTCAAAGGTTTCTCTTTAGTTTAAGACCCGGCGTAAATCTTTTTTACTGTCTTTTGTTGTTTGCATCCTCGGGATTCTCAATACAACTGAGATGGATCCTGACGTTCTTGGCATGTTGCCACGTCAGAATATTGCACGTACCTGGACACTTGGGGTTCATTACCAAGGGCATTTTTAGCCCAGCGTATGTTATAAAGACCAAAATCCTTAGGGAGTATTCGGCGTCGCGAGTTTGGCCTTATATGCATCTTCTCCGAATCATGTCTTGGGTGAAATGTTGGGTTTGCCTGGCTCCCATGTTTTTCTACCTTAAATTCTGCTCTATCGGCTTAGGCGGCACCAGGAAAACTACTGTGATTGTGCCCTAGTTCACCTGGGAGCACCTCAGTAGAGAAAGCCAAAAACTGACTGTCATGATAAAGCGTGAGACTGGTCAACCACTCGATGACCTAGCGGAATCTTCGGGATTCCTCCGCATTAACGAAGGGCTGTTTCTCGGCCAGGCATGTACGCACCCCGTATTCGGAGGAGCGCGGAGCCACCAGGGGCTATATAGCAGCCCCACTGTCAAACTCCTATGACTAAGTGAAAGTGTTAAAGCAATATAGTCTGATTGCCTCGTTCGCTGCGCTACCACCTCCTTAATGGACCAAGACGTTGGATCAAGTGTGAAAATATGCCTTCCGCGAACACCTCCGCATTATATGTGCAGGGGCTGAAGCCAACGACTGCAAACTTTCAGGTTATATACACATATATACATGAACGGCCACACAGGAGGCATCATTACACTTTCAGGCAAAAGTGTAAAAATAACCTTTACAATGTTTGTTTTTGTTTTTCAATCGGGATACATGTCACTAAAACATGATACCCTTCGAGCCTTGAGACTCTATTACACGAGTGCCTTCTAGGACTTCTTCATAATAATGCTCGGTCGCAACCCGGCCTACATCCGAACTATGGCTTGCAATAGCGGCGACATCCATCTCTGCCCAGCATGTCTTGACACGGGCGAATGCCATCCGCACACCCTCTATGCACGCCGACCTCTTCATGGCGTTGATGTGCGGCATAGCGCCAAGGAACTGTTGCACTAAACTAAAATAACTATTCGGCCTTGGCCCTTCCGGTCACAGATGATCGACAACAGACCTCATGGCAAGCCCGGACAACCTATGGAGCTCGGCCCACTCAGTCATTTGTTCATTCAACAGCAGTGGACGCACTGGACCATCGAATTGTGACCAAAACAGCTTTTCTTCTTCACGATCTTTTTGATCCCTGAAGTACTCGGTCGCATCAGTGGCACTGGCTGCCTAATCCACGTATGCATCCGCAGAACTCCATAGCTTATCAAGAGGGGCGTATTTGGGATCTCTGAACTTTGTCCGCAATAAGTAGGGCCTCCTAGCAATGATATCTCCAGCTTGATGCAGCTCTTCCTTTGCCACTCTAATTTTAGAGCGGGCCTCCTTGGGGGCTGCCGCGGCCTTCTCCAGGTCCGTCGCCTTCGCTCGATCTTCTCTCTCAAGAAGTTGGTACCGTCGGCGGCATCCTTCAACTCAACGGCCATCTTGGCCATCTTTTCCTTGCTTCAGCAATGCGCAGCCTATTCGGCTCTCAGCCCTTCCATCGCCTTTAGAGCGGCCGCATCGCTATTTCTGGCTTGTTCCTTGGCTCGGGCAAGTTCCGCCTGAAGGGTCTCCACTGCGGCAGCTCCATCTGCAGTCACAAACAATTAAAGATACTGGCATCAAGCTACTCTTATTATGTGTTGATCACTGGAGAAATAACATACCTTGTTCCTCGTGTAGCCGCTTGTTGACAAGCACCATGTCGGCATCTGCCGCATCAAGTTGCCGCTTCAGCTCGGCAAATTCTCCAGTCCGGCCAGCCACCGGACCTTCCTCCATCTGCATATGAAGGCGGCCTGTTTATTACCTGCGATTGTGATCCTCTCTTTTCTGCCGTTTCTCAACAGCAACCAGTCTCAGGGGCTACTATCTGCATAGGGCAAACCTAACATGTGCGGTACTACCAGAAATACACACTATTTCGCGTACCTCAAAACCTTTCAGCAGAGTCATACAAGCTTCGTGCAACCCGCCTTCGGCGGACGAAATCCTCTCAATCACCATACCCATTAGCGTACGATGCACTTCTGAGATAGCCGCTCTCTCTAACAGATCCTTCAGTGCGCCCGATCGTATACTAGACGGTGCCGGATTCTTTTGGTTGCTCTCTTCAAGATCCGGATACTGAGGACTTCGGGTGGCCAAAGGATTACCTTCTGTCCTGGCCGGATCAGGAGAAGCCCTCCGCGAAGACACCTCGGGGTCGCCCGCCTCATAAGGCCGGATAGCATGAGGAGGCGTTTCGCTCTCCATCATCTCCGGAAGAAGATCTCCCGAAGACAAACTCTGGCGAGAAGGGCTATGATCCGGACTACACGATAAATGCCTTGGTCATTTTCTCAGGAGTGATGCAGGATATGTCCATTATCAAATACTTTTCTACTTACAGCTCGGTAGAGGTCTGACCCCCTTGCGGGCACCGTGCGTCCAGGGTATCCCCCGGGGCAAGACCCTCGATTTCTTCCCCTGTTTGGAGATCATTGTCTCCAGGTCTTCAGAGGCGTTCCTCTTCCTTCCTTGAGAAGGGGGAATTTTAGTTTCTCCCCCCCCCGATTATCCTCCTTCGCGGAGGTGCTAGTCTCTTTCTTACCCCCTTTATCTTTCCCTGAGGGCACTTGATAAGGCACGAGCTCCAGCATCCTGGCTAGTACAGGATCCGGTGAGACCTTGGGGGGGGGGGCGGACACCTGATCATTTTCGCCTTTGTTATCCAATCCTGGTCAAAGAGCGGCTCTTCAGAATGATGTTGTGATAAATAAGAATACAACATGTTCGGTTGCAGGACTACTTACTTGGGTATCTGGACGATTGCAGTTCAGACTCGCATCCTCGGTGATGTCCAAACACATTATTTGTGGTCCGAAGAATGATTTGTACATCTCCTCGAGCGTCATGCCAAGGAAATGATGAATAGCTCGCGGTCCCTCCGGGTTGAACTCCCACATGCGGAGGGGACGATGTTTGCAGGGCAGAGTTCGATGAATTAACATAACTTGCATCACCGTGACTAGACTGATGTCTCTCTCAAGGAGATCTTGGATGCGGCTCTACAGTATCGGCACATCCTTTACTGACCCCTAGTCTAGCCCCTTGTTGACCCACGATGTTAGTTGTGGTGGGGGGCCCGAGCGAAAGGCAGGGGCGGACACCCACTTGGTACCCCTAGGGGCCGTGATGTAAAACCACTCTCGTTGCCATAAGCTGGACACCTCCTGAAAAGAACCCTCGGGCCATGGGGCATCAGCACTTCTGCTTATTACGGCACCTCCACACTCAGCTTGCCGCCCCTCGATCATCTTCGGCTCCACCTTGAAGGTCTTGAGCCACATGCCAAAGTGAGGGGTAATGCGGAGGAAAGCTTCACACACGATGATGAACGACGAGATGTGGAGGACAGAATCCGGAGCCAGATCATGAAAATCCAGCCCATAATAAAACATGAGCCCCCTCACGAAGTGATCTAAAGCGAGGCCTAGCCCTCAGAGGAAGTGAGATACGAACACAACGCTCTCGCAGGGTTTGGGAGTGGGAATGACTTGCCCTCGAGCAGGCAATCTATGTGGGATTTCGCCGGTCAGAAACCTGGCCTCTCTTAACTTTTTGACGTCTTCCTCTGTCACAACCACTGACCTTGAAGGTTGGATCCGGACATGATTAAAGGTCCGATGCACCTGACCTGAGCTTCGGGTGTTGGAACTCGAGGGGGGGGGAGGATTCGATTGAACTCGAGGAGAAAAAGGATAAGCCTTGGTCTCTTTATAAAGAGGGTGAATACCAAGCGTTCTCCTCGTGGCCGTTCGGGACTTACCTATAATCGAGGAGTCATACCAAATGGGCACGATTGGGTTACCCACGTCCGTATTGATGAGAATCCCGTAATAAGGGGACATGATCTCTGCTTCGACAAGACGTGCCAAGGAAACCGCCTCGCGATATGCGCCTAGGCTGGTTGAGAATAACGGGTCGGATAAAGATCGGGCCATGGTACGATATCATCAAGTGTGTCAGTAGACTAGATTTATGGAATTATTATTCTCTCTACGGTAGTATGTGGAACTTGTTTTGCAGAGCCGGACACTATCCTTGTGTTCAAAATCTTCTATGGAGTTTTTGGAGGAGGAACCCGCCTTGCAATGCCGAAGACAATCTGCGCGCTGGACTCATCGTCATTGAAGCCTGGTTCAAGGGCTACTGAGGGAGTCCTAGATTAGGGGGTGTCTGGACAGCTGGACTATATCCTTTGGTCGGTTTGTTGGACTATGAAGATACAAGATCGAAGACCTTGTCCCGTGTTCGGATGGGACTCTCCTTGGCGTGGAAGGCAAGCTAGGCAATACAGATATGAAGATCTCCTCCCATTGTAACCGACTTTGTGTAACCCTAGCCCCCTCCGGTGTCTATATAAAACGGAGGGTTTAGTCCGTAGGACAAGAATAATCATACCATAGGCTAGCTTCTAGGGTTTAGCCTCTACGATCTCGTGGTAGATCAACTCTTGTAATACTCATATCATCAAGATCAATCAAGCAAGAAGTAGGGTATTACCTCCATCGAGAGGGCCCACACCTGGGTAAACATCGTGTCCCCTGCCTCCTGTTTCCATCCGCCTTAGACCCACAGTTCGGGACCCCCTACCCGAGATCCGCCGGTTTTGACACCAATAACATGCCCTTCTCTTTCCAGGAGGTGAGCCGCGTGGGGATTCCATATCTGAATTTGGGGCCCGCCACCCAGTTGGTGTCGCGCGGCTCGGTGATGTAAAATCACCCCGATTGCCACCCCTTTATGGTCTCCACGTAGGAGCCCTCGGGCCATGTGATGTTGGGCATCTTGCCCACCATGGCGCCTGCGCACTCCGCTTGCTGGCCGCCCACAACCTTTGGTTTAACATTAAAGGTTTTCAGCCACAGGCCGGAGTGGGGGTGGATGCGGAGGAAGGCCTCGCACACGACGATAAACGCCGAGATGTTGAGGATGAAGTTTGGGGCCAGATCGTGAAAATCCAGCCCGTAATAGAACTTGAGCCTGCGGACGAACAGGTGGATCAGAAATCCCAGTCCATAGACGAAGTGGGTGAAGAAAACTACCCTCTCATGGGGTTCTGGAGTAGGGACGATTTGCCCCGCGTTGGGCAGCCGGTGCACAATATCTGCGGCCAAGTATCCGGCTCCCCGCAGCTTCTTGATGTCCTCCTCCGTGACGGAGGATTTCATCCACTTTCCTCCCGCTCCGGACATGATTGGTGTGGTGTGAGGAGAAAGGTGCGAACTTGGGCGTTGGAGCTTGAGTGCATGAGAATGGATAGGCAAGGAGGAAGAAGGCGTGGGTGAAAAAAAGTGAACCCTAATCCCTTTATAAAGGCGGACGAAATTATACGCCCCCACTGGCCTGGTTAACTCGCTTATTCCCCAAGCGCCGCAATTGATGGCGCAGTTGGGTTACCCACGCCCGTATTGATGAGAATCCCGTGATAAGGGGACATGATCTCTGCTTTGACAAGACGTGCCAAAGAAAAATGGTTCAAATACTAACCGGGCCGTAGTATGATGTCATGATATCAAGTGTGTCAGCCGATTGGATTTGTGGAAATATTATTCTCTCTATGGAGGTTTGTGGAACTTGTTTTGCAAAGCCGGACATTATCCTCGTGTTCAAAATCTTCTATGGAGTATTCAGAGGAGGAACCCGCCTTGCAATGTCGAAGACAAACTGCGCGCCGGACTCGTCGTCATTAAAGCCTGGTTCATGGGCTACTGAGGGAGTCCTGGATTAGGGGGTATCCGGACAGCCGGACTATATCCTTTGGCCGGACTGTTAGACTATGAAGATACAAGATCGAAGACCTCGTCCCGTGTCCGGATGGGACTCTCCTTGGCATGGAAGGCAAGCTAGGCAATACGGATATGAAGATTCCTCCCATTTTAACCGACTCTGTGTAACCCTAGCCCCCTCCCGTGTCTAAATAAACCGGAGGGTTTAGTCCGTAGGACAAGAATAATCATACCAGAGGCTAGCTTCTAGGGTTTAGCCTCTACGATCTCGTGGTAGATCAACTCTTGTAATACCCATATCATCAAGATCAATCAAGCAGGAAGTAGGGTATTACCTCCATCGAGAGGGCCCGAACCTGGGTAAACATTGTGTCCCTGCCTCCTGTTACCATCCGCCTTAGACGCACAGTTCAGGACCCCCTACCCGAGATCCGCCGGTTTTGACATCGACAATAGGCCCTTCTCTTTCTAGGAGGTGAGCCGCGTGGGGATTCCGAATCTGAATTCGGGGCCCGCCACCCAGTTGGTGTCGCGTGGCTCGGTGATGTAAAACCACCCCGATTGCCACCCCTTTATGGTCTCCACGTAGGAGCCCTCGGGCCATGTGATGTTGGGCATCTTGCCCACCATGGCGCCTCCGCACTCCGCTTGCTGGCCGCCCACCACCTTCGGTTTAACATTAAAGGTTTTCAGCCACAGGCCGGAGTGGGGGCAGATGCGGAGGAAGGCCTCGCACACGACGATAAATGCCGAGATGTTGAGGATGAAGTTTGGGGCCAGATCGTGAAAATCCAGTGCGTAATAGAGCATGAGCCCGCGGACGAACAGGTGGATCAGAAATCCCAGTCCGTAGACGAAGTGGGTGAGGAAAACTACCCTCTCATGGGATTCTGGAGTAGGGACGATTTGCCCCGCGTTGGGCAGCCGGTGTGCAATATCTGCGGCCAAGTATCCGGCTCCCCGCAGCTTCTTGATGTCCTCCTCTGTGACGGAGGATTTCATCCACTTTCCTCCCGCTCCGGACATGGTTGGGGCGGTGTGAGGAGAAAGGTGCAAACTTGGGCGTTGGAGCTCGAGTGCATGAGAATGGATAGGCAAGGAGGAAGAAGGCGTGGGTGAAAAAAATGAACCCTAATCCCTTTATAAAGGCGGACGAAACTATACGCCCCCACTAGCTTGGTTAACTCGCTTATTCCCCAAGCGCCGCGATTGATGGCGCGGTTGGGTTACCCATGCCCATATTGATGAGAATCCCGTGATAAGGGGACACGATCTCTGCTTTGACAAGACATGCCAAAGAAAAACGGTTCGAATAATAACCGGGCCGTAGTATGTTGTCATGATATCAAGTGTGTCGGCAGATTGGATTTGTGGAAATAATATTCTCTCTACGGAGGTATGTGGAACTTGTTTTGCAGAGCCGGACATTATCCTTGTGTTCAAGATCTTCTATGGAGTATTCGGAGGAGGAACCCGCCTTGCAATGCCGAAGACAAATTGCGCGCCGGGCTCGTCGTCATTGAAGCCTGGTTCAGGGGCTACTGAGGGAGTCCTGGATTAGGGGGTATCCGGACAGCCGGACTATATCCATTGGCCGGACTGTTGGACTATGAAGATACAAGATTGAAGACTTCGTCTCGTGTCCGGATGGGACTCTCCTTGGCGTGGAAGGCAAGCTTGGCGATACGGATATGTAGATCTCCTCCCATTGTAACCGACTCTGTGTAACCCTATCCCCCCTCCGGTGTCTATATAAACCGGAGGGTTTAGTCCGTAGGACAAGAACAATCATACCATAGGCTAGCTTCTAGGGTTTAGCCTCTACGATCTGATGGTAGATCAACTCTTGTAAAACTCATATCATCAAGATCAATCAAGCAGGAAGTAGGGTATTACCTCCATCTAGAGGGCCCGAACCTGGGTAAACATCATGTCCCCTGCCTCCTATTACCATCCGCCTTAGATGCACAGTTCGTGACCCCCTACTCGAGATCCGCCGGTTTTGACATCGACAGCCCGAGTTAAAGAGGCCTAGCGAGAGCTCAAGGATGCTGTGAGGAAGTGCAAGACCTTGGGGAATGAGGCGTCAACCCGAGAGACCGAACTCACCAAGGCTCATCAAAGCGCCAAAATGGCCAAGAGCGAGGCCCAGAATGCCCTCCAGGAAATCCACGAGGCCAGGAAGATTGCGGCGGGTAAGGCATTCAGTATGCAAAGCAAGTATGTGAAGAGAAAGTATTTTTTACTAACCCAGATTCGGAGTTCTCTAGGAGCCTTTGCCGACCT
This sequence comes from Triticum aestivum, assembly GCF_018294505.1. Taxonomy (NCBI): domain Eukaryota; kingdom Viridiplantae; phylum Streptophyta; class Magnoliopsida; order Poales; family Poaceae; genus Triticum; species Triticum aestivum. The sequence continues at coordinate 256,970,912 of NC_057807.1, forward strand.
GCCCAGCAGTGTAACCGACGTCCTGGAGTTCTTCCGGGCCGAAGAAGGGAAGTCCGCGGAAAAAGTGTTCTGGTCGCAATATCTTGTGCCAGAACATCCGATGGCCTTCAGCGATCAGCTCAAGTAGCTAGTCGAGCTGCACCGGGCAGCCGAACTGGCCATGAAGGATTTAATAATCTGGCTATAGCCAGCCAAAGCTATACCCAGCAGCTGTTTCGGCCTGGTGAAGCGGCTGGTGGATGCCTGCCCTTGGCTAGACGTCGTCAAGCGATCAGCCTGCATCGAGGGCGCACGGATGGCCTTCACGCGGATCAAGGTGTGGTGGGTGAAGATGGATGCCGTCAAGTTCGTGAATAAGGGGCCGCCCAAAGGCAAGGATCCGCACACCTGAGCGGTACTTTGGGCATGTTCTAGAGGGGTCCCGCCTTGTAGCGGCACATTGTTCAAAAGATGAGATATTCGAATGAATATGTTTTAATTGGCCCTACCATGTATAATGAGACAAAGTGGGTATGTAATATAATTTATGTTTTTGAAAATTTTACCTCCTGTGCGGCCGTGTTATATGAAATCTGAGGGTTTTCCAGTCGTCGGCTTCTGCCCTCACGTAGGTAGTACATAGGTGTTCAGGATGGTTTCTAAACAATCTTGATCCAATTGGATGGTCCTTGAAGGAGTTGTTTAGCATAATGAACCAGGCAATCGGACTATACGGTGTTAACGCCCTCAGTTAGCCATAGGAGTTTGACAAAGAAAATTGTTGGCGCAGCCCCTAGTATGGGACTAGGGTGCTACAGGCGCCCGATCAGGGAGTACCGATCCTTCGCGTAACGCAGCAGAAACTCCAATGATTTGTGACCTCTGAACAGCTGACCCACTCTCACCCCATCATGATAGTCAGTTTTCGGCTTTCTCTACTGAGGTGCTCATCCAAATGAACCAGGGCACAATCGCAGTAGTTCTCCCTTTACTACCTTAGCCGATGTAGCGGAACGTAAGGTAGCAAGCACAGGAGCCGGGCAACCCAACTATTGACCAAAGACATGATTCTGAGTCAATGCATATAATGCTAAATTCGGGGTGTCGAACTTATCTATAAGAAGTGATCGGACTTTGTTGCCTTATTGTGGAGTGCTATGAAGCCCCTGGCGAATGTGAAACATACCAAAGTGTACGGGTGCTGAAAATTAAGTTATTAGTGGGAAGATGAAAAATAATAAGAGAACATAAATAATATCTAGGGCCCATAAACATGGGCCACAAACTGCTTTCATCATAGTTGGGTTAATGCGTCAAGGCGCATTGATACAAATAGTGCAATGAGCAACTGGCTATTTGACATGCCACAACCAAAGGCGAGCTGCGTGTGGGTCCTGACAACAGGTAGAGCGTTCATTGAGTTGATCTCTAGAGCTTCCCCAGTGCGCTTGTGCTTCTTTCCATCCTGGTGTATTTATCCTTTGATGGGACCAGTAAAAAGGTCTTCAAAGAGTGCCTATGCAAGAGAAACCTGAAAAGGAAAAGGAAATAGTGAAGATATATGTGTGTCCGGGGTCAGTCGAGCCGGATTGTGGATCACATTGTAGTTGTGCCTATGTCGATGCCCATGGGATTTTAAGTGCGTAGTTATGTACGCGTGGTACGGATGCCACTATTTGATCGGGGCTGAGACGGAGGCCGAATTGCTAAGCGAGCTCTTGATGAGCCGTGCTGTCCTGTTGCAGCGTAGTTCAGACTCTCTTAACGGTGTCAAGGGGCTGGATAGCTGGTTTACAGTTCTGCTTGAGGAGGCCGCTCTGTACTTCTGCTGCTAGGGCGGCGGTGTGTTCCTCTATATGAAGGGAACATTCGGTATTTCCATTGACTATTATGATGCCGCGTGGACCGGGCATCTTAAGCTTAAGATAAGATAATGTGGCATCGCGTTGAATCGAGCAAACGCGGTTCGTCCGAGTAGTGCATGATAGCCGCTGCAAAGGGGGGAGATATCGAAGATGAGATCTTCGCTTCGGAAATTGTCCGGAGAGCCGAAGACAACCTCCAGCATGATTGAGCCTGTACAACGGGCTTCTATGCCTGGAATGACACCTTTAAACATAGTCTTTGTGGGCTTGATCCACGAGGGGTTAATGCCCATTTTCTGCATTGTATCCTGATAGACCATGTTGAGGCTGCTACCGCCGCCCATAAGGACACGTGTTAGGTGAAATCCGTCAATGATCGGGTCGAGGACCGGCGCGGCCGAACCGCCATGACGAATACTAATCGGATGATCTCGACGATCAAAGGAGATCAGGCATTGTCGGAGTAATGGGCCACGGGTAGCCTAACCCGAGTCCCTGAACCTTCCAAAACATCGGGGCCGACTGTGCCCCTCAAGATACCAAGATGAAGCGTCGCCTTCCTCCGGCCGCCTGGTCAAGTGGCCGGCTGCCGGAAGGTGGCCAAGCTCCAGAAGACGGCGCCAAGACAAGCCGACTCCCAGCAGGCAGCCTCCAGAGAGGCCGGCTCCTGGCAGTCGGCCCACGGTGCCCTCAAAGTCTGCACCCCCATTAAAGAAGACAAGACCGAATATGGCTACAGTGTAGCCCCACGCCCCCACGACCGGGGCTGAGCGAGGGAACAGTGCCCCGTACAGGTGGAAATCGCCGCCCGGCGCGGCACTGTTGCCCCTCCTCCCTTGACGTCACGCCTGTCCAGCGGAGCTCTGCCCCACGACGGCCTGTCGGTATGGCCCGCAGGCGGCGGGCCCTACCAGGCAGTGGGGAGCCCGGGAGACAGAGGAAGACAGACCAGTCGGACCCGAGGGAGGCCGGCTTCCAGCAGGCCACCCGCTCTCTCCTCGGGACCCATGAGCCATTAACCAGATGAGACGCAGGGTGGCTACAGTAATCTCCCACCAGGCGGTGGGACTGTAGCCACGCACCAGTGACCAAGCCAGCGTCATTAGCATAGCGGCTATAGTAATCAGCAGCCGGCAAGGCCCACGATCGTCGTGTACATCCCATCGGCTTCATACCATACCAGCCGGCAGGGCCCACCAGGCGGCGGGCCCCAACAACCGGCGTCCAGAGACACTGACAGCCGGGTCCTACACCCGGCCATATTACCATTGTACCCCTAGGGGCTAGGCCTATATAAACCCCCCAGGGCACCCATGCAAAGGGTTCCGAATCAGTTAGAACTAGCCATACATCCACGGAAGAGAGGAGCGAGCCAGCCTTCTCCTACCTCTAGCAAACAGCTCAAGGAGCACCATTGTACCCACTATCCCTTTAGTGATCATGCGGAGACCCCGCAGAGCAGGACTAGGGGTGTTATCTCCTAGGAGAGCCCCGAACCTGGGTAAAGTACGCCGGCGTTCGTGTCTACGCCTCATTCCGCTTCCAGGCACCGGTGACGTTTTACTCGCTCCCACCATGATAAGCCATCCTTTGGCATATGTCGCACCCAACCCCCAACATTTGGAGCCCACCATGGGGCGAGGTGCACCGTCTCCCGGAGACCTGTTCTAGACAGGAACCCTGTTCCTCCCTGGCGCGCGCAGCCAGCCCGGCATGCCAGACGACGTCTGCGCTGACACGCTGCATGGCGTGGAGATCGCATGCGTGGCGAGCTGCCTCGCTGACCTCGTTGGCAAGATTCGCCTCTCCGACGAGCCCACATCCGACGCGGGCACTGATGATTCCGAGGGCCGCCTGGTCAGCCTCCTCGACCAACTCCACGTTGCCAGTGAGCATGTTGCCGACTTGGAGTCGGTTGGCTCCACCGATCCGATGCTGGTCGACTCCGACACGGCGTCGCTCAATGTGTTTCCCACCAACGTGGTGGTCTATGACGAACCGCTTCCTCGCGCGGACAGCGGTGGCAGCACCGTTACGGAGGTGCTCGTCATCAACCATGGCGAGCACTCTGGCGAGGGAAGCCAAGATCCGTTGCAGGCGGCGATGCAAGACCAGACTGCGCCCATCCCGGAAGGCATCGACGCTGAGACGCTGGAGGCACGCCGCGTCCAGCTCTTCGAGAGCGCCAACCGGCTGGCCAGCATGAGACGCTTTTCGGTGGCCTACCAGCGGGAGGTGGACCGTGCCGTTGGCGGCACGGCGGCTCCTGGTGGGCCTAGCAGTATCGGCCCCATCCGGCAGCGTGGCGTGACCATCGCAGCATGTTCGGGGCCGATCGCCCCGTCTACGCCACGCCTACAGAGAACATACGAGCTGCCCAAGCCGCAGCAGCATTGCCACATGACGAAGCGAGTCCAGCAGCTCCTTGACACGGCTGCCAAGCAACAAGAAGCCGGCTGCCGCACCGAAGCGCCCAATCGGCGGAATGACGATCCGCCTCCCCGCCGAGAGCATGGCACGATCTCCCAGACGCCGACTGGCGGCAACCAGGGGCGGCGAGACAAGGGGTCGGCTGCTAGCCGCACTCGGACTCACCTCACCATCGAGCGTGACCGAGACGGCCGCCCACGAGCGGTGGAACGGCCCGAAGGCTACCAGCCTTCCCCACGCAAGGAAAGGCGCATGTCTCCACCGCTTGTTGATCACCCGAGTCTCAGAGGCTGGTTGGGCCCCCGAGAAGGAGTCGGAGAAAACAACGCCCGCCACCGGATCGACCACCTCAACCGATCCCTAGTGTTAGAAGAAGAAGACACATTTGGTCCGCCTTGTTTTGGCCCCCGCATCCGAGACGAGCCCTTCCCCAAGCGGTTCACGCTCCCGAGAGATACACCCAAGTACACCAGCTCGGTGAAGCCGGAGGACTGGCTGGTCGACTACTCCACGGCCGTCGACATAGCAAACGGCAACAAGCGTGTTGCTGTGAAATACGTCCCGCTGATGCTCCAGGGCACGACCCTGACGTGGTTGAACAGCCTGAAGCCCCACAACATCAACAGTTGGATCAATTTCACCAAGGTGTTCGTCCGCAACTTCACCAGCACCTACAAGCGGCCACCCAAGCCTCGCCAACTCTCCTTGTGCGTCCAAGGCCCCAACGAATCGACTCGCGACTACCTCACGCGTTGGGCCGAGTTATGCAACTCCTGCGAGGGCGTGCAGGACGTGCAGGCCAACGAATACTTCACCACCGGGTGCAGAGAGGGCACCTTCCTCAAGCACCGGCTCTTCTACGACGAGCCGACTACCCTCGATGAGCTGTTGACCATAGCGGACAAGTACGCCATAGCTGACTCCTCCATGAAGGTGGAGATCCAAGTCGATGCATCTGGCAAGGCGGTTCCCCAAGCTGCTCGGATTCTGGCTGGTGAAACCAGTTGGTGTCAGCCGCAGAGCGACCAGAAGCGCAAGGCCATGTAGCCGGCTTCCACTAGCCGGCAGGTAGCGACAGTTGAAGACTAACAACCAGAGGGGCAGCCCCATCCCAAGCGCCAGAAGGGCGGCAAGCCCAACTCGCTGCCTGCGTTCTCATATGAGCAGACACTCGATGCTCCCTGCAAGTTCCATAGCGGCGTGAAACCATCCAACCACACCACTCGGAAATGCCATTAGCTCACCAGAATCTCCAAGGGTGACGGACTCCAGCCTCCTCCGCCTGCCGGCCCGCCGCCGCCTCCTCCCCAGCAGCCGGCGGCCCAGCCAGTCGGAGCCATACAAGACGAATATCCTGAGGAGCACAGACCCTATGTCATGTTCACCAGTCTGGCTGATAACAAATGCAGTAGACGACAGCAGCACCAAGAAGTCAATGAAGTGGCATCAGAGACTTCACAGTTCATGCACTGGTCGGAGAAGCCCATCAGTTGGAGCTGGGCTGACCACCAGAAAGTGATGCCTTCACCTGGTTCCTATGCCTTGGTCCTTGATGCCACCTTTGCGACAGATAGGTGAGCTGCCCGATTCTCCCGAGTGCTGATAGATGGCGGCAGCAGCATCAACATCCTGTACCAAGCAACTATGGAGAAGTTAGGGATCAAACAAAGATAGCTTCAGCGCAGTCGGACAGTGTTCCACGGCATAGTTCCTGGCATTTCCTGCTCAGCAATCGGCAAGATTCAGATAGATGTCCTTTTCGGAGATCACTTACGCCGAGAGCCAGTTTGGTTTGAAGTGGTGGACCTTGAAAGCCCCTACCATGCATTGCTTGTCCGGCCTGCTCTGGCCAAGTTCATGGCGGTCCCCCACTATGCCTACCTCAAGATGAAGATGCCAAGTACCAAGGGATCTTGACCGTAGTCGGAGACTACAAGAAATCGTCCGCCTGTGCGACGGACAACAGCCGGCTGGCCGAGTCCCTCGTGATAGCGGCTGAGAAGCGACTCCTTGACCGGGTTGTGGTGATGGCAAGCAAGCAGCCAGAGATATCGCCCGACCCTAAGGAGTCGGAAGCCGAGGGCTCATTCAAGCCGGCCAAAGAGACAAAGAGGATACCCTTGGACCCGGAGCACCCGGAGAGGCACTCTGTCATAGGTGCAAACCTAGACAGCAAATAGGAAGGCGAGCTCGTCGATTTCATCCGTGAGAATCGGGACATCTTTGCATGGTCTCCCAAAGACATGCCAGGTGTTCCGACGGATTTCGCCGAGCACAAACTACACATCCAATCTGATAGCAAGCCAGTCAGGCAGCCTCTGCACCGCCTGTCCAAAGAGAAGAGAAGAGTTGTGGGAGAAGAGATAGCCTGGCTTCTGGCAGCCGGCTTCATTATGGAGGTTTTCTTTCCAAAGTGGCTAGCCAACCCGGTGCTGGTGTTGAAGACGAACAAGCAGTGGTGCATGTGTATTGATTATACCAGCCTCAGCAAAGCCTGTCCCAAAGATCCCTTTGCTTTGTCAAGAATTGACCAAGTCATAGACTCCACAGCCGGATGCGAGCTGCTGAGCTTTCTGGATGCATACTCAGGGTACCATCAGATCAAGTTGAACCCGGCAGACAGACTGAAGACCGCCTTCATCACGCCATTCGGAGCCTTCTGCTACCTGACCATGACGTTTGGCTTGAGGAACGCCAGCGCCATGTTTCAGCGTTGCATGCAGAAGTGCCTCCTCAAGCAACTCGGCAGGAATGCCCACGTTTACATGGACGACATTGTGGTGAAGATGGAGAAGCGTAGCACCCTGCTAGAAGACCTCAAGGAAACCTTTGACAACTTGCACCGCTTTCAGATCAAGCTCAACCCAGAGACATGTGTCTTTGGAGTACCAGCCGGCGAGTTCCTTGGCTTTCTGGTCTCGGAGTGCGGCATCGAGTGCAACCCTGTGAAGATCATAGCCATCGAGAGGATGGAGGTACCCGCCTGACTGTTAGATGTGTAGAAGTTCACCGGCTGTTTGGCATCCATCAGCCGTTTCATCAGTCGGCTGGGCGAGAAGGCTCTTCCCCTGTACCAGCTCATGAAGAAGACCAGTTTTTTCGAGTGGAATGACAAGGTGGATGAAGCTTTTCTCCATCTCAAGAAGATGTTGACCACTCCACCTGTCCTGGCGGCTCCGACTGATAAGGAGCCCATGCTCCTCTACATCGCCGCCACCAGTCGGGTGGTCAGCACAGTCATTGTTGTTGAGCACAAAGAAGATGGCAAAGCACTACCAGTCTAGAGACCCGTGTATTACTTAAGTGAAGTACTGTCCGCCTCCAAGCAAAACTACCCTCACTACCAGAAGATGTGCTACGGCGTGCATTTTGCCGCCAAGAAGCTAAAGCCATACTTTCAAGAGCATCCGATCACTATTGTTTGCACTGCCCCGCTTGCTGAGATCATTGGAAGCAGAGACGCCTCTGGCCGACTGGCCAAATGGGCTATAGTTCTGGCCCCCTACACCATCTACTACCAACCTCGCACCGCCATCAAGTCCCAAGCACTGGCTGACTTCCTCGTTGACTGGGCCGAGAGCCAGTACCTGCCGCCAGCGCCGGATTCCACCCATTGGTGGATGCACTTTGATGGCTCCAAGATGCGCACCGGTCTGGGAGCCAGCAACATCCTCACCTCTCCCAAAGGCGACAAGCTCAGATATGTGCTACAAATCCACTTCGCCGCCTCCAACAATGTAGACAAATATGAGGCACTCATACACGGGCTCCGGCTTGCCAAGGAACTCGGCATTCGCCAGATCTTGTGCTATGGTGACTCCGACTTGGTGGTCTAGCAGTCGTCAGGCGACTGGGACGCCAAAGACGCAAACATGGCAAGCTACCGCTTCCTCGTCCAGTAGCTTAGTGGATACTTTGAAGGGTGCGAGTTCCTCCATGTGCCAAGAAACGACAATGAGCCGGCAGATGCTCTAGCATGGATCGGCTCCACCCGGCAAGCAATATGAGCCGGCGTTGCCCTACAATGCCTCCTCAATCTGTCTGTCAAGCCGTCTCCAGAATTAGATTCCAGTTTCATGCTGGGTGACCCCGAAGCAGTCGGATCCGACTTGGGGACCTCAGCAGCCGGCGCGGGGACTTCGACACGGCTCAGGGATTGCAGCAGTCGCACCCGGCCCGGGGACTCCAGAGCCCGGCTCAGGGACTGCGGCAGTCAGTCTGGGGACTTCAACGACACAGCAAACGGCAGCCGACTCCGACTAACCGCCTCCCGGCCCAGCCACCCTTGTGCAAGTAGCAGTTTTGACAGTTGAAGAGATAGCAGCACCCTCATGGGCCCAGCCCATCCTGAAGTTTTTGGTGAACAAAGAGCTGCCGACTGATGAGATCTCGACCCGACAAGTGCAACGACGGGCAGCAGCATACACCATCATCAACGGAGAGCTAGTAAGGCGCAGTGTCACTGGTGTATACCAGCGCTGCATGGAGCCGGAGAAAGGCCAAGCAATCCTCAAAGATATTCACCAAGGCGAGTGTGGTCACCACACGGCTTCAAGAGCACTTGTTGCCAAGGCTTTCCGCCATGGTTTTTTCTGGCCGACTGCTCTAGAAGAGGCCAAAGACTTGGTCCAGAAGTGCAAAGGGTGCCAGAAATTTCGCTCCAAGCCACACATGCCGGCTTTTGCACTCAAGACTATCCCCATTGCCTGGCCATTTGCTGTCTGGGGCCTGGACATGGTGGGACCATTCAAGACCGTGCGAGGTGGCATGACTCATCTGCTTGTTGCAGTCGACAAGTTCACCAAGTGGATAGAAGCAAAACCAATCAAGAAGTTGAATCGTCCGACTGTTGTGACTTTCATCTCCGACATCACCATTCGATATTGCATTCCACACAGCATCATCACCGACAACGGCACAAACTTCACCAAAGGCGCCTTGGTTCGTTTCTATGCAACACAGGGCATCCGACTAGACTTAGCGTCCGTTGCTCACCCACAGTCAAACGGCCAGGTCGAGCGTGCAAATGGCCTCATCTTGTCCGGTATCAAGCCTCGACTGGTCGAGCATCTGGAGCATTCGGCCGGCTGTTGGCTTGATGAGCTGTCGGCCGTCCTCTAGAGCATGCGCACAACTCCAAACAAGTCGACCGGCTTCACACCTTTCTTCCTCGTCTATGGTGCCAAAGCCGTCATCCTGACGGATATAGAATTCGACTCCCCCCAAGTCGCCATGTACACTAAGGAGGAGGCAAGAGAGGCGCGAGAAGATGGCGTCGATCTGCTAGAAGAGGGCCGGCTGTTGGCACTTAGCGGACCGCCATCTACCAGCAGAGCCTGCGTCGATACTACAATCGAAAGGTCAAACCAAGGTAGTTCCAAGAGGGAGACCTTGTGCTCCGACTGATCCAGCGAACAGCCGGCTAGCACAAGCTCTCAGCACCTTGGGAAGGCCCCTTCATCATCAGCAAAGTTTTGGGCAACGATTCATACTACCTGGTCGACGCTCAGAAGCCTCGAGCACGCAAGAGATATGACTCCGGCAAGAGACGGAACGGCCATGGAATGCAAACCTCCTTTGAAGGTTTTACATTTGATGCAGTATGTACCACACCAACTTTTGTATTAAGTATGAAGACTCCGGGACCCCCCGAGAAGAGGTCGGGGACTGCCCTCTTTTATATTTGACAGGTTTTATGCATATGAATGTGTATTTCATTATTTTTGCCTGGCACCGGTTCCGCCCAGTCAGCCCGGAGGCTTGCCGCCTTGTACTATCCGAATGCTTCCTGCAGCCAGACAAGTAGTGCGTTGGCACCTAAACCTGCTCCTGCCAGAAGCCGCGGCTCGCGGAGCAACTAACCGGCGGGCAGGAGTTAAAGGAAGAAAAAGGGTGTCCACATGAAAAATGGCTAAGGACTCAAAGCATACGCATAGCCCAAGCCGGCTCCCCGCTCTGCTGACCGACTGCCAAGCAGCCGGCCGACCGGCTTCTACTTAACTTGCTAAAAAGCCCCAGTCGGCCAAGTACTTGCCTTCTCGAAAGTGGTTAAGCACTTGATCCAGCCACAGTCCACAGAGCGGATGTTGGGCTGGCAAGACGGCAACTCAGGGAAAGCGGCAAAGGAAAAATGCCAAGGGGTAGAAAGCAAGAAAAGGCATAATCCAGCCACAGTCCTAGATTGCCAACAAGATCGCGGCCCAATCTTTGAGATTATCTGGTAGCAGAAGTTGATGATGGTCCCTTACGATCGCCCGCATGTGATGGAGGGCGCAGTAGGCATCCTTATGACCACCAGGCGGCTGCTTGACGCAGCAGAACTTCGTATTGTGTGAGAACATGTGCTTGCCGTACTTACAAACAGTCCTGGTGAAGGTGCCTTCAGATTTGGCGTAGCTGGGGAGAACATCATCAAGAACTTTCTTGACATTTGTGTAGTCTATCTTGGAGTTACGGTTCAGGTCGAAATACGTGGCCATGGAATATTTCGGGCTTAAGAGGATGAGTGTGCAATGTGTGTCACTGCACAGAACATGGAATGTTAGAAAAAAAAGAACGATCGAAATCTAAGAAATCATATGTTATGGGGCGGTTAAGGGATGACTTACTCGGGAAAGTAAGCCACAAGGAAGTTATCCTTATCTGGGTTTGCCAGAATGATGCCTTCGAGGTGTGAACTCGCAACTTGGCGGTCCCCAGCGCTGCTCAAGTGCTTGGCACACATGTAGAAGGGGTCGACTATCACGATGTCCCAGGGTCTTGTCTCTAATGATCCGCATCTCCATACTCAGCGAAAACAGCCGAACGAAGGTGTAGTGCAGCGGATGAAGGTTAAACATAGCAAAGATGTCATCAAACCGTAGGACGATCGTACCCCCGATGTCGCCATCCACAAAGCCCTTGCCCTGTGGCACCTTGGCCACGAAAACCGGGTATGCCACATCCTTCTCTCTGAGATGCCGCTTCTCTAAAGAAAAAACACTGTCGTGCAGACTCCGTATAGCACCGCTTGCAGCATTCAGCATATTTGGCGGTAGCATCGCCCTACCAGCCACATGCACCCTCCTCGAGATATCCTTAAGTGAAGGTGGCCCGTCCTGAGCACGGATCGGACTCGGTGCCGGCTGGCTCGCACCGGTGCCCTTGTTAGTCTTTCGTTTCCGTCCCTTCTTCTTGATCTCCTATAATGGGACCGAGTTCTGCTCACAGACCGCCTTCTTGAGCGTGTTGGGGCTGATAATATTTCGCACCTCAGCTATCTGAGGCTCGGTGAAGGCGGGAGCTGGAGGCGTCTCCTGAGAACTGAACGCCAGACGACGCCTGTTGCAATTGGATTTCTCCGCCGTACAATCTAGATTGCGGTCGTCTTGGTTGGGTTCTTGAGAAAGAGCTCCGTAGAACTCGTCAGCGTACCCATGTTCGGCAAAGTACTTATCGACTTTGGTAAATGTACCGTCCTCGTTGTCGTCGTCGTCCGGATCCTGTGCCATAGGGCTGTCCGGATCCTCTACCATAGGGATGTCTGACATAGGGATGTCCGGCAGGTCCGGTAGCGTTGCGGCGTTCTTGCCATGGCTTGGCACTGGGACGACTGGCGGTCTTGTCTGTGGGGTGGTGTCCCCCGCCCCCAAATGAATCTGGCTCTTCGGCCAAAGCAGGGGCCAGTTTACGCAGGCGCTGAGGGTCATCTCATCTTCTTCGTCGGCCCCAGCGGGTCGAACCGGAGGTAACAGCTCGTCGCAGCCTCGCAGCACCCGAACCACTTCAACCCTATACACTGTGGGTGGCATCGGATTACCGTGGAACATGGGGTTACCCGATTGAATGATTCTGCCCTTGGCGACATCGACCAACTCGGCGCCCACGAAGTGAAGAAGAGTGCAAGGAACGTCGGCGGTGCCCTGCGAAAACATGTACAGGGCATCAGGGATGCCCAGTCAAAGGCAAGGAGATGAAGTCATCGGCCGAGAGGCTTAGTTACCGTGATGCCGTCGAGCTCGGCTAATGTCGAGGCACCGCCAACGGTGGGCATGCAACTGACGGAGGGGGCACTTGCTGGCGAGGTGCCGGCCGGCGTACACCCAGGTGCATTAAGCTCCAATGCCCGTGCCGGCACCGGAGACACGAATACCAGCTCCGCCGGAGACACCAATGGCGCCGCCTGCACGCTGTGAGAGTTGCTGGCCGTGAAGCTGGGAACCGGGGGAGGCCCCTGTTGGCTACCCGCAATCCACGTCGTCAGCCCATGAATCAACGTAGGCACCATGGCGTTGAGCTTCGTTCCCAGTTATTGTTCCACTTGCTCTTGGACAAGCTCCGGAATCCGCGCCACTTGTGCCTTGAGTGCTTCAACCTTGCGCGTCTGTCTTTCCGAGCTGGCCTTTTTCTCCTTCCGCACACGAGCGGTATAGTATGACCCCCATTTTGTGGACAAGCCTTTGCCGGCCACACGACCAACTGACATCGGCTTAGTGAGCTTATCCTTGCTTTTCATTATGTTCAACGCCCTATTTAAAGGGGTGTCGAAAGGGGAGCTCTGAGACGACCCCGCGCTACTGCTTTCAGTGTCCTGCGAAAGGAACGTGGACCATTTAGAAATATTGGGGATTAATTAGAGTGCAACCATATGGAGCTAATTATGTGGGCGTGTATTCCTTACCAGAACAAGCTCAAGCGCCCTGGAATTCGGATCCGTGGTAAGCTCCTTTGTTATCGGGTCCTCCTTGTACCGGGCCCTGACATAGTTCCTGGTCTGCTTGTCACCGCTGTATTTCTCGAAGCAGGGCGGTAGGCCTTGCTCGGCACGCTCAGCGTCCTCCTTGTCCCATATAGGCTCCGCCACTCTATAACCGCCGGGACCGAGTTTGTGTTCCCCTAAGTTCAACTCCCGCATTTCTTTCCCCCACTGACTTGATTCGGAGGTTGCACTGCTCTCGCACTTGATCTTGAACTCCTTATACTCATCTTCGCTCATCAAAGGATATTTCGCCTTGATCTCATAACTATCACCTTTATCAATCATTCTCTTCACCACGCTTCTCCAAGTAGACAGGGCCGTGCTCATCTTCGTGAGGGCGGCACTGTTCACTTTATTCCCTGAGAGGCATGTGTTTTCAAATTCGGCGGGGAACTTGTATCGTTCGTGCAGCTTCGTGAAGAGGAGGTTGCGCAAATTCCCGTGGTCCTTATTCCTAAAGTTATCGGTGTTGATCGAGACGGTGCTCCGGAGAATGCACCCGAGCTGAAGCGCGTACCCCTTGACTATATGTTTGGGCTCCGTTGGATTCCCATCGGAGTCCACTTGAGTGAATTCCTCTTTGAGGGTGCGGAGCGCATTCGGGCGCCGGTCCTTCCTTTGCTTCTTCGGTTGGCTGCCACATGTGTGTGCGCCGCCATCATCAGTGGTGGCATCCTCGGCGGCACCATCAGTGGTGTCATCCCCGACGCCACTAGGGGTTGTGTAGTCAGGATCGGTGTCTTCTGCGGCGTCCTCATAGCGGTGAGGCTGTTCCTCCATCTCCTGGGACAGCTCCCAGAATTTCTTGCCGCCCGAAGCACCGGTCTCATCGTTGTGGGCCATGTTTTGCTCTAAATAGGAAAAAAAATTGATCAAAAAGTTGGTTATTGTCAAGGAACAAGATCATGGTCTGATCATTTAGGGTTTGTCGACACCGAGGCATCCTAAAAGCTAAGCTTTTATCATTTAGGGTTTGTCGACGCCGAGGCACCCTAAAAGCCTAAGCATACATCATTTAGGTTCTCATTGACACCGAGGCACCCTATAGAAGCCAAGGTTTCATCATTTAGGGTTTGTCGACGCCGAGGCACCCTAAATGCTAAGTTAAGTTTTCATCATTTAGGGTTTATCGATGCCAAGGCACCGTAGGTTGGGCCACCTATGTTGGGTTTATCATCTAGGGTTTATCGATGCTAAGGAGAATTCTAAGTTGGGCCTAATCACTTGGCTCTATTGCCACCTATGGTTTAATGGAGCAAGAATGGCGGGGCAGTTGATCATACTTAACTAAGTACTAAGATACCCCGGCCCATGCATTAGTCGCAAGTACCCCATATGTCCTATTTTTAGCAAAGTCATGCTAAAATTCACGGAAAATTTCAGCATGACCTTTGCTGAAAATAGGACATATGGGGTACCCGAATTTGCCGGAACGGAAGTTAATCGACATTCTGGCAAACTCAAGGGCCTCTCGGGGTACCTGCAAAATCATTATCCCCGCGTAATGAAGTCGCCAATGGGTCATTTCAGAAGATCACAAGTAGCATCATCACAAGTACAACATCATCACAAGTACAGCAGCAGCAGCAGTGAATACAGGCATAACAACAGCAAAACTGACTTGCTGTTAATGAACAGTGGCTAAAGATATATAAAACTACATTGCAAATGTGTCATCTCAATAAAACAACTCATGGAAGTAAACTACTAGCAGGCTCAAAAGTCAAGTAAACTGAAGATTATGACAGCTTGCAAACACAGGACCATGTCATTATCATGGCAGTCCACTATATATTTTTATGACAAAATACATCATTATCAAGGCACATTATGGCCATTTTCTTACATGATGCTAACTGTACCTAACTGAATTTTTTGACAGTAGCTCAAGTTTTGACAGTAGCTCTCACTTTCTGTTGCCTGCAACACTTTTATGCTAGCAGCTCAAGTTTGTGCCATTGGAGCAAATAAGCAGGAACCAACATATGTAAGGTTTCAACAAGACTCATCATTAGTATATATAAGGAGGATCTTTGTAAACAAACGAACACTAAGAGCAGAATGTTCTTGCAACAAACATTATTGTGTGACATCGAAAGGCATCACTCTGCTTAAAGGGAAGGATGACTTAAGTGGCAGATGTATATGATTGCACCACTTGATCTGCACTTCTCTATATTATATGATGTACTGAAGAACTTGAGCAAAAACAGATAAATAGGAACATATTTCTCACCTTGGAGGTGTTGCTGCTGCTGCACTGTCTGAACTTCACTTCCTTTACCTCCTCGGAAACCTGAAATATGCAGATGTTAGAAAGGTTCTAATTTGTATATGATGATTCTAATAAAATGGAAAAGGAGTATCAAGAACAGATTCACATGTCTGGTTGTTAGCCATTACAAACTTAAATTTATCTATTTCTGTATCTCACAAACTATCATAAATGAATAATAGTATTATAGTTCAGCTATTCCATGGAATAACGGGCTTAAGATTAATGAACCAATAGATGCCCTAATGGAAGTAATAACAACATGACAGCAAACAACCAACAAACATGATGGGCTTAAGATTAATGAACCAACATCGACAAACCAGATGGACAGAGATGTAGTGCTTGAACAAACGCGTGAAACATGAGTTGTGCTCTTTGATTATATCTCCGTCCGTCCTCTATTGGCCTCGGTCATTGTACGTCTTCTCAATAAAGGTTTTGTGCTCTACCACCCAAGGATCGACCACGTCTATGTGTTGTAGCGCGACTAGGTTTTCTCTTTCAAAGTCGGCGAGTCGACCCTCGAAGTCGACATGCATTTCGCGGCGACCCTCACGGTGACCCCATCCAGCAAGCCTGCCGAGGTGCCTGTTGATGGGCAGACCAACAGGGTTCTCGATGCCTAGATAATTCGTGCAGTAGGAGATGCACTCTTCGGTAAGAAAGCCCCTGGCTATACTTCCCTCTGGACGTGACATGTTGAGAACGTATCCTTTGATGACACTGTTCATCCTTTCGGACGGCATCATGCTGTGCAGGAACGTCGGCCCGAGTTGGATGATATCCTCCACGATATGGACCAGCAGATGCACCATAATGTCGAAGAATGCAGGTGGGAAGTACATATCAAGCTCGCATAGTATCACCATGATCTCTTCCTGTAGCCTTCTGAGTTGCCTCACGCCAATCGACTTCCGAGAGATGACGTCAAAAAAGTTGCATAGGCCAAATAGCGTTTCATGGACGTGTGCGTCCATGATCCCATGGACTGCAACTGGAAGTATCTGCGTTATCAGCACGTGACAGTCGTGAGACTTCATCCCGCTGAACTTCTGCTTCGCTGAGTCTAGGTATCTGCTTATCTTCCCCATGTAACCGTAAGGAAGTTTTACTCCTAGGAGGCAAGTGAAAAACTGCTCGATCTCCTCCTGACTTAGAGTGAAGCACGCGGGAGGGTAGTCATTTCCGGTATTCTCGGCCTTTTTCCTTTGCGACGACTTTTTGTGTCCTGCTTCGCCTCATCATCATCGTCATCATCATCATCATCATTAGCGTGAAGCTCCTGCCTGATGCCCATTGATTTCAAGTCTGCCCTTGCTTTCGGCCCATCTTTGGTCCTCTCTGGCATGTTGAGCAGGGTATCGAGCAGACTCTCGCACACGTTCTTCGTGATATGCATGACATCAAGGCTGTGAGGCACACGGTGGATCTTCCAGTACGGCAAGTCCCAGAAAACAGACCTCGTTTTCCATACCTTCAGCAGCGGCTCTAGCGCCTTTCGCTTTTTTCCCGGCTCTGGCGCCTTTTGCTTCTTTCCCGGCAGTGGGCAGTCTTTCGAATTTTTCAACAGCTCGTCTATTTCCTCGCCGCTCCTCGTACACGGGCGTTTTTGGGGTTCGGTTTCACCATCGAACAGATCCTTGCGTTTCCTCCACGGGTCATCGTCGCGAAGCCACCTTCGATGTCCCATGAACACGGTTTTCGTAGACCCGGGATCTCTATCTAGCTGGCGATACGTTGTGTCATCCATGCACCTTACGCATCCAGAAAATCCATGGACTACCTGCCCCGCGAGATATCCGTAACCGAGATAGTCGTGCACCGTCGTGAGCAGTGTGGCTCTCATAGGGAAATATTCTTTCTCTGCGGCATCCCACGTATTGGCTGGCGTTTTCCACAGCGTGTCTAGCTCCTCCTTCAGCAGCCCCAGATAAAGATTGATGTCGTTCCCTGGTTGTTTCGGCCCTTCAATTAGCATACTCATGTGAATGTACTTCCTCTTCATGCACAACCAGGGGGGAGGTTGTACATCCACACAAACACAGGCCAGGTGCTATGTGTGCTTATCTGGCTGCCAAACGGATTGACACCATCGGTGCTCGCGCCCAGCATGATGTTCCATGGATCCTTCCCAAATTCTGGGTATTCGAAGTTCAACGCTTGCCACTGGCTCGCATCCTTAGGGTGACTCAGCATCTTGTCTTTTTATTTATCTCCGGATCATTCCGTCATCTTCCCGCTTCTTCTCCTCCCTATCCGCGTGCCAACGCAGGAGCTTTGCTACCTTAGGGTCCGCGAAATACCGCTGCAGACGAGGAGTGATCAGAAAATACCACACCGATTTTCGAGGAGCTTTCTTCCTCTTCTTGTATCGAGTGACGCCGCACACCGGACATATGGTAGACTCCGCGTGCTCATCCCGATAAATGATGCAATTGTTCATGCACACATGGTATTTCACGTGCGGTAAATCCAGAGGACACATGATTTTCTTCGCCTCCTCGAAACTGGTCGGGCACTTGTTCCCCTTGGGAAGACGTTCGTGCCAGAATGACATGTTCTCGTCGAAGCATGCGTCGGTCATTTTTTGTTTTACCTTCATCTCCAGAGCCATGAGCGTTACTTTCAGGCAGGTATCCTCGGGCCTGCATCCTTCATACAATGGAGTAACCGCGTCTATCTCCAGTTGATCCAGCTTGGCTTTCTCTCGGGCGGCAGCTCTTGCGTTATCCGTCTGCTTGAGAAGCAGCTCTTGAATATGAGGGTCCTGCACCCAGCCTCCATCATCGTCTGCTCCGGCATCTTCATCTTCATGATCATGCCCTTCGTCTTGATCTTCCTCATCATCATGTACGACATGTTCTACATGATGACTGTGTATAGCATCACCGCCATGATCATGTCCTGGAGATTCTTCGTCTTCTCGCCCGCCCTCGCCGCGATGGTACTTGTCTTGTTACCCTTCCTCATTTCTTGCCCGGCCCCCATGGACGACTTCATAGTCATCTTCATCACCTTGCCACTGATAGCCATCCATGAAACCACGCAAGAGCAGGTGGTCCCGCACCTGCCCGGAATCCAAGTCCGCAATAAGGCTCTTCAGCTTGCATCTTCGACACGGACATCTTATCTCCGTCTCGTTCTTTTGAAGCATTTCGGCCTTCGCGGAGCTCAAAAACCTATTCACGATGCCTTCGGTCATCGTGCGGACCATGGTCGCCTGCGGGGTAGAGCAAAACGATATTTTAGAACCAAGAAAAAATTTGGCATGACCTTCCCTAAAAATAGGACCAAAAAGAATGCATAGTGCCAAAATTCTCGCCGAAACAGAAATGAATCAACATTCCGGCAAAATATTGGCAACTATCGCATTTCAAATACCGGTACCTGCAAACACAAACATATATGCAACACCACAAACACAAGCAACACCACAAACATACATAGATCTAGCTAGGCCAGAAAAAGTGCATGTGCACGTTGTTGGAGCGAGCTAGGGAGAAAAAAAGTAGATCTACATCATGAAGATAGCTTTCCCCTTACTTACCTATCAAAAAAGGTAATTTCACCACTTAATTTTGATGAATCTATGGTGGAAATGAGGTGAGGAGGAGGAGGCAGCCGAAAGCTTGGAGAAGGAGGTGGAGGGAATGAAGTGGGGAAAGTGAGTGTGTAGGTGTGGGGCTGTCCAAAATATCTTGTTGGGGTCCCAGGTTACTAATGACGCACCAACAGCAAATGCGCCATTAGTAACCGTGGTTACTAATGGCGCACCTGCAGGTGGTGCACCATTAGTAGTTTTGCAGAAAAGTAAAAAAAAAAATATATATATATATATACTAATGGCGCACCTGGTCATAGTGCGCCATTAGTAGTTTAAACTACTAATGGCGCACCTGGTCATAGTGCGCCATTAGTAGTTTTGCAAAAAAAGAATAAAAAAAATACAGTAATGGCGCACGATCTGCCTGGTGCGCCATTACTAGTTAGAACTAGTAATGGCGCACTTCGACCTGATGCGCCATTAGTATGTATGGAAAAATGAAAAAAATTAATACGAGTGGCGCATCATGTCTCTGGTGCGCCATTAGTGTCTTCCACACTAATTGCGCATCACCAACTGGTGCGCCATTAGTATATAGTAGTGGTGCACTGCTTCCATGGTGCGCCATTAGTATCAATCCTATCTATAGCCCTTTTCCTAGTAGTTATCGACGACCCATAGGAGACCCATGGATCCTACGGCCCGTATATGGCCCATGGTAGTTGCGGCCACTAGCAGCAAACCAGGGGAAAAGAAGACTAGGAAATAAATAAGGCTGAAACTAATGCTAGGCTATTAAGGCGATTGCACAGATTACATCCACTCAGCATCAAAGATCGCCACCAGTGCAAATATAGGGAACACCCTACACTATACAAAAATGGCTTGCTGTTTTCTTCAGCCGGTGGCTGCACGTTAATAATAAATTTTGTATCGCACCAAAACAAATTACAACTATATAACAAAAGGAAGGTTGGCATAAAA
This sequence comes from Triticum aestivum, assembly GCF_018294505.1. Taxonomy (NCBI): domain Eukaryota; kingdom Viridiplantae; phylum Streptophyta; class Magnoliopsida; order Poales; family Poaceae; genus Triticum; species Triticum aestivum. The sequence goes on from NC_057807.1 coordinate 256,990,729, forward strand.
CTTAACAGTCTAGCAGATAAATGCACCACCAGAAGATCAGAAGCTCAGTTCATTTGAACTGAGTGTTACGTTTTCATGCTGTATTGTCCGATGGAGCACCATAACCCTCGCCTTCATTTACCCTAGGATCCTGAACAACATAGCAAATGTCTGATAGTCTGGTATCAAAACCATGCATATCTTGACGACATTGAGCAATGTTTCTCGTTGTTTCACAAAGGGTCTCCGTTAGGGAATGGACTTGTGTCTGGAGCGCAGATACAACATTGCTTTGAGCTTGCATATCTTGATCATGAGGCAGTTTGGATGATATTGCCTTAACAACCAACCCAGTATTACGCAGGAACGTGCTTTTAGCACTGTTAGTGGACAGGTACTGACCCACTACAGCAAGAGCTGACATTGCGGTTATAGTTGCCTCGCCACCTTTAGAAGGTGGCGGTTCCACCATTTTTTCCATAGCTCGCTGAAAAGTTGAGGTTTTAAGGAGGCAGCAAAACCAAACAAAATAGCTTTGATCTATATACAGAACTTATTCTGGTGAACCCATGTAAAATATTAGTTGTATTTTATTGCAAAGTACATAATAAAACCAGGTTCCAAACATATGACCATGTACCATCGCTAATGTATTGTCTATTTCTTCACAAGTTAGAGTAAGTAGTAGTTAAAAGGCATGAGGTTTAAGGACTTACAGCAGCGGCTTAGACTGGTGTAGTCATGCCCTTTTTCTTGCTGGTGTGACAGTCCTTGAAGATTTCCACAGCATTTGGTTCAGGTACTTTTTGGTCCTTCCGGACTTTCCTCTACATTTCGAACATGTCAATATAGATCTGATAATATGGTACAGCGAAAAGAGTGAAACATCAGCTAATTACAAGAGCCTCACAGTGTGCAATATAGCTACGAGATCCTGTCGTCTGTTGGAATTTCACTTTCGTACGGTTGGCCTTGTTCTTTGAATAGTTCACCTACAAGAAGATAGATTTGTGTGGCACATGCGTAAATAGGACTTCAACATGTGATCTAATGACATATATATAATGTACCTGATACTTCGGATCGGACCATGTTTAACGAGGCCTCTCCAGTCTTCATCAGATATATTTTCCACTGGAGATGTTTGGGCAAGTTCACTATTAGCCTTGTCTTCAAAGTGAGTTTTCCTCAAGTTATACTAATACTGTCGCAGAGCAGACTTGAAAATATGAGTGCAAGCTTGTCTGGTTGCATCATCTTGGCTATCCAACTTGAACCTCATCTGCTGAAAATTATGGGAGTCTCATTATCAGCAACCTAGAAAGTATTGGACAGAGCAACACAATATTACTAGTTTCCATACATAACCATACTTACAGATAAATGGTCGAGGAAGGTGTTGAATTGGGTTTCATATTTGTCATTCCTGTACTGAATCCGTGTTGGGAGGATACGTACATGACACCTAACAGCAACCGTTGCCTCTGATACTAACTTTGCTGACTCTATAGCATCATGTGGCCTTTTTAAACCTACCTCAAAACGGATCTCCATTCTTCCTCCTCTAGATTTAGTTAACCTATCGAGCATTATCCCTGATGTTTGTTTCCTCTTGCGCCTAGGTGCTAGTCCAACAACAAACATAGGAAGTGTTAGTGTACATCAAACTGTGAGACTACATATAAAGAAGCATGCAACTGTAACTTGACTCCAGCAACTACCTTCTTGCTGTTGAAGCTCACAAGGTTCATCTGATATTGCCAAATCATCTTGTGTCAAGAGTGCTTGGGAAGTAGTGTCAGGTGGTAAGGGAGCTTGGGAACGTGCTGCTAGCTCAGCTGACGCACGAGTACGTCGTGCAGCTGGTAGTACTGTGGTAGGTGTTGCAAGAACTAGGGATGTCTCTGTTTGTTTGGTGGTAGCTATTTGTTTCTGTTTGTCTTTTTTTGCAACTCGTGTAGCATCAGATGCCGTGTTTGTAGAATTTTCCGCTGGACTTTGACCTTCTTTTGCACCATTGGTACCAGCAGAATCTGCAGGATTCATCCGCTTCTCATTCCCTGCCATTCTGTGTTTCTTCCTCTTTCTCTGTGCCATGTTAAGTCAAGCCGACAAGAAAAACAAATAACAATTTAGTTCTTCAGAACAAATTGATGCGTGATGCAGACGAACTGAACTTTGATGTTAGACAACCACATGATAGGAGGATGTAATATGTATGAAAAACAGGATGGAAGAGATAACCAAAACTATGATGTGTAAACTAAGAAGAAGACATTTCACCAAATTAGAAGCAACGCAATGGAAGGTAGACACCATATGAAAGATGCTACAAATATCGCTCTGCCAAGTTAACAGTGTCTCATCATAAATGGCATTTAAACAAATGTGAAGCAGTACAAGAAATAAATCATATGCAAGATGCAAACAACATCACACTACCATGTTAGAGGTCTCTCGTCATTAGTGCCATTGCATATTCACAGCATTGCATATTCACAGCTTATGATGTGTAAACTAAGGAGAAGGCATTTCAACAAATTAGAAGCAATGAAAGCTATACACCATATGAAAGATGCAACGAATATCACTCTACCAAGTTAAAATTGTCTCGTCATAAGTGCCATTTCAACAAATTAGTAGTACAAGCTAGAAAAGAATGTGAGATGTAACCTATATCACACTCCGAAGTCAAACGTGTCTTATGATAAGTGATTGTTGCAGGTTACACAGCAGTAGTAATTTGATGTAAGAACATGGTGTGATAGACAGATATTGTATGTTCTAGAAATAGGAACACATGTCTTATTCAAGTATAATGTGTAAAGTAAGAAGATGGAATTCAACAAAATTAGAAGCAATACAAGCTAGACATCACACATAATATGCAACCACATATAACAGTGCCAAGTTAGAGGGAGCACCGGTGATGCTGCACTAGGGGAGACGTGCTCATCATAAACACAGCTTTGTTGAGTGTCTATGCATGTGTTGTCTTGGAAATCATCTTGGGGATGTGGAGGAGTAGAAACTGTAGAGCCCCTCCGTTCGGAAGGAGCACCTTTATCCGCTGCCTTGTTAACTTCCTTCCGCTTTATTGATTTTGAATTGTCAAGTAAAACCGACAAGAAAAAGCAATAAAATTCTCTCTTTAGAACTCATTCATGCATGATACTGACAATCACTACTTTGATGTAAGGCAAACACATGATACCAAGATGGAATATGTACGGGCATGGCATGTTCTCAACTGTTTGTGTAAACTAAGCAGAAACCATTCCAGCAAATAAGAAGCAATGCAAGCTAGACACCACATGAAAGATGCAACCAATATGACCCTGCCAAGTTAAAAGCATCCCATCATAAATGGGATTTCAACAAATTAGAAGCAGCGCATGCTATAAATCATATGAAAGATGCAACTAATATCGCACTTCATATACTAAAGGTGTCTCGTCATGTTGATTGATGCGGGATACAAAAAAACAATAGTTTTATGTAAGGACATGCTTAATAGATAGATGTACTATGTGTCGTGGTTCTAAGTCTGACAGTAGAATGGGGGGTAGGTATGTAGAGGCAAGATCCTAGCTATGGAGGAGTTGTACACGCTGGTTTTACGAGTTTAGGCCCTTCATGGAAGAAGTAACAGCCCTACGTCTCGGTACCCGGAGGCGGTCGATTGGATTATATGCGTGTGAGTTATAGGGGGTGCGAACCCTTGTGCCTGTGGAGGGGGGTGGCTTATATAGAGTACACCAGGTCCCCAGCTAGCCCACGTTACAAGGGTTTTAAGGTACATTAAGAGGGGACATTACAGGTAACGCCAACAATGAAGTGCTACAAATGATCATTAAATATATGAGTAAATGCCCGACCGTTGCTGCGTAGAGCGGCTTTAGGTCTTCTTATACGTCGAGTGGTTTGATGGTCGAGTAACCAGGATAGTAAGGGGTCTCCAAGTGAATGGTAGGTCGAGTGGACTTCAATCGACATCTTCGTTGGATCCCTTCTTCTGACTCTTGAATCCCTTTGCTCTCAGGACAAGGGCCTTGGGTAGGACGTATAAGTCAGGCCTATTACCCTACCCCAGGTTTATGTCCTCATCATTACCCCCCGAATGGATCGACGTTTGAGTGAAAAAGAAGGATGAAGTTGACCTTGCTGTTATTCTTGCTTTGACTTGTCTTTATCTCCAAGTGGAGGCCGGTTGTTAGAACATCAGCTTCGCTTCAGTCTCCTTGATCGATTCAGAAATTGCCGACTGGTTTATACGATGTCATTCGTCGAGTGATATCCCTGACATGAAATCTTTGGCGTGATCAGTTGCCAAGGATCCCGGATTTCGCGGGATTTGAAATTTCGGAGGAAGCGCGCCAGGCGGAGCGTTCCGTGATAAGTGGAATAGATAAATATGACGTTTCGATTTCCACGCCACCTTTTTCGCCACGAATCCCGTGGGTGACTGTTGGGGGATTTGACAGGATCGCTCGAGCCCACGCATCAGCCACTCGGAAGTAGGCCTTTAAAAGTGACGGGGCCGAGGTGCCTACACGGTCCGCGTCCATTCCCCTTCTTCTTCCTCTCGCATGTCCACTTCGCCCAGCTCATCCACTCTCGACGCCACTGCTCTGCTGCCATGGTGAAGGAAAAAACAGCGGCGCTGGAGTGTCCGAAGAAGGCGGCGGGGGCGGCGAAGAGTAAGAAGACGAATCGAGGGTCTTCATCGCGCTCGGGGTTGCCGTCGGGTTGGATCCAAGGAGATTGGATCCGATCTTCGCTTCGGCAGGAGGACTTGGACGATATGGCCGAGTTGGGGCCGATCTTTCATAAGTCTGCGCGCCTGCCGAGGGGGGAAATGTAGCCGTAGCCGCGATCGGGTGAGTGTGTTATGCTCGCCACTCATGTCGACCGTGGCTTCTCGCTTCCACCACATCCCTTCTTTCGAGGTTTCCTGAATTTCATCGGTGCCCAACTCCACCATTTTACTCCCAATACCATCACATATCTTGCTGCATTCGTCTCCATGTGTGAGAACTTCCTGGGGTGTCGATCGCACTGGGGTCTTTTCAAACACATCTTTACCATCCGATCTCAAACTGTGAAGAAAGCGAACTCGAAAGACGAGAAAACCCACGTTATCCAGATGTGTGGGGGTCTAGGCATTCAGAAGAGGAAAAGGAGCTCTTTTCCTCCGATGACTCTTCCGGAGTCGGTCAGGGGCTGGCAGTCGACGTAGTTCTACTGCCAAGATATCGCGACCCCAGGCCAGTCGACCGGGCTCCCCCCTTTCTCTCTCGACCATGTCCAAACTCCATCTTCATTGAAAGTGAATGCTGCGGAGGAGGTAGAGCCAGCTGATCAACCAAGGTGTCACCGGCATGGACTTGCTCGAGGTGTTCCTTAGTCGGCAAATCCAACCTCTCCAAGCTCGTGACCACTCCATGTGGATGTACTTTGGGGCTGGTGACACTGCTCGGGTTCATCCGGAGGAGGTGGAGGCCAAAACAGTAGCCGAGTGGCTAATGGGGAACAAGGACAACCCCAGGGGCGCCAGGAGAGTCGACCCTTTCAGCGATAGCAACCTGCCAGACAAGGTCTGGTCATCACAACTGAATTTTTGAACGTATTTTCCGACTGTTTGTTGATCCGACTGACTTATGTTCGGTCCCTTGTTTTGCATATCTACACGAAGATGTACTCAATGCCCAATGGTGAACAAGCTCTAGAGCAAGACCAAGAGGGCGAGGACAGTGCCGAGGAGAGCGCCGAGTGGGAGTCTCCAGCTGATGATGATGAAGAGGAGAGCGATGAGTTGGACGATGAAGAAGTGGCCGACTCATCGCCTCGTTCTTAACGTCGATCCAAGCTGCGCCATGATCCCGCGAGCAAGCGCGGCAAAGCTAAAGCGTCGAGTGCTCTATCTCACAAGCGAGCTTGGTCCTCGACTCCAGAATTGACTGAGAACATCACCAAGCAGCCCAAAGTTAATCCTCCGAAGGCTCGAAAGGCCTTGCCTAGAATCAAGATGTACGTGCCTGTTGCTTCTGGGTAAACACTCTTCTCGTATTTTCTTGTTTCGACCGGTTTTCTTGTTCTGACCGAGTGGATGATGAACTTTTATAGCCAGGCCTCAGCGGCGACTGATATGGACATTGACAAAACTCCAGGCGACGAGGAAACCGATGACGCCGTTACCTCCAAAGCTAGTAAGTCTGCCCGATTTGAATTTATTTGGCCGAGTGGACGGTTTGCCAGTTATCCTTATGACTTTCTCTGTTTATTGCAGTTCCACGGGACATTTTTGTGCTCCCGGACGATGAAGAAGAAGTGCCGCTGAGAGGGAGGAGGAGGAAGGACAAGGAGCTTGGCGGGAAGGCGCCTGAAGCCCAGGTTCCTCGGTCGACTGGGACGCCTAGGACGAAGGTCAAGCGATTGACAGATCCGACTCGAACCAACGTCACCTTCGTTGTTCCGTTGTCGACTGATTGCCCCTCAGGATCAGCTGCTCAGACTTCTGCTGCATCGATATAACTCCCTGCTTCAGATCAGGCGGCTGCTTCAATTGCTCTGCCTTCATCACTTTTTACTGCATGTCAAACTCCTGACGATCCACCGGCTGGTGCCAAGGAAGCTCTTCTTCAGTTGAATCTTGTGATGGGACAAATGAAAGTGGTGCATGAGGCTAGTCAGGTAGCCTTCAACGCCTGAGCTGCTCTGCAAGACAATGTCCAGGTTAGCCGATTTTCTGATCGACCGTATTTCTTGTCTGACCACCCACTGGGGTGTGGTTGTTTTTGAAATTGTATGTCTCTTTTGTCAATTCGAGCTGAATCTTTGCACTAGTGGGGGCACGCTGAGTGCACCCAATGGGTGTAGTCCCCGAGACCATAGTTGACTGCGGTCAGTCGACTATGGTTTGAGAATCCGAATTTTCTCACTCGAGCTGGGTAGGCCACGCTAAGTGGAACCAACGTCAGTGGGGGCACGCTAAGTGCACCCACTGGGTGTAGTCCCCGAGACCATAGTTGACTGCGGGCAGTCGATTGTGGTCTGAGAATAGGAACTTCTTTTTTTTTACAACTCGAGTTGGGCAGGCCACGCCGAGTGGAACCAACATCAGTGGGGGCACGCTAAGTGCGCCCATTGGGTGTAGTCCCCGAGACTGCCGTTGAATGTTTGATTCGGTGGTAGTCTTAGAGTAGCTATCATTGTGATGTCTTTTTATTTCTGTCGACTGATATGGCTTTAACTGCAGAAATCTTGTGATCTTGGGGCTCAGCTTTCCGCAATGAACAAACAGCAAATCAGCCTCAACCTTGATTTGGAATTGGCCAAGAAGAATCTCAAGACCGCTCATGACGAAGTAGCTGCCGTGGGAGGTAACCAATTGTCCACTGTATATCCCACTGCTGGCATTTTTCCTTTCCATTTTTTGAACCAAGTGACTCCACTCGAGCAGATGTATGTAGTGAAAACCGCCAACTCCAAGCCCGTCTGAAGAATGTTATTTCTTTAGAGAAAATGAAGCAGGCTTTGGAGAAGAAGGATCTGGATCTTGCTGCGACACAGAAGGAGGCGCGCGAGAAAATAGCATTGCTGACAAGAAGCTTGCTTCAGTCGGCAAGTTAGAAGAAGAAAACTCCAAGCTGAAGACCGCTGTTTCTGACGCCAATCGGGAGGTCGAGCAACTGAGGAAGGACAAGGAGAAACTGACCGATGAGCTCGGGAGTCTCAAGGCCAAGAATGGAGAACTGGAGTCTTATCTGGGCCAGCTTGCAACAAAGTTGGTCTTGAAACTTGAAGGTACCGATTAATCTGTCTTATTTCCGTCGATTGGCAGGTCTAATTATACCGTCAACTCACCATTCACTCGACTGTGCAGAATTTTGCCAAGACTTTGAAGCAGAAACTGGACGGGTCGAGACGGGTCTTCATCCCATAAACTGTCCAGTCAAGGATGATGTTGCGATGAACATGCTGCGATTGGAATATCGTATGGACAGCATGGTTTCTTATCTAGCCCGCCTGAAAGCTGCAATGACTCAGGTTGATGCAGAACTTTGGCCTCGGGCGGAACTGTCTCAAGATCTTGAGTCCCTGATGGCTCGACTGAATCAAATCCCCGAGCGCGTGCAAGAATGGAAGAGATCATCCGCTCGCTGTGGTGCTGACGTTGCCCTGTCTCTGGTCCGAGTGCACTCCAAGGATGTCAAAGAAGACAAGCTGGCGGAGCTCAAGGTTGCTAACACGAAGAGGCACACTTTCCAGTCTTTCATGGACACCTTCCTTGATGCCGCCACTCGCATTGCAGACAGCATTGACCTTGACAGTTTCTGCGACCCAGCCAGTCCTTCTCCTGATGCGTGACCGAAAAACATTATGCTTCGCCTTTATTTGCCTCAGAATGCCGAGTGATTATGTAACCGTTAAACTTCTTCAGGCTCGATGCTCGAATACTTTTGATCCGTTGTCCGGAACTTTAGGATTTATCCGAACTTGGTTTATCTCTGAATATGCTTGTGTTTGTCTTCGAGTGGACTTTGTTCTTCACTCGGAATAATCTTTGTGCTTGAGATGTAGCTCTGATGTGGGGACTTCAGTCGACCTGCACCTCGTCGTCCTTGCGGATAGGGATGGAGCGCACATTGTATTTGTGGTGCAGCTCCAAAGGATAAGGTTGCAGTCGTCCTGCACATCGTCGTCCTTGTGGATAGGGGTGGAGCACATATTGTATTTGTGGCGCAGCTCTGAAGGAGAAAGTTGCAGTCGACCTGCGCCTCGTCGTCCTTGCGGATAGGGGTGGAGCGCACATTGTATTTGTGGCGCAGCTCCAAAGGAGAAAGTTGCAGTCGACCTGCACCTCGTCGTCCTTGTGGATAGGGGTGGAGCGCACATTGTATTTGTGGCGCAGCTCCAAAGGAGAAAGTTGCAGTCGACCTGCACCTCATCGTCCTTGCAGATAGGGATGTGTTTCAAACTTAGGCGAGTACTGGACTGCAGCTAAGCCCCCAGTGGGAGGGTTGCTCTCCACTCGGTAGGATTTTTCAAACTTAGGCGAGTATTTGACTGCACCTAAGCCTCCGAGTGGGAGGGTTGCTCGTCACTCGGTAGGAGTTTTCAAACTTAGGCGAGTACTGGAATGTAGCTAATCCCCCGAGTGGGAGGGTTGCTCTCCACTCGGTAGGATTTTCAAACTTAGGCGAGTACTGGACTGCAGCTAAGCCCCCGAGTGGGAGGGTTGCTCACCACTCGGTAGGATTTTTCAAACTTAGGCGAGTACTGGACTGTAGCTAAGCCCACGAGTGGGAGGGTTGCTCACCACTCGGTAGGATTTTTCAAACTTAGGCGAGTACTGGACTGCAGCTAAGCCCCCTGAGTGGGAGGGTTGCTCACCACTCGGTAGGATTTTTCAAACTTAGGCGAGTACTGGACTGCAGCTAAGCCCCTGAGTGGGAGGCTAGCTTAGCACTCGTTAGGATTTTTCAAACTTAGGCGAGTACTGGACTGGAGCTAAGCCCCCGAGTGGGAGGCTGGCTCACCACTCGGTAGGATTTCTCAAACTTAGGCGAAACGGATTCGTGGCTAAGCCCCTGAGTGGGAGGCTGGCTCACCACTCGGTAGGATTTTTTCAAACTTAGGCGAAACGGATTCGCGGCTAAGACACCCACTGGGGGTTTTCAGATACCGACAAAAGTAACAACAATCATTTTAAGAAGATTGTAAAGCTCTTGTCTTTGATAAACAAACTACAAAGGTATTTCTTATTACATCTCATTTGACTGAGTACTTAAGTATAAAAGGGGTGGAGCAGCTCCGCATTCCAAGCCCGTGGCTCGTCTCTCTGATGCTCGACATTGTAAAGATGGTATGCTCCATTGAGGAGAACTCTGGTAACAATGAAGGGACCTTCCCAAGCATGGGCGAGCTTGTGTGGTTTCTGCTGATCCACTCGAAGAACCAAGTCTCCCTCTTGAAAGGCTCGACCCCTCATATTTCTGGCGTGGAATCGACGCAAGTCTTGTTGATAAATGGTCGACCGCATTAGGGCCATCTCCCTTTCCTCCTCCAAGAGATCGACTGCGTCCTGTCGAGCCTGTTCTGCTTCATCTTCGGAGAAGAGCTCGACTCGGGGTGCATTGTGGGGCAGGTCACTCGGTAGAACAGCTTCAGCTCCGTAAACCAAGAAGAATGGAGTTCGACTAGTCGACAAATTGGGAGTTGTCCTCAAACCCCAAAGAACTGTAGGAAGTTCGTCGACCCAGGCACCTGCTGCGTGCTTGAGATCACGCATCAGTCGGAATTTCAGTCCTTTGAGAATCAAGCCATTTGCTCTTTTGCTTGTCCATTCGACTGGGGGTGGGCGACTGAAGCATAGTCCACTCGTGTGCCTTGGGAGGCGTGGAAAGCTCTAAACTCAACGGAATTGAAGTTTGACCCGTTGTCAGCGATGATGCTATGCGGAACCCCATATTTGAATGTCAACTCTCTGATGAAACTGACGGCAGTACTGGCTTCCAGATTCTTGATAGGCTTAGCCTCAATCCATTTGGTAAATTTGTCGACTGCTACGAGCACATGGGTGAAGCCGCTTCTACCAGTCCTCAGCGGTCCAACCATATCCAGTCCTCAAACAGCAAATGGCCAGACGAGTGGAATGGTCTTCAGGGCTGATGCAGGTTTGTGGGACATATTGGAGTAAAACTGACAGCCTTCACATTTGTCTATTATATCTTTCACCATTTCGTTCGCTCGTGGCCAATAAAATCCGGCTCGGTATGCTTTGGCCATAATGGTCCGAGAGGACACATGGTGACCACAGGTTCTCGAGTGGATATCGTGGAGGATCACTCGACCTTCTTCTGTTGTTATTAATTTCTGGCTGACTCCAGTCACACTTTCCCTAAACAGCTGTCCTCTTATCACAGTAAAGGCCTTGGATCGACGGACGATCTGCCGAGCCTCCTCTTCATCCTCTGGGAGTTCTTTCCTGAGGATATATGCAATGTATGGCACTGTCCAGTCGGGAGTGATAACCAAAAGTTCCATAACCAGGTCGACCGCGGCTGGAACTTTGACTTCAGTCAGATCTTAGGTTGCGGGGGCTCTTCAGTGAAAGGATCTTCTTGAACTGAAGGTGTATGAATGAGTTCCAAAAACACATTGCTGGGAATGGCTTCTCTCTTGGAACCTATCTTTGCCAAATCATCGGCTGCTTGATTTTTCAGTCGGGTTATATGGTGGAGCTCTAACCCCTCAAACTTCTTTTCCAACTTCCTCACCGCGTTGCAGTAACTAGTCATAGCTAGGCTTCTGACATCCCATTCTTTCATCACTTGATTGACCACCAAATTTGAGTCGCCGTAGACCATGAGGCGACAGACGCCGAGTGAAATGGCCATAAGTAACCCATATAAAAGTGCTTCGTATTCTACTTTGTTATTGGAGGAATCAAAGTGAATCTGTAGAACATATCTGAGTTTATCTCCTCGGGGGGATACAAGCACCACCCCAGCACCAGAACCATTCAGCATCTTGAAACCGTCAAAGAACATGGTCCAATGCTCTGACTGAACTTGAGTCGGTAGTTGCTGTTCAATCCACTCGGCGAGGAAATCTGCTATTGCTTGGGACTTGATAGCTTTCTTTGCCTCAAACTTGATATCTAAGGGAAGGAGTTCAATCGCCAACTTCACCACTCGACTAGTTGCATCTCTATTGTGCAGAATTTCTGACAATGGAGCGTCGCTGACGACTGTAATAGAGTGGTCAGAGAAACAGTGTGCAACCTTCTTCGTGGTCATGTAAATCCCATAAACAAGCTTCTGATAGTGTGGATATCTCTGCTTTGACGGAGTCAGAACTTCAGAAACATAGTATACTGGGCGTTGAACCTTATAGGCTTTTCCTTCTTCCCGCTCGACCGTAAGTACTGTACTGACAACTTGTCTAGTGGCTGCAATGTAAAGCAGTAAAGGCTCTTTGCTGATTGGAGCAGCAAGCACCGGCTGGGTGGAAAGCAGGGCTTTGAGCTCTACAAACGCTGCATTAGCTTCAGGAGTCCACTCGAACTTATCAAACTTCTTCATCAGTCGGTAAAGAGGCAGTGCCCTTTCACCGAGGAGAGAAATGAATCGACTTAAAGCAGCCAAACAACCTGTAAGCTTCTGGACATCATGCACACGCATTGGGTGTTTCATTCGGAGTATGGCACCAACTTTCTATGGGTTCGCGTCGATTCCTCGTTCGGAAACAAGGAAACTGAGTAATTTTCCACCCGGAACTCCGAATGTGCACTTTGATGGATTAAGCTTGATACCATACCTCCTGAGGTTGGCAAAAGTTTCAGCAAGGTCAGCCAGCAGGTCGGAACCTTTGCGTGACTTGACCACAATGTCATCCATGTATGCTTCCACATTCCGACTGATTTGAGTGAGTAAACACTTCTGGATCATCCTCATGAATGTGGCTCCAGCATTCTTCAGACCGAATGGCATGGTGACATAACAGAAGCATCCAAATGGGGTGATGAAAGCTGTTTTGATCTCATCGGGACCATACAGTCGGATCTGATGATACCCGGAATAGGCGTCCAAAAAGGACAAGCGCTCACACCCCACGGTCGAGTCGACTATTTGGTCGATGTAGGGGAGAGGAAAATGATCTTTCGGGCAGGCCCGATTGATATGCTCGAAGTCAATGCACATGCAACGTGAGTTGTCCTTGGGGACCATAACAACATTGGCTAGCCACTCGGAGTGGTAAATCTCTCGGATGAACTCAGCTGCCAGGAGCCGAGCTACTTCTTCACCAATTGCTTTTTTCTTCTGTACGACGGACCGTCAAAGATGTTCCTTAACTGGTTTCACTTTTGGGTCGACTCACAAACGGTGCTCAGCCAGTCCCCTGGGAACACCCGGCATGTCAGAAGGTTTCCATGCAAAGATGTCCTAGTTCTCACGGAGGAACTAGATGAGCGCTTGTTCCTATTTGGAGTCGAGTGTCGTCGAAATGTGAGTCGGAGCAGCATTGGGATCAGTCGGGTGAATATGAATCGTCTTTGTTTCACCAAACGACTGAAATGCGGAATCTGTGGCGGGCTTCTTGGCTCGCAGCAAATCACTCGGATCTGTGGTTTTTTGGTATTCCTGCAATTCCACTACTACCATTTGTGCATTGGTGATCTTTGAGCCCTTCTAGAAGCACTCTTCTGCCTTCTTCCGATTGCCAGTGATAGTGGTCACTCCTCTAGGACCAGCATCTTCAATTTGAGGTACACATAGCATGGTCAAGCCATAAAACGTGCATAAGCTGGCCTGCCCAGAATAGCATGATAAGCACTCTGGAAATCCACAACTTCAAATGTCAACTTTTCTTTGCGGTAATTCTTGGAATCACCGAAAACCACATCAAGAGCAATCTGGCCGAGTGATTCAGCCTTCTTGCCTAGAATGTCTCCATGGAAACTCATATTGCTTGCACTGAGTCTGGACATTGGAATGCCCATCCCTTTCAGCATCTCTGCATACAGAATATTCAGGCCACTGCCACCATCCATCAGAACTTTAGTCAACCGAGTGCCTTCGACGACTGGGTCGACCACCAACGCTTGCCTCTCGAGGGTGGCTATTTGTGTAGGGTGATCTGACTGGTCAAAGGTAATGGCAGTCTGGGACCACTTCAAATAACTGGGAGTCGCCGGAGCGACCATGTTCACTTCTCGGTTGATGACTTTCAATCGACTTTTGCTCTCAACATCGGCAAAAATCACCAGAGTGGAATTGACGTGGGGGTAACCATCATCGTCTTCTTCCTTATCTTCAACTTTGTCCGACTTCTTCTCCTTTTCCTTGGGCTGTTTCTCTCGGAACTGCTAGATCAGAAGCCGGCACTGTCGAGTGGCATGCTTAGGATAAATGAAATTACCCTCCTCATCTTTTTTGGTGTGAATGTGGCACGGCAAATCCAACACGTCATTTCCATCTTGATCTTTTACCTTCTTAGGGTTCCATGGCCCCTTGGGCTTCCCCTTGAATTTTCCCTGAGGCACGGCTAAGGATTCACCAGGAGCAGCTGGCTCGGCTTTGCGCTTCTGCTTCCGACTGTAGTTCCCTCCTCCAGTTTCATGGGCGACTGTTTTGTGCTTGCCACTCCGGAGCAGATACTCTTCCTCACCATTAGCATACTTGGTGCCGATTTCCATCATTCGACTCAGAGACATATCTCCGGTCCGACTAAACTTCAGATTCAACTCTCGTTACTTGACGCCTTCTTTGAAGGCACAAACTGCTTGATGATCTGACACATTCTCCACTGTGTGATGCTATGTGATCCACCTCTGGATATAATCCCTCAAGGTTTCATTCGGTTTCTGCACACAAGACTGCAGCTCCGTTAACCCTGCTGGTCATTTGCATGTTCCCTCGAACATTCTAACAAACACTCGGGTAAGTTCTTCCCAACTGTAAATACTGCCAGGTGCTAACTGATTTAGCCATGCTCTGGCTGAGCCCTCCAAATCAAAGGAAGGTGCTTCATGGCCACCTAATCATTGCCTCCACCAATCTGCACAGCCACTCGGTAGTCCTCAAGCCAAGTGTCAGGCTTGGACTCACTAGGAACTTACTGACTCCAGTCGCCAACCTAAAGTTCGGAGGAATCACAGCAGCTCTGATGGCTCTACTGAAGCACTTTGGACCAGAAACGTGCGCTCTGCTGCTGGTTGGATAATCTCTACAATGACCTTCTCGGTGAGCTCTGTTCCTGTCGACCATACCCTGAACAAGAATAGATCTCGCATCAAAGCCTGGTTCCCTGGGGTCGACTGGAATCCTTCGCCCACTGCTATGGGGGCGTCTGTCATTGTGCTGCCGAGGCACATATGACCCACTCCTCGGGGGTGGAGTGGGCGCTCAACGACGATCGTCGTGATCGAGTCGATGATCATACTGCTCATGATTTTTGTACTGATCTCGTCGATCTCCACGTCCCTCACGCCTCAGAGGCGATCTTGGGCTGTGAGCCGACTCGACTATGTCTGCAGCCACGGATCTGCTATGGATCCTATTCCGTGACTGAGATACTGCTGTGTTCAACTCTCCCGCTGCTCGAAGAAGATCTCGGATCTGCATCAAACCTCTGCCAGCCTTTGATTGGGAAGGCTGAATCGACTCTGCTATTCGGGCTGCAGCTGTGAGATTCTGAATCAGAGTTCAGTATACCTGAGTCGGAGGCGGGAAAAGCTGACGTCGACTGGATTCGGAAATTCGTTGCCGAGCGCGCTCATCGAGTGCGCACTGGAGATTCTCCAGTCGAGTGCATTCAGCCAAGTTGGCAAAGCGCGCCTCCTCCAAGGCCTGGGCCTCGGGGGTTTCTCCAACGATATGAGTGTGAAGTGCATCCATGTTCCGACGGTGAAGTTCTTCTCTCTGCTGCGATGAGAGAGGCTCGGAGCAACACTCATCATGAACATGCTACGGATCGCCACCACCATCGCCACCTTCGCCGCAGGGGAAGCCAGGAGGACTGCGGGGTCCGTTGACCATCAGGACTTCTGCCGCAGGATCACTGCTGTCGCACTCGGATGCGGTCTCTGCGGAGCCAGTCGACAGGTCAAACAGGCCGTAGAGAGTTTCGTTGGGCTCGATCGCCACGAATTGGGGCGTGGTCGACTGGCGAGCCACTGCGTGCCTCACCCACCACTGGAGCCTTGACTGACCAAAACTTTTACGCCGGTGTGCAGCGGGGAGCGAAGACGCCACAGTTGTCGACCGATACTGGGTCGACGGCTGTCGCAGGAGAACATTGCGGACACACGCGTGAAAGTGCGTTGCCCCGCAGACGGGGAGTGCGTCGACGTCGAGTGGAGCCTCCTGAAGCCAAGCGGAGTCGTCGGCGACAAACACGAGCGCGCCGAGACGGATCTCGCGGCCCTCAGCCAAACCTCCGCTTGAAACCATGATGAAGGGGATCGGAAAAATTGCAACTTCTCCAACAAGTGGCTAAGACACCTGCCCCAAGGTGGGCGCCAATTGTCGTGGTTCTAAGTCTGACAGTAGAATGGGGGGTAGGTAGGTAGAGGCAAGATCCTAGCTATGGAGGAGTTGTACATGCTGGTTTTACGAGTTCAGGCCCTTCTCGGAAGAAGTAACAGCCCTACGTCTCAGTGCCCGGAGGCGGTCGATTGGATTATACGCGTGTGAGTTACAGGGGGTGCGAACCCTTGTGCCTATGGAGGGGGTGGCTTATATAGAGTACGTCAGGTCCCCAGCCAGCCCACGTTACAAGGGTTTTATGGTACATTAAGAGGGGACGTTACAGGTAACGCCAACAATGAAGTGCTACAAAGGATCATTAAATATACGAGTAAATGCCCGACCGTTGCTGCGCAGAGCGGCTTTAGGTCTTCTTATACGTCAAGTGGTTTAACGGTCGAGTGGCCAGGATAGTAAGGGGTCTCCGAGTGAATGGTAGGTCGAGTGGACTTCAATCGACATCTTCGCTGGATCCCTTCTTCTGATTCTTGAATCTCTTTGCTCTTAGGACAAGGGCCTTGGGTAGGACGTATTGGTCAGGCCTATTACCCTACCCCAAGTTTATGTCCTCATCATTAGCCCCTGAATGGATCGAGGTTTGAGTGAAAAAGAAGGATGAAGTTGACCTTGCTGTTATTCTTGCTTTGACTTGTCTTTATCTCCAAGTGGAGGCCGGTTGTTAGAACTTCAGCTTCGCTTCAGTTGCCTTGATCGATTCAGAAATTGCCGACTGGTTTATGCGATGTCACTCGTCGAGTGATATCCCTGACATGAAATCTTTGGCGTGATCGGTTGTGAAGGATCCCGGATTTCGCGGGACTCGAAATTTCGGAGGAAGCGCGCCAGGCTGAGCATTCCGTGGTAAGTGGAATAGATAAATATGACGTTTCGATTTCTGCGCCACCTTTTTCGCCACGTATCACGTGGGCGACTGTTGGGGGATTTGACATGATCGCTCGGGCCCACGCGTCAGCCACTCGGAAGTAGGCCTTTAAAAGCGATGGGGCATGATCATCTAGGACCTGAGAGCCTGGTGGGAGACGGGTTGTGCATGATCATCTAGGACCTGAGAGCCTGGTGGGAGGCGGGCTGCTTCGCCACCATCGCAGCTTTTTAGTTGGCTTCCAGGTGATGCCTATCTTTGCTAGGCTTGTCACTGGCTCGGCCAGTGCCCTGATTAGCTATTTGTCTTTTGGTGCTCACGGGATGGTGGTTCATGTAAAAAAATATCTTTCCTTATCTTACTTACTTTGGCCTTTCAAATACAAGCTAGACACCATATGGAACATGCAATCACATATGACACCGTGAAGTTAAAGCAAGCACCTGGGATGGTGGTTCATTGCGAGCGCGGTCATCAACTCCAGAGCTACGTTCCCCGTCTCCATCTGCTGACACTACACCCTTTAAAGCCTTGAAACGTGTCTGGCCTAGCCGCATAACAAGCTGGAGCGACTTCTCTCTTCTCTTTTCTGCTTCTGTCAAGGCAGGGTCTGAAATACCCTTGCATAAAAACACAATAGTGAGAGTATGGGTGAAGTGTGTGCAGAACTAGTGCACTGTAAAAGTAGCAGATAGCAGGTGGCTAA
Organism: Triticum aestivum; assembly: GCF_018294505.1. Classification (NCBI taxonomy): domain Eukaryota; kingdom Viridiplantae; phylum Streptophyta; class Magnoliopsida; order Poales; family Poaceae; genus Triticum; species Triticum aestivum. The sequence goes on from NC_057807.1 coordinate 257,008,331, forward strand.
AAAATAAATGACAGGAGACATATGATAGCTCTACAACATTGCATGGCAAACAAAATTAGATTCTACTCCGTATGATTTTGTAATATATGAGCACAGGAAATGCAGGTACTCCTCCAGCACACCACCACATGTGGTCATATCTAAGATAACAGTCGACTGAAAATAAATAGGTCAGTCGATTTTTTAATGAACTGTACGATCTATAAGGAACGGGCAGATGGCCTTCGTCTACGTCCCGCCAGTCACTGTTGACGATCTTTCTCGAACCGCCAGTGACCATTGGCTAGACCCCTGCCTCCACCGCTCCGCCCTCCCATCGACCTCACACCACCACCATGCTTGGCAGCGCCCCCAGGCCATCCCTTTAATCCCGGCCGACCTCCATATCAGGCGCCAGTAGCTCTAGGCCGCACACGCCCCTAAGATAAACACCAAGGCGCTGCTTCCCAGGCGTAATAGGCATACTAGCGCCTGTTACGCTGGGAAATGCTTCCATTAATTGGGAATCAACTGGCCAGAAATTGAAATTCAGGGGGGCGACGGACCTCTAGCTAAGGTGAAATAGTATATGAGGAGAAACCTTGTGCATCGCGAGTTACTAGGAACATCTAGTATCAAGAAGAAGCGGTCAACTAGTGTCTTCTATGGGATGAATACCGTGCAAGCAGAGACGTAAGATTTGCACGAATAAGGGAAGAGGAGTACCTTTTTCAGTTGCCGGTGTGGTCACCTCCACATGTCGCACCGATTTTCTTCTTTTTACCGGGGAAACCGATGTTCTCTCCACATGTGGCGCCGATTTTCTTCTTTTGGCCTGGGAAACCGATGTTCTGGAGGGTGCAGGCTTGGACGAACCCATGGCCAAATTGTTGACTGTGTTGTCGTGGTCGTATGTCGGCGGAGGGGAAGCAGATCCGACGCGGCGAAGGACGGCGTAGCAGGAACAGCTCCGGTGCGGTGGAGGGTGGCGAAGTTGGTGCGGCACCGGTGAGGCATAGGACGGCATGGTTGAACTGGCTCAGGTACGGATGGCTCGGCCTCGGCTTCAACTAATAGCCGTGGAGGGCATTGTGGTTGAGGTTGCGGTGGACGATGACATCGGGGTATCGGCTCTGGCGTGATGGAGGAGGGCGGCGATTGATGGGTGGGATGGGGTGGCGGACGGAGGACGCCGGGGTTTCGCGGCTGGTGGAGAGGTAGTTTTGGCACCCACGGAGTACGAATGGGGAATAGGACGGGTGGGCGGGGGGTAGGGGGAACCATGTTTCGGTCTGGGACGCGCTTGTTTTTGGCTTTTTTGAACAGAAGATGGGACACGCTTGTTTGAAATTTGGGGTAAGTACAAACTTTGACCCCTCTTAAATTTCGGACCTACTGCGGGTCGGGGGTAGGATGGTAATCCCAGGTGTCCCAAATAGTGGGCGGGAGTGATTTCGGCCGCGCGCATGTGTCCTTAGGCGGCCATTGTGTATGAATGTTTTTTGGATGCGGTTGCGTGGCGTCTAGATGAAGCTACAAATCTACCATGGTTTAGACCTTTGGAAGTCGGGCCGGTAGGTTTCACGGGTCGGAGTTATTAGAAAAGTAATTTCCTTGTACTACCAAACATTGGTCTCACGCGGTTTCGGGCGAGTAGAGGCTCTTTTGGCGCTTCGTTCGAAATTTTGAAACACAAGCATTCACGTTTAGAGTACTCTTGAACTATGAGGATCTACCTAAATATACGATGTTATATTTGACCTTGTATGTTTGAAAACCTCATTAAATTATCCGCTTCTTTTTGAAATTTTGACACTTGAATATCCTATAACTACGATTATTTTGGAATGGAGGAGCTAAATTTGAATCTATTTTGTACACGACTACATATGCTATTATGTACAAAATCAGAGCAAAAATTGGTGCCCCCATAATTTACGTATGGTTTACAAATGCCATGATATAAAATTCAAATAACTGAATGGACTTCATGTTGAATTCGATTTTTTAAAACCACCTTAAGTTGAATCCAAATGTATGCTAGTTCATAGGTAGTAGCTATTTATAATGTCCGTTGTGTAACTTTCGTATGTATAATGTGCTTTACACACACGACATGAACTATACTCACGTTTATATTCGATTGCTAAAGCGATGCATTGTCCGGAGTTCAAAATACTAACTATGTGGCTCAATTGTGTCGAATAATAACATAGACATGCTCAGATACGATAGAATCTAGATGTCTGATGGACAATGACCGCTCCTTACGCGAATTGCAAATATCATGATCCCATCCTAATATTTGGATACAATTTATATCTTTAATCAATGTGTAGAGCAGTCTTTTACGTGTAGTTTCACTCTCCATCGGTGGTCTCTCACACATGCTCACACACTCTCTCCCGAGGTGTCTTTCTCGCACACATGCTCTAGATATAACCCTCCCTCCCTCTCGTAACCATTTACAACTGTTTTCACTAACCTTTATCACAAGCACTCTTCCTCTCGCAAACATACACACGCACAATCCTCATCGGCCCTTTCTATATACATGGTCCTGCCTACGTGTCTCATGTACGCACATTATCTTTACGCCTGTCTCTCACACATTGTCTCACACCTCTCTTCCTAATCGACGAGTATGATTCTAGCAGAGCATGCTGTAGGATGCCCTTAAAGTTAGGTTGGATGAATAGTAATATCAGAGATAAAGGGGTTACCTTAGTACGAGAACCTAGGGTTACAAATCCTAGCCGGCTTTGTTAGTGGACACAGAGTCCTTCACAATTCTGCTATCTTTGTCTTGTACGACTAGTCATCAATGGGCCTTCCTAAATGCGTCACGGGCCGACCAATGTGGCACTGGACAGAACCGAACGAAGGGCCTCACCTTGACCCACCGAACCTCATGCGGTGACACACCCTATGCTCCCACGTCTCATTATCTTCTCACACGCACACATACCAACACAAACACCACACACACAGAAAATTTCTCCTGGTGCCTCTATTCCCTCCCCCCTTGCATATACACACTCAAGGGAATGGAATCTCTTGTCGTGACATCATATTCGTCTCTCTCTCTCTCTAGACCACTCTCATTTCTCGTGCTATCTCTCCCACGCCCCCCCATCGGCCCCTCTATCCAAGCCTCTCTCGAATACGTAATACACACACATACCTCTCTAGGCCCCGCCAAATGCATCAACTACACATTCACACATGTTACATCACGTACCCCACTGATCTAAAAAGCCCTCTCTTCACGTTTATTTCGCATACAACATTCCTTTTGAATAAAGTGTGGCCAAAAAATTATTTTAGAGTTTCTACCTATATACAACATTACAAAGTTATATGGAGGAGTACGAACGCTAATTTGCATTGCATGGTGCCCACAATGATATTTATTCCGCACTATGAATTTGTATATTTTTATACTATATACAAAGTTAGTCATAATAAAGAGAAACGAAGAGCATCTCTCTCTCCATCGCATACCCCCCCCCTGTAGGCCCCTTTCACGTATGCACACAAAACTATCTCCAGATCCTCTAAAAGTAAGCCCCCAGAAAATTCACGCATGTTTCATCTTTGTCTCGCGATATATGCAATGACGATCATTGTATTTGAAGCGAAAGCATGATACGTACATTGGCCTTCAGAATCCACTCATTACGGTCACCATTTACGTTTAGTGGTTATTATACAGTCACGAGCTCACCGTACAACTCTGTATTTTCTCATGACATGACTAGTTGACCAGTTAAACGCTCCACGTGGCACCTCTAGTGTTGCATCACATTATCTCACTACCATCGTGCCACCTGTCGACTTGTATCTAGTCTACATCTACACTCTTATCTCTACTCTTATAAAAAAACAGAGTTGGTGATGATGGTGAGCCTGCCATCCTGCAATATAGGCCGTCCGATTTATATCTGACGGATAGGAAGGAAACTATGGCAATTTTGCAAAAAGATACCCACACCCCTCTCCACATTTGCAAATAAGGCCTTCCCTCGTTCATCCTTTTCTCTCACAAGATAATCTACTAATACAAATGCATCTTGATGTTCCGTGCAACGGACGGGCATCTTGCTAGTAAAATACATAAAATACACTCTTATAAAAAAACAGAGTTGGTGATGATGGTGTGCCTGCCATCCTGCAATATAGGCTGTCCAATTTATATCTGACGGATAGGAAAGAAACTATGGCAATTTTGCAAAAAGGTACCCACACACCTCTCCACATTTGCAAATAAGGCCTTCCCTCGTTCATCCTTTTCTCTCACAAGAGAAACAAGTCATACAAATGCATCTTGATGTTAAGTGCAATGCACGGGCATCTTGCTAGTAAGAATGAAAACAAACGACAAAAATATATTTGGACGGTGGTTCGAAGTCATGACCGCGGGCACAGCGGACAAGGTGGCATTGTATTTGTATGCCGAGCCATCTATTTTAACAAACAGGAGCTGGTGTGGTGATTATACACACACGCACGCATGCACACAAACTGCATCCACGCAACACTCACACAAACACATGCACCCACGCACGCACGCAACACTCACACGTACACACGCAGCCACGCACGCACGCAACACTCACACGCACACACGCAACACTCACACGCACACATGCACGCATGCATGCACACACCAGTACACCACACGACCAACACACAATCTCACGCTCAAGTGCTCAACCTACACGTGCATGCGCACACATCAGGCCCTGACAGACATATACACAACAAGGTGATTCCCGCGCACTGGTTGGAGCCTTGTCGCGCCTGCGTAAATTTGTGTTTATCTGACCTTTTGCCTATGCGAACTAACAGGTGGGACCCACAAGGAACGTGGTCAATTTAACTAGTCAACATGGCGCCACGCAGACTATATATTTGGCCGGTCAACAAAGTGCAATTCGATGCTGAACTGTGAGCAAGTGACCGTATAATCACCGCAAAACGTATATAGTGACCGTAATCAGCTTATTCTGAAGTTCGGTGACCGTATTACGCTTTTCTCTCTGTAGGCCCTCCAAAACTACATCTCTACATGTTCTCGCATGTTACATCTAACAACTATGCAATACAACACTACTACTACACTCTAACACAATAAATCATATGTGTTTTTAGTTTTACTAGATATCATATTGTTACTTATAATTATTCAGTTTGCATACATTAAAATTGCCTTTCAAATGTATGGCTAGTATCATCTACCGCCCTTTCCTGTTTAATCGGATTTGTATCGATGGATCGTGCGAAACAACAAAAATATAGTACTATACAGTACAAGTGACAGTTCACTGGGCCGTCATGTCGTCTACTCCTCCGTCGTAAGAGTAGAGCGCTCGCTTTCATAAATCTTCTAGTCCCTTTCGCCGACATGTGGGACATCAAGCTACCGGGTCCACGTGCCATACCGGAATACAGTGCAGAGCAGCCGGGGTGAAGCACCCCAGTCATGGCGCCGGCATAGTAATGAGCAATGAGGCGTCAAATCACAAAGCTGCACCTTTCCCACAGTTAAGTTGAGGGACGAAGCAACCATCATTTCACTTGTTGCTGAATCTGCTTCTCCCTCATCTTCTTCAACTTAACCACGTGTTGCTTCTGCCGTTGTTCTGCCTCATGTGGGACGCGGATCGGCTTGGTAAAGCACTGACACGTGGGACCGCATGTTAGCAAACCACCAGGACAACGTCCTCCGAAAATAAGAAGCCTAATCCTGGACTTACAAAGGGCAACGTAGCTGCTACGTATACTTTCCATCTAATCTATATATGCCCCCCTGATTTTCAGGTGGGGTGGGCCTAATCCTCTCCTTTAATCCAATCAAATAGTCCCACATCACATCAGTTCATAACTTTACGTAAACCATTACGTGGATGTAGCATTGCTCAAATAAGAAACCTCCCCCTCCATCCGCGCGGCAAAATCACCTCCTTTTTACTAATCTCGATTCTATAATTTTTTAGATCAATATACTTGAGATTTGTATAGATAGCACACAGGAGCAAAACCAAGTGGTATGGTTAAGGGCATGCACAATGTGTAGCCAAATGTGAAAATAGCTTTTGGCATCATGGGAACCATTGTGGACGGTGTTGCCAAAGCCAAAAAGATGGAACCGAAGCTCCCTGATTGATTGATTAAAGGAATAGAAAAATGCAACGTCTCTCCTCTTTCTTCCATGCTTGGACGCATGTAGTACAGTATAGAGCATAGAGTCTACACCCCTGTCCCTTCTATCACAAATCACAAAGCAGTGAGGCGTCAAATCACAAAAGCACGTACGAAGCAACCATCATTTCACTCTTCGCTGACTCCGCTTCTCCATTGTCTTCTTCGAGAAGCCATCTCACCGCACTAGTACTCCTAGTAGTACTAGTAAAGGACTTCCTGGATGCAAATAAGGCGGTTGTCTCGGCTTGCAGGCGGCACTTGCGAACGACTTACCGTGGTCTCCCTCAATGGTGTTCTCCGTCGAAAGCACTTCGCCAAACCACCAAAAAAAAGATATCATCGACGTCACCGCAATGGGGAAGGAAGTCAAATATAGTTACTACCTCCATTTTTTGTACACAAGGCCAGTATATCAAAATTACAATTTGCAAAGGGCCACCAACACTAATCGAGGCAAAATTGATGGGGTTAGCAACCAAGGACATTAATATCCCCTGCATGCATGCGTAAGTGAGAAGGTTGGTTTGTATGGCACTGCATTAGGCTAGTCATAGTGGGGAGTAACTTATACTAGTGTCATGCATATGACACTAGTCTAAGTTACTACCTTCATAGTGCAAAGTAACATAGTAGTAGTGTCATAGAGGACTTCATTTATTAGTTTGTAGACTCATCTTGTCTTGGGAAGCGCTATGTTACAGTAACATATTATGTTACCACTTATCATTAACTACATGCCACGTAAGCAAAATTTTCTTGGAGTGCGCTATGTTACTAGCTAAGTTACTCCCACTATGACTAGCCTTAATCAAGCGATGAGGAGTGAGATGGTCAGCTCTTTGGTCTTTGGAGAAAAAAATACGCATTAATTGACACGTGAAACAAGGATTTGTATCGATTAAATCCGGCGAAGGAAAACCCCGCCTTTCTTTTTTAACACTAGTACTCCTAGTACGTACGTACTTATCCTGTTTGGGTCTAGGCCTTGCATTGCCAAACTTCACCACACATTTTTGCCAAGCTTGCCTAAAGTTTTCAAAATGAGAAGGAAGTACACTTGCGCACGGCTGTCGCGGTCGCACCGCACCCTCACACGATCGCTCCTGCACGCCGCGGTTGCACCGCACCCTCACACAGTCGCTCCTGCATGCCGCAAACCCAACCAAGGGAACGCACCCTCACTGACACGTGCTGTCGCATGTGAACAAACCAAACTCAGCCATCCTATCGCTGACACATAATTTTCGTTCACAGAGTATGTTTATCCAACCGCATGTTGGGGAATATCCGTATGGCCCGTGCGGTGGTCTGTTGGGGAAGAAGAAGAGGTGAGGAAGAAGGAAATAAGGGTTAGGAGACGTAGGATATTCATCCAACCGCCTGAAATGGTAGACTGACCCAAGTTAGGCGACTTTCATGACAAATATATGTTTTACACAACAAAAGATCCATGAAAACAACAACATAAAGAAAAACTATCACTACTCACGGAAAGAGACGACCTCATCGTCTTTGGCTGCCGGCGCGAACCAGCCAGCGCTGCCGACGTGTGTCTCCGCACCGTGGTTGTCCTCGGCCTCCAGCTACTCGTTCAAGCGGAGCGTGCAGGCGCTCTGCACGGACGAGAGCACAGCCCAGTTCAAGTCGAGGACGTCCGGTTCCGCCTGCAGAAGGGCCTTGATGGCAGCGGCATCTGCGCGCTCCGCGTCGAGTCGAGCCTCCGCCGCTCGGTTCAAGTCCAGGACGTCTGGTTCCGCCTGCAGGAGGGCGTCGATGAGAGCGGCATCCGCGCGCTCTGTGTTGAGTCGAGCCTCTGCCGCCTGGTTCAAGTCCAGGACGTCCGGTTCCGCCTGCAGGAGGGCCTCGATGGCAGCGGCATCCGCGCGCTCCGCCTCAAGTTGAGCCTCCACCGCCCGTTTCACATCCACGACATCCGGTTCCGCCTGCAGGAGAGCCTCGATGGCAGCGGCATGCGCGCGCTCCGCGTCGAGTTGAGCCTCTGCCTCCCGGTCCTCCTTTAGTATCGCCATGTTGAACCGCTGGTCCGCCTGCACCATGGGGGACTCGGACGCTGGCACAAAGTCAACGTCCATCGTCTCATACCCATAGGGGGCCTTGTGCGTCGCGACCTCCGCCATGAATATTGGATCGGCTTCATGCTCCTCGTAGCTTGGCTCCAGAGAACTCGGGGATTGGCCTGCCGCAAAGCGAGCTTGGGAACGGAGGTCTGTGGCGCCGACCGCCACCGCTATTTTTGCGCGGCGCTCCGGCATTAGAATCTTGTAGTAAGTGATCTTGCGGCGCACCATGGCTTTCCGGTGAACTAGGGGACGCTTGATGCAGGCTAGGGGATCAAAAGGTGGGGGAATGGGCTGGAGATTTGGTGTGGTTTTAGGGCAGTGGCTGGCGTAGGCCGAGCAGCGAAGGTTCTGGTGTGCATAGTGGTTCCGGTGACGACCGGTCAATCGGTTTTGACTGTACATCGCTCTTGTCGCGTTCGCGTTGCAGCCCAGCACGCTGGACCCTCCATGTTGCTCATTGAATGGAACACGCTTCGTCTTGCGTTTTCGCTTGCTTGTGGGACCGCAGTTGAGAGCAAACCGACGTCCCTCCCCCTCCCCCGCCCGCGTCATTTATTATACCACCACTCCCTCCGTTTTATGTGGAGTAAATAAAAATAGAGGGAGTATACTACGGATGAGGATCCCCTGATGTGGTGGAACCCATTGAGTAACTGACATGCGGGGCCTAGCAAGCATGGGGTCCACCAGTAAGTGATCAAAAGGGAGGGTAAGGCAGGGATACCTACGTCAAAGGATCCACTTCCACTATACTACTTTGACCAAATGTTAGAGTAATAATATATGACATACAACTTACACAAATGTTAGAGTAATAATATATGACATGCAACTTACACAAAGCATACAGGGTCTAATGCATTTTTCGAGGCTAACTTTGACCAAATGTAAGAGTAATAATATATGAGATGCAACTTACACAAAGCATACGGTCAAATTCGTATGTGAAAGGAGTTTCCAATGATATAATTTTCACATTATACATCTCATGTACTATTAATCTTGTCAATAGTCAAATTCGAAACCATCTTGAGTACAAATCTAGGAGTACGTACGAATCTAACAATATTGATTGGGCATTGTTGAATGTTGATACATTTTTTGTCAAAGTAGATATACTTTGACTACACATAAAACTTATACGTAAACTAGAAAGGATAGGAGGGATTATATTGTACATTCAAAAACGAAACAAATATTGAATACCCTTTATATATGATTTGCGGATGCTATGACCACCGGTTCAAAATTTTGAATCCGCCTTAGGTATCACGTGCCCCCACTCGTTCCCTCTCGATTTCATCTCGGGGTCCGGAGATCTATTGAAAGAGGACTAGGGTGGGTACATGCGAATGATACTCGGCGGAATGTTCAAATGAGGCATGCGGGAGGATGGACTCGACTGGAGGGCGACATGATCGATGGAGAAGAGGGTTGGAGAGGAATGAGAAATAAGCAAACGCCACATGATTATACTTGAACGGCTCAAATAAACAATAAGTTGTCTCGCTTGGCCTATATAGTGAAAGGCCTAATGCGCAACGCGGACCACTGACGCTCGAATATGGCCGGGAAAATAGGGAAACAGACATGTGGGGCACACCCGTCAGGACGATGTAGCGCAGACTAGTCCAATGGAGGAGCTGGCCCACGACCTCCTCGCCACCGACAACCGTTCATGTGGGTCGTTGGGACCAACAACGGGGCGCAGCTCCAGTACCGCCTCTGGACACGGCGACCGCGGTGAGCGACACACTCATATCGTTGCTAGACACGATCGGTTTTCAGTTTGCCGAGGGTGGCGTTAGTGCTGTGGCACGACCAATGGTATGTTTGGTTTGTGCCCAAGGTTGCCCCATCAAAGCATTGGGTCGCCAAAATTTTGGTTGTGGTATTGGTTTCCCATGATTTGGCCGACATTGGCAAGAAAAGTGAACTCGAGTTGGCTAGAGTTCATTGGCATGCCAAAGAAATGGCAACCATCCAAACAAAGACCAATCTTTGGGTCATGACCAAAATTTTGGTTGAGGTATTGGTTGCCCATGATTTGGCCGACATTGGCAAGAAAAATGAACTAGAGTTGGCTAGAGTTCATTGGCATGCCAAAAAAATGGCAACCATCCAAACAAAGACCAATCTTTGGGTCATGACCAAAATTTTGGTAAAGTGCACTTTGGCCACAATCCAAACACACCCCAACACACGGCTCGTCGAGGATGCACGGGGCGCCGCGACGCATCTGCGGAGTGGTGTAGCACGGCCAACTGCATCCTATGGACCTGAGACCATGCCGGGTCGTCTTGCTTTTTCAATGACATGCGGGGATCGCATGTGAGCAAAGGGCATCTCCAACGTTGCCACGACCGCAGCTGACTACCCTGGCACACCAAAACCCTCGTCCCTCGTGTCGTCGCGTGGTGCGCTCCCAGTCGGCGCCAGCTTCCCGCATTCATGTCGTCCGTTTGTATGTCGTCGTTAAGAGGCTTGGTGCCCGAGGAACCAACTCCGGTGACTTAATGACGCACGCGGACGCTTGGCCTCATCAGAATGCACTACTTAAAGCGGCAACGCCCAGCTAACCTCCACACCATAGCGCATCGTCCTCCTACCTGGAACCACATCCGCCATGACCGCAAGCGTGAACGCTCTACGGGAGAGCTTGTCTTCGGGGATGGAGCTCGAGGTCGCCTCCCTCGCTCAAGTAGCCGCACAAGCGGTGGCCATGCTGGCGGACGACGATGGGAGCACTGTCAGCCACGCATCCTACTTGCCGTCATCCAACATACGGCACCGCTGAGGTCGGGGACTCCTCCGAGGATGAGTAGGGCATTGGAGGCGGCAGAGCATGCTGTGCCAACTGATCGGTCCGTCTCCCGTGTTCTACTTTTCCACGCCGGAGACCACACCTTCACTTCACGGGTCTTGAACCCCGCCCCCATACATGGAGATCACAGATGGAGGACATCGGTCGCCGCCGTAGAATAGGTTTAGGATCGGGTCTATTTTATTTTTTTGTCCTATAACAGTTCGAAATGTAATGAAAATCTGTCATGTTTGCATTAATCTCGGCCGGTGTATATGAACTTTCACAATAATATACATATTGTAGGAGTACTACCAAGATGCCCGTGCGTTGCACGGAAGATCAAGATCTTGTGGGAGAAAAGGATGAACGAGGGAAAGCCTTATTTGCAAATGTGGAGAGGAGTGCGGGTAAATTGTCATAGTTTCCTTCCTATCCGTTAGATATAGATCGGACGGCCTATATTGCAGGCTGACAGGCACACCATCATCACCAACTCTGCTTTTTATTGAACCGAGACAAATCTAACATGCGAAGTAAAATAAACACATAGGGTCTATACATGCACAAATTATCTTAGGCACTCCAATAGTACATCCACTACACATTCACGCATTTCACATCTTTCTACATCTACGGGAACCTACGAAAGGGTTAACGTAAGTTGCCTCTCTCACTCCTCCCCTGATTTTCATGGTGGTGGGCCCCTTCCTCCCCCCAATCTACAATCAACAGCTCACACGTTTCACATTACGTTAATTACGTAACTGGGATTACGTAGGTGTAGCATTACCCGTCCTAAAAAACCCAACTAAGCCAACCTTCCAGCATATCGCGCGGGAAAAGACCCGGCCACGCCGTTTTAGTCGGGATTACCGGATTACTAGTAGTAGTATAGATGGATCGCGCGAAGCAACAATTTTTTTTAGGGGGCGAAGCACCTAGTCTACTCTTATGAAAAACTGAGTTGGTGATGATGGTGTGCCTGCCATCCTGCAATATAGGCCGTCCGATTTATATCTGACAGATAGGAAGGAAACTATGACAATTTTTGCAAAAAGATACTCACAACCCTCTCCATATTTGCAAATAAGGCCTTCCCTCATTCATCATTTTCTCCCACAAGATAAACTACTCATAAAAATGATCTTGATGTTCCATGCAATGCATGGGAATATTGCTAATTTAAAAGGAAAAAAGGCAGTACACTCACAGCACTCCTGTCGCGGTCGCATTGCACCCCACACACGTTCGGTCCTGCACACGGCTCACGCAAACGGAACACGCTTCGGCTTGCCTCTTCACTGACACGTGGGACTGCACTTGGAGAAACCGACCATGCGCCAAACTCCCCCCGCCCACCGCGCGAAAATCCTCCCCCCCCCACACCCAAAAATTCCCCCCAAATCCGATTCAACCGCCCTTCGGCCAACTAGCCAATAATATTCCCCAAACCCCCGTTCCCCCTGTCCCCCTCCACTCCATTCGCTCCACCAAAGCCGCCCTCCCTGCCACACCGGTACGTCGACGCCGCGGTTCGGCGATCCTCTCGCTCCCACAGTACGCTCTCGTAGACTGCCGTCCTCTAGCCGCGCCGCCATCTCTGGCTATGTTCTTGTGGAGGCGCACGGCAGTCAGCGCCGCCACCGCTGGCGACGTTCGTGTGGAGACGCACGGCGGTTAGCTTCTCCCACGGTACGCGCTTTCTAGACTAAGGCCCCGTTCATGTTGGTGTAGCGCTGAATGTTAGCTGATAGACGTTGTTAATCTCACTATTTGCCGAAGTAGTTTACTGTCGATATGCTCTGCTTAAGAAGCTTCCTTGCCCTGTTCTGCACTCAATCTGCTTAGCTGAGATGGCATGCCAAGGCCGATTAGTTGCTAAAATATCCTACCATATATTTATTGTGACGTAGATTGCCATGGTCTAGTAGCCAATCTGTTAGGTGAAATAGCTCTACACCGTTTTATACTCGATCTTTGTTGCTGCGATGGCCTTCGATAGTTCGATGGTTGTGTGCTTAGCCTCATTGACTGCTGAAACAGCCTGCCATAATTTGGCACTCAAATTTGTTTGCTGAATTAGCTTTACATATATTTCGTTACTTAGATCTGCTCGTCCAAATATCTTGCCATAGCTTTAGACATCGACCTAGGTATTTTTTTCTGGACTTCATAAAAAAGCATATATTTTTTTCCTGTAATATTTAGTAGAAGAACTAATTTGTATGTCTAACAGATGGACATGACTTGGATAACTTCTACTCGAAGATTCTCTGTTGCATATGTCGAGGGGGTTGAAAACTTCATGAACTTCATCAAAGCTGAGTACGATGGTCCGAAGTTAGATGTGCTCTACCCGTGTAGCAGTTGTATGAATTCAGTTACAAGACCCCAGTCAACTGTGCAAATCATCTACACTTGTATGGGATGTCGGTCACATATACTAGGTGGGTTCATCATGGTGAAGCTGTGAACGTCAATGTTATTGACTACGTGGAAGCAGCAGATCACCATCTTGATCTGCCTAATGCTCAGGTGGAAGAGGAGGAGGAGGTGGTGGTGGCGGAGCCAGTGAGTTTGACCAACATTGAAACAATGCTACGAAATGCTCATGCATTTCGTGAACTTTCACCTGCAGAAGAAAAACGGTGGGCCCGCATGTTGGAACAATGCAATGTTGCTATCACCCGAGGAAATAAGTTGTCGGTATTCTCAGCTTTGGTCACCTTTCTTCAGGTGAAGACATCTGAGCGGATGACCAACAAATCATTCGATGCGATGTTGGCTGCTTTCCACGAATCTTTCCCAGATGCGTCTGAGCTGCCACACACCTACAGTAAAATGAAGAATTTCCTTCGTGCAGTTCGAATTGGATATGATATGGTCCACGTTTGTAAGAATAATTGTGTTCTGTTCCGGAAGGATTATGCCAACTTAAGTGAATGCCCGAAATGCAAATCATCAAGATGGAAAGATGGCGATGCTATGAAGAGGATTCCTCATAATGTTCTGAGACATTTTCCAATTACACAAAGATTGTAGAGGTTGTTTCATGATGCTGAAACAAGAGAGGATGTATTGTGGCATTCTAGGAACTAGGAGTATAGAGATCAGAATGTAATGAGCCATCCATCTCATGGTAGTGAGTGGAAAAGCTTCAATGATAAACACAAAGAGTTTGCTACTGACCCGAGAAACATTAGACTTGGCTTAGCTTCAGATGGATTTAACCCATTTGGCCACCAGAGCGCCACATATAGCATGTGGCCAGTGCTTGTTATCCCTTACAATATGCCTCCAAGTGTCTGCACCAAAGAATCAAACTACATGATGGCCTTGCTCATCCCAGGTCCAAAAAGTCCTGGAAAGGATTTTGATTTGTTCATGGAGCCTCTTGTGGAGGAACTTCAACAGCTATGGAAGGGTGTTCTCACTCGAGACCTATATAGCATCCCACCAGCTGATTTCTTTCTGCATGTTGTTATAATTTGGTGCATCCATGATTATCCGGCTTTGGGCACTATGTCAGGGCGAACGACACATGGTTACAATGCATGTGTTCACTGTGACAGGAATCTGCTGTCATACACAATACTTAGTAAGATCTGTTACATTGGACACCACCATTTCCTTGCCAATGACAAACCGCTTTCTAGGAAATACCGAAGACATGTGTTCAATGCAAATCATGAAAACCATGATGCGCCAAAGAGGCTCACCGCCAATGAGTTGAAAGTGGAATTAGAGAAGGTCAGGCATATTACACCAGGAAACCATCCTGATAATGGTAGCAGGAAAAAAGAAGCGTGGCAGGGCAGAAGAGAGATTATTGTTTACCCGCAGGTCCACTTTGTGGGACTTGGAGTATTGGAAAGATTTGGATCTCTGGCATAATCATGATGTGATGCACATCGAGAAAAATATATGTGACAACATTAGCGGCACACTTCTAAATATTGAAGGCAAGACGAAAGATACCTTAAAATCTAGGATTGATTTGACACACCTGGGTATCAGATAGGATTGGCAGGTGCAAGATGAAGGTAAACCACGGGATATGGCACCAGCTGTGTACGTCTTGGACAAGGTAAAAAGAAAAGAATTCTGCGAGGTCCTGTCACATGTGAGATTCCCACATGGATTTGCTTCCAGCCCTGAAAGGAGAGTCAGTGCAGATGGAAACAAGGTACAAGGGTTGAAAACTCATGACTGCCATGTCCTACTTCAAAGGTTTTTACCTATTATCCTTAGCGGATTGGGCCGCCCTGAGTTATATAGAGCAGTTGCAGAGTTGGGACAATTCTTCAGGGAACTCTGCAGTAGAAATATCAGGATACATGCTTTGGAGCGTCTTAGAGACAAGATACCAACTATCCTATGCGACCTTGAGAAGATATATCCTCCAGCCTTCTTTGATGTGATGGTGCATTTGGCTGTTCATCTACCTGATGAGGCACTACTTAGAGGTCCAGTACAGTATGGCTGGATGTACCCTATTGAAAGGCGGCTAGGACCTTTCAAGGGATATGTTAGGAACAGAGCTAGACCCCGAGGGTTCCATTGCAGAGGCCTACATTGCTACAGAAGTGTTGACATTCTGCTCAAAATACATTGAAACAGCTGATCAACTTAGCAAAGAGGTGGATGAAGACAATCCCGGGCTCAATGTTTTCGATTATTCTGTTCGAGTTACAGGGAAGAGTCGACAAGAGGACAAACCTAAAGATTTGGACAAAATGGTTTTGGTATGTGTTGAATAACTGTCCTGAGATACTACCATATATCAAGTAAGTGCTAAGTACTGCAGCTTATACATCATAATCTACTAAACTTGCAGCACATTCTTATATATTTAGATGTTTGACGCGATCACTATGTTGTGCAGCATCTACAAAGACGAGTTATTGCCGCAAAATCCAAGAAACATTGACAAACTGGTTATGGCGGGATTTGCGAAATGGTTCAAGAACCATGTAAGCTTTTGAAGTGCACTGTCAGTTTTTTTAATATATTGAGTACATAAGATGATCAGCTTGTCTATTTTCTAACCATAGGTTAAGAAGATGCGGGAGGATGGGCAGGCAGTTGATGATGCCCTTTACTCACTAGCAATGTCTCCTCATACTCGGGTAAGACATTATGAATCTTGCATTGTTGGAGATGTGCGCTACAACAGCCTTGCACGAGACGAAGGCAGGAAGACACAAAACAGTGCCATCATGAGCACGGATACGTATGACAAAGAGACAATTGAAATGTATGCTAACATAACAGACGTTGTTCAGTTGAAGTATATCTCTAGTTTCGAGGATCATCGGTGTGTGGTTCTGTTGTGCTGTCGTTGGTATAACCTGTCTTCCAGGATCGCAAAACCCAGTTCTGATGATTATTTCAAATCCATCAATGTCAATGCGGCGTACCAGACCAACGAGCCTTTTATTTTGGCAAATCAAGCAACACAGATATTTTTCTTGGAAGACACATTTGCAAGTAGCGATGACTGGAGAGTATTGCAAAGGTTTGAGCAGAGGAATTCGTTTAATGAAGTTGCACAACAAGATGATGCTTACCCTGCTCCTGATGTACAAGATAACACGGATGTTCCTAATATCTTTGAGAACCATCAGGTCAATGACGCCGGCGAAAAGATTGCATGTCGTGCTGTGGACATACAAGAGTTGATAAAGAAGAAGCCAACGTTTGAGGACGTTGAGGACGAAGAAGAAGATGACACCGTGGGGAATTACGATTCAGACTGATACACATGGCGAAGATGTTGACGCTGCTGTTGTGGATGATGATTACATTGCTTTTGCGGTATTTGCCTGTCAGAAGACGTTTTTTTATCTACTATGTGAAATTGTGTTTGCTATGACAACTGAAACCTGATGAACATGTTGTTTAGTATTTTGCTGTGAGAACATCACTTGTTATGTATGCTGATTTGTGTTTGGTGATTGTATGACAACTAAAGCATGATGACATTGTTGTTTAGTTGTGCTCATATTTGGCTGTGAAACTTGAATTTGATGACATAGTTTGCTGTTGGACTGCAATTTGCTCGACGTCTTCGAATGAGAACAAAGCTGACCCGACAGGGCCTCTACTATTTATTTATTTATATGAGCAAAAGGGGATACCCCCCTGATTTCCTTTAATAGAAATCATTAGATGTTCACAACACTATGCCCAGCCTGCTACATAGGTTTCATTCATTACTAGTTTCAGCAAAGTGCTCATGTCGTAGCCACTGAATACATCACGAGTGCTACATACACTGCAAATAAAGAGACAATCATCCTACAGAGCACATCGATTTTGCCCATTATCTTCACAAGCTCTTTCATCTCCTCATTATTGTCGAGGCCGTTCAGCAGCTGTTGCTTGGCCATGATCAGAGGAACTGCATCTTTAACCTTCTGCTCTGCATCTTCCTCTTCTGTTGTTCCTTCAGTTACTTGTCCAACACCCCAACATGCTGGTATTGGGATTCCTTGGCTAACCAAATAATCAGTGTAGTTGCATTTCCCCACATCAGCAACTTCCCAGAAATACAAATCACACGAATCTTCCCTTTTCTGCACAAATCAAATTGGAAGATCATCAACCAAACTATTAAAAAAATCAGCAACTGAAAGCAGCAGAACAACACTTAAACATATTATTTCCCCATGATTCGGGCATTTGTAGAAGACTCGGCCAGGGTTGCGGATTGTGGTTGAGATGCAATGGATGACTCTACGTGATTTGCAGCAGTGGCACCACACCAACGGCAGCGGGTTGCGATGAGCAATCGGCTGCGGTGCGCGTGCCGGCGAGGGTGTGATGAGACCCACAGGCGATGGTACGGGTGGTGACTTGGCGCATATTTGGCCGTTGCCTGCTAAAGAGCAGGTGGACGAGCAGCCAGCGGACATGGTTGCTGCCGCCAGAGCTTCTGATGCTAGGCAGAGTAAGTAGAGAAGAGGAGAAGCAAACGTTGGATATGTCAGTTTCATTACTTGCAGAGTAGCATAGCACCATATATAGTCATAGTCTAGGTTTGGATTCGAACCAGCTACAGGAGCATGTCTTTCTTTTTTCTAAAACTCGGCAACGTCTCTTTACTGGTACACTAGCTTGTTCTGTACGCCTTCCCAAGTCTTTGATTTTCTTTCCCTTTTTTTGTGGGTCTACTAGGTTGACGTGTACTTTGGCTTTGTCAACTTAGTCCACAAATGATTCTAGCAGCAGTGACCGTTGTATGTTAATCCAACAGCCGTGCTGCTTCTTCAATATCTGATCTTCTTGCTCTAGCCACCCAAACCAGCTCCGGTGGAACTGCCTACTCCCGCCTCCCGTGGTCGGCTGTGCTGCCGCACAGGCCGCACTGCCCCACCCTACTTCATTGCTGGCCAGGCCATTCCTCTACTCACCCACACCTCCTATTATTTTTCGGCGACGACAGCCGGACCAGTAAACCCTCGTACTCCCCACCGCGTGGGCAACCATTGCCGAGTCTTCCCTTGCTCCATTTCGTTCCCTTCCTAGGCCTCGCCGTCGTCCACCGCCATGGTGCTCTCGGCACAGCCTCGTTAACTTGGTCAACGAACGACATCCATCGGCCGTGGACTGTACGCGCAAAATAATGATTCCTCCACCTGATAGCTGGGACCCACCGGAAGGGCCTCTGTATTTCGCGAAAAAACATTCCCCCCGCTGACATGTCGGACCCACCAGCTATATCTTCGCACGCAAGGAAGTGCCTCCTTATTACGCACAAAAAAATGAATACCCCCTGCTAGCTGGGATCCACCATAGTGGGAGGATGACTTGTGGGCCAACTAAGTTGACGAGGACGGAGGGCTTTGTCAACTTAGTAAATATGAACGATTCTAGCTCCAGTGACCGTACGATGTCCATCCAACGGCCGTAGTGCTTCTTCAACCTCTGGTCTTCTTGCTCCAGCCGCCCAAAGCAGCGCCGGTCATGTCGCATGCTCCTGCCTCCCGTGGCCGGCTGTGCTGCCGCAGAGGCCTCACCGCCCCCTACTATTGCCACCACTTTCCAGGCCCTGCGGCGACGGCAGCCTCACACCGCAGCCAAACCAGTGAACCCTCGTACTCCTCTCCGCACGGCCTTCCACTACCGCGTCTTCCCCGGCTCCATGTCGCCCCTTCCTTAGGCCTTGCCGTCGTCCACCGCCGTGGTGCTCTCCGCGCGGCGTGGTCAACATGATCAAGGAACGACTTCCATCGAAAGAGTACTGTACGTGGAGAGGCTGACAGCTGGGTTCACGGACATGGCCCAGTTATTTTTTGTGATTTGCCAAGTAAGTCGCTTTGTCAGGCTTGTTGGGCTGCAAATCTTTCAAGACGATGAGAGCTTTCATTCGGCTGGCCGAGAAAATGGCCCATCAGTAATGAGAAATGGGCTGTACATTTTTAAAACACATCAAACCGGCAATTAGTTTCAAATATCTTTTTTTCATTTCAAGATTTTAAATTACATTAATTTTTATGCGTGGAGAATTTGTTGGATTTTACATTGATATACATTTATTTTTAAAATCCGTTTGAATGTGAGTTGAAATTTCGGGATTAAAAACAGTTCGGACCGCACCAAAATATGCAAAATTTCGTATAATTTTTTAACCATGGCCACAATATGGGTTGTAATGCTAACAAAAAGAATATGGGCTCCAAAAAAAACCTTAAGAATTAGCAAATGGGCTGAAAATTATTAGAAATAATGGTAGATGGGATGTATGCTGTTTTCCACAGATTTGAGGCTTTCCTAAAAGAAGGTTGACACACAAGCAGTGACTGTTGGATGTCCATCAAACGGCCGTCATGCTTCTTCAATCTCTGCTCTTCCAGCTCCAGCCGCTCAAACAAGCGCCGGCGAGACTGCTTGCTCCCTCCTCCCCGCGGTCGGCTGTGCTGCCGCGCAGGCCTCACCGCCCCACCGTACTCCCATCGCTGGCCTAGCCATCCCTCTACTCACCCACACCTGCTGTTATTCTCCGGCGACGGCAAACGAACCAGTAAACCCTCATACAGTCGTACTCCTCTCCGCGTGGGAAACAATTGTTGAGTCTTCCCTGCCTCCGTGTCATTCCCTTCCTAGGCCTCGCCGTCGTCCACCGCCCTGGTGCTCTCAGCACGGCCTGGTCAACGTGGTCAACGACCGACATGCATCTGAAGTGGACTGTACGTGGAGAGGCCGACAGCTGGGTCCACGGCCGCACGCAAGGAAATGCCTCCTTATTACGCGCAAAATAATGATTCCTCCACCTGACCTTAGGGACCCACCAAAAGGGCCTCTGTATTTCACGAAAAAAACATTACCGCCGCTGACAGCTCGGACCCACCAGCTATATCTTCACATGCAAGGAAGTGCCTCCTTATTACACACAAAAAATGAATACTCCCCCTGTTAGTTGGGACCCAGTATAGTGGCAGGCTGACTTGTGGGCCTACTAAGTTGACAGGGACGGAGGGTTTTGTAAACTTAGTCAATATGCACGATTCTAGCTCCTGCGACAGTACGATGTCCATCCAACTGGCGTAGTGCTTCTTCAACCTCTGGTCTTCTTGCTCCAGCTGCCCAAACCAGCGCCGGTCGTGCCTCGTGCTCCTGCCTCCCGTGCCCGGCTGCGATGCGGTGGAGGCCTCACCGCCCCCTACTACTCCCACCGCTGGCCAGGCCATCCCTCTACTCACCCACACCACCTGTTATTCTGCGGCGACGGCAGCCTCACACCGCAGCGAACCAGTGAACCCTCGTACTCCTCTACGCATGGGCATCCACTGCCGCGTCTTCCCCGGCTCCGCGTCGTCCCCTTCCTAGGCCTCACCGTCGTCCACCGCCCTAGTGCTCTCGGCGCGGTGTGGTCAACATGGTCAAGGAACGGCTTCCATCGGACGTGGACTGTATGTGGAGAGGCTGACAGCTAGGTCCACGGCCGCAGCAAGGAAGTGCCTCCTTATTATGTGCAAAATAATTATTCCTCCACCTGACAGCGAGGACCCACTGGACAGGCCACCGTGTTTCGCCCCCCTGACTGTTGGGACCCACCAGCTACATCTTCGGACGCAAGGAAGTGTCTGACAGTCGGGACCCACCTGGTCGAAGCATACGTAGAGTTGTCATTCTGGTCGCGAACGTGTACGTACATATATACTGGTACATATAGAACCACATATTGAGACGCTTTTGCAAGGTGGATATCATTACATCGACATTACATAATAGATGGGGATACTTCCAAAAGGCATACAATGCCACACGAATACAACATCATCTTACATAAGAGCACCATCCGACGACAGATGAAACACAAACAGAAACTCAAACGACATCCACCCTGCTAGCCTAGGCTGTCGACCTGGAACCTATCCCCTGAACGAAGAAGAAGCAGAAGAAGAACTCCAAAACAGGCAAACATCACTCTCGCGTCATGATCATCCCATAACCTGTACCTGCAACTGTTGTTGTAGTAATCTGTGAGCCACGAGGACTCAGCAATCCCATTACCATGGGTATCAAGACTAGCAAAGCTTAATGGGAAAGGAAGGCGTAAAGTGGTGAGGTTGCAGCAGCGACTAAGCATATATGGTGGCCAACATACGCTAGTAAGAGCGAGAAGAGAGCAAATGGAACAATCGTGAAGCTAGCAATGATCAAGAGGTGATCCTGAACTCCTACTTACGTCAAACATAACCCAAAACCGTGTTCACTTCCTGGACTCCGCCGAAAAGAGACCATCACGGCTACACACGCGGTTGATGCATTTTAATTCGGATCTGGTGTCAAGTTATCTACAACCGGACATTAACAAATTCCCATCTGCCACATAACCGCGGGCACGGCTTTCGAAAGATAATACCCTGCAGGGGTGTCCCAACTTAGCCCATCACAAGCTCTCACGGTCAACGAAGGATATTCCTTCTCCCAAGAAGACCCGATCAGTCTCAGAATCCCGGTTTACAAGGCATTTCGACAATGGTAAAACAAGACCAGCAAAGCCTCCCGATGTGCCGACAAATCCTAATAGGAGCTGCACATATCTCGTTCTCAGGGCAACACCGGATGAGACTAGCTACGAGTAAAAACCAACCCTCAACTTTCCCCGAGGTGCCCCGCAGGCAGCTCAGTTCGGACCATCACTCGAAGGAGCACTAGCCCGAGGGGGGGGGGCTTAAATAAAGATGACCCTCGGGCTCCGGAAACCCAAGGGAAAAAGGGCTAGGTGAGGCAAATGGTAAAACCAAGGTTGGGCCTTGCTGGAGGAGTTTTATTCAAAGCGAACTGTCAAGGGGGTCCCATAAATCATCCAACCGCGTAAGGAACGCAAAATCCAGGAACATAACACCGGTATTACGGAAACTAGGGCGGCAAGAGTGGAACAAAACACCAGGCATAAGTCCGAGTCTTCCACCCTTTACCAAGCATATAGATGCATTAATTAAATAAGAGATATTGTGATATCCCAACATAATGCTGTCCACCATGGAGCAATCTTCAACTTCACCTGCAACTAACAACACTATAAGAGGGGCTGAGCAAAGCGGTAACATAGCCAAACAATGGTTTGCTAGGAAGGGTGAAAAGGTTAGAGGCTGACATGGCAATTTGGGAAGGCTTGATCAACAAGAGATAGGTAGCGCGGAAAAGCGATAGAACGAAGCAACTAGCATAGCAATGATAGTAATGAGATCCAAGGTGACAGTCATCTTGCCTGGAATCCCGCCAGGAAGAAGAACGATTCCATGAAGAAGATGAACGGATGAAGACGAACCAAGCATAGACGAACGAATCCTCACGATCGCAATGAAATAGGAACTATCGAGAAGAAGCACACAACATGGTAAACACACCACACATAGACAAGACATGATGCACAACAAGCATGGTGGATGACAAAGCTACATGAGGCTACTCATGGCAAGAGATGATGCATACAAGAACAACACATCAAAGCAGAGTTAAATGAGGCCGGAAACAACATATAACAATTCCGGTAAGTCCTCATATGCAAGTTTAGAAGTTGGTCCAGAACTGAAAAAACCTTATGTTCAAGTTGTTAAATAGCAAGTTAAGATGCACCAAGATGATCTACACGAGATTCTAGTCAAGTTACATATAAAGTTCATTTAATTCGGAGCTACGACCTAGAAGATATGAGCAAAACAAGTTAAACATGGCATTGATGCTAAATGCATCCAAACATCAAGCAAACACCCTCAAAACATGGATACAACATGATAATATGAAACTTCATGCAATTCTAAGCAAGTTTCATATAGAGCACACTCAAAACGGAGCAACGGTTCAACACATACACTCCTATACAAGTTTAAAGGACAAGCTGTCCAAAACAGCAACTAGGCATATAGCAAGCATCAAAACAACAAGCTACAGCACCCCAACATAAGAACAAAAGGCATGGGCATGAAGTACAGGTAAAGCATGACAAAACATGAACACTGAGCTATCTCCAGAAATCACTAGATCATGCTCAAAAGGACATGGCAAGATTGCAAATAATAACAGTTTCAGACTTAGCAGAAATAACATCAGGTTGCAATGTTTAGAGCTATCAAACAACATGTTACAGGAACTTAACATGGCAAACAAAGGCATGGCATGCTAATGCTAAAGACAAACAACACTACTCCCTTACTGAACTAATTCCAAAGATCAACAGAAAAGATGGTAGCATCCATGCAAACATGGCAAATGATATGACAGATTCATAGATGGCAGGAGCAACAATAAGTAGGCATGTTGGTGATCTTGTACAACTCACCACAGAGCAATACATGGCATGGAAAGGTGACGAACAGTAAGAATACATGTTTATTAAGCTAAGCATGGCAAGAGCAAGTTCATAGGGTGGATGGATCACTAGCAACAATCATGGCAACATTGAACTTAATGTTAATAGGCTGACAGCAACATTATTTAGCAAGTTTGGAGCAACATAACAACATGTTACAGAAGGTTATAAATGCAACCAGGAGCATGAATGGATAGATCAGGACATGAGTAACAAAACATCCTTAGTGAACATCTCCAGATTATGCATAAAATGACTTGTAGAAGCAGGTCTACATAGCATCATAATATAACAGAAACAGTCTAGCAAAACAGCAACAGCAAGTACCCTACTTCACGACTCGATGCACTCACTACAAGAATCACAAAAATACGTGGATTGCACCACTGTGCATATGGCATGATGTAGCACAAAACACATGTAGAGCTCATGCTCAAAGAATGCACACACAAAATGCAATGAAAAAGACAAAACAACAAGTTCGAACAGTTTCAGCAGATTAACATCATATAGCACTCTTGCAATGATGATTAGGGCATCAAGATGGACTCAAACTGGCATGGAACAATGGAAAGAAATGAAGAGCATCTCACAGCGAACATTCTGATATATCATGCATGCAAAACGGAGCTACATACATGGAGATACGGCATGATGAACAGAGCAATATAATGCAAAAATTACAGGACTGGAAAAATCAACCTCCGGGAAAACGGGATGGAGTGGTTCAGGACGGCGCGGGGGCGCGTTTGGATGGATGCATTGGTGGATCTGGTCCAGGTTAGCACGGACTTCGAGGTTCGCCGGGGAGCTCGCCGGAGTTGGTCGAGGAGAGGTCTAGCGAGGCGGGGAAGGGGCGCTCCGGGCGGATCTCGCCGGATCCGGCCCGAGGCGAGGCATGATGGCACCGGGGAGGCGCGGGGAGGCGGCGCGGTGACCTCCGGTGGCCGGTCCGGCGACGGGCGCTGGCGGACGGACCTCCGCAGCGAGGGGTGCTGAGGGGAGACGGGGCACCGGCGGCGACGGGAGGCGCGGGCGAGGCTCGGGGAGCTTCGGCGCGGCGGCGGCGGGTCCGATCGGGAGGCGGCGGCGGCGCGGGAGGCGAGGGCGGAGGCGCGGCGAGGTACGGCGGCGACGCGGGGTCAGGTGGCCGGCGGCGGCGGACGGAGCTAGCGGCGGAGGCGGGCTCCGGCGAGCGCGGGAGCTCGCGGGCGCGGCGGCGGGGACTCGGACGGGCGGCGGCGCTCGGGCCCCGGGTGGGCTCGGGCGGGCCCCGCGCGGGCCTGAGCGGGCCGCGGCGGAGGGAGGCGGCGGATGCTACATGGCGGGCGCTGAATGGGCGTGGGCGGCGGCGCGGATCGTCCGGCGGCGGGCGGACATGTCCGGTGGCGGCGGGGGAAGTTTTTAGGGTTTCATCTGTGATTTGGACGGGGAAGGCACATATTTATAGATAGAGGGAGCTAGGAGACTCCAAATGGAGTGTGGTTTTAGGCCACGCGATCGTGATCGAACAACCGAGAGGATGGAGGGGGTTTGGATGGGTTTTGGGGCCACTTTGAAGGGGTGTTGGTCTGCACACAGAAGAGGGCTTTGTGGTTACCCGGTTAACCATTGGAGTATCAAAAGACCTCCAAATGGAACGAAACTTGACAGGCGGTCTACCGATGGTGTACCAAGGCCGCTTGGCAAACCTCGGTCCATTCTGAGAATGTTTAACACCCGCTCACAACAAGAGACAAAAGGGCAACGCCGGAGGACATAGGAGTGTGGGATTGCAAAATGGACAACGACAAAAAGCCCGGATGCATGAGACGAACATGTATGCAAAATGAGATGCACATGATGACATGATAAAATGCAACACGCAAGCAAATGACATGGCAACAATGACGAATAACTGGAGGACACCTGGTGCATTGAATCTGGGGCGTTACATCGTGTACATGGCTGGGTCGGAATGAAGAAACAGCGTCGTCGTCGTGTTCATCGGGAGGCAACAGAATGTGTCGTGTTCATGGGGAGGCAATGGAATGCGTCGTGTCCATGGGGAGGCAACGGAATGCGTCGTGTTCATCGGGAGGCAACGGAACGCGTGGGAGCCAACCGGCTGGGTCGGAACGAAATGCGTGGTCGTGTTCATCGGGAGGGCTTGGACGGAACAGGAGATGGAAACGAGGCCTGGCATACCGCACAACGGAGGAAACAGACCTACTATGTTCGGAACGGGGTCCTGTTGATCGGGAGGGATGTGGCGTATCACAAAACGGACGAAACAGACCTCCTACGGTCGAAACGGGGGTCCTCTTGATCGGGAGGGGTGTGGCGTACCGCAAAACGGAGGAAATGGACTTGTGTTGGAGCGCTACTGTTGAAACGGGGGTCCTGTTCATCGAGAGGGGTGTGGAGTACCGCAAAACGGGACTCCACGGGATACTGTTCATCTCCACCTCGACCTCCTCCAGCCTCCACGGGCTCCTGTTCATCCAGCCTCCACGGGCTCCTATTCATCCAGCCTCCACCGCGCGCTACTCCACCGGCTACTGTTCAACCACCCCTCCACCGTCTACTGTTCATCCAGCCCTTCACAGCACGGGGTCCTATTCAACCACCCCTCCACGGGCACCCCTCCACCGTCTACTGTTCATCCAGCCCTCCACCACACCACGGGGTCTTGTTCATCCAGAGGCAACGCCACCACTCACTGTTCATCCAACCCCCCCCCCCCCCCGCAACGCTCACTGTTCATCCCATCGATCGGCTTCAGTTAGCAGCAGTAGTGAAGGAATCGCTCGATCGGGTTCAGTTAACAGCCATCGATCGATCGCTCGGGTTAAGTAACACGTAGCCTGCAGTGCAATCTCTCGGGTTCAGTTAGAGCCCAACGCCTCGCTCGGGTTCAGTTAGAGCCAACGCCTCACACACACGCGCGTACGTGTATGAGAGAAATGCGCATCGCTCGGCCCGTGACCTCCCACCGTAATCGGGAACTCCCCGAAATTTTCCTCCCCCTCGCTTCTACCATGGTTTTTTCCGTCATGGATGGCCCAAAGAATGTCATGGAGCTGCGTCTCCGGCCCACCCAGGACGAAAAGCCCATTTTCTATCATGATTTTTTGTCATAGAAGTAGGAGCCCACCACATCTATGATGATACCGGGTTTTGTCACAATTATCATCATAGAAGTGTCATATGTATGACAGAAAAAAAAAATCGTTCGGCCCAAAATGTCACGGATGTGTCTTTTTTTTGTAGTGCTACTTATAGCCTGCAGGCTATGAAGCCAAGAAGGCGGGGCGTAGGATCATGGGATTAACTGTGCCCACATCCCCACGTCCCCCATATTTATTGTGCGAGTTACTGCGCACAGTAACTCCGAGGGGAAGCCCAACCGCTTGCCTCGTCCACAGCGGATCCGATCGCGTTCCATGGCCCAGTAGTGGCGGGCCCAGCCTGCTGTCGCGTCCCATCGCGAGCGTGGACTGGCAGGGTGGCCCAGCAGGTTGACGCCATGTGGCACGCCCACGACGGGCAGCGGGCCTGGAGGCTTAGCTAGCACGCCACCTAATTCTCGCCGTGGCATTCGAAATTCTCGGACAAGTCCAACTGGTGGCGGCCGACTCCTTCCAGGCGACTCTCCAGAAGACGGATGAAGCTTCCATCCCAAGCACCCAGAGGAGAAACTGTTGAGACTCCTCGGCTCCTCAGCCGCGGTGCCTCACCAGCTTCGAGGACTACTGTCGGAGTAATGGGCCACGGGTAGCCTAACCCGAGTCCCTGAACCTTCCAAAACATCGGGGCCGACTGCGCCCCTTAAGATACCAAGATGAAGCGCCGCCTTCCTTCGGCCAGCTAGTCACGTGGCCGGCTGCCGGAAGGCGGCCAAGCTCCAGAAGACGGTGCCAAGACAAGCCGACTCCCAGCAGCCGGCCTCCAGAGAGGCCGGCTCCTGTCAGTTGGCCCATGGCGCCCTCAAAGTCTACACCCCCATTAAAGAAGTCAAGACCGAATATAGCTACAGTGTAGCCCCATGCCCCCATGACCGGGGCTGAGCGAGGGAACAGTGCCCCGTACAGGCGGAAATCGCCGCCCGGTGCGGCACTGTTGCCCCTCCTCTCTTGATGTCATGCCTTTCCGGTGGAGCTCTGTACCATGATGGCCTGTCAGTACGGCCCGTAGGCAGCGGGCCCTACCAGGTAGTGGGGAGCCCGGGAGATGGAGGAAGGCAGACCAATCGGACCCGAGGGAGGCCGGCTTCCAGCAGGCGGCCCGCTCTCTCCTCAGGACCCACGAGCCATTAACCAGATCAGACGCGGGGTGGCTACAGTAATCTCCCACCAGGCGGTGGGACTGTAGCCACGCACCTGTGACCAAGCCAGCGTCATTAGCATAGCGGCTACAGTAATCAGCAGCCGGCAAGGCTCGCGATCGACGGGTATGGCCTGTCGGCTTCGTACCAGACCAGCCGGCATGGCCCACTAGGCGGCGGGCCCCAGCAGCCGGTGGAGAAGCCGGCTTCCAGAGACACCGACAGCCGGGTCCTACACCCGACCAGATTACCATTGTACCCCTGGGGGGTAGGCCTATATAAACCCCCTAGGGCACCCATGCAAAGGGTTCCGAATCAGTTAGAACTAGCCATACATCCAGGGAAGAGGGGAGCGAGCCAGCCTTCTCCTACCTCTAGAGAACAGCTCAAGGAGCACCATAGTGCCCACCATCCCTTTAGTGATCATGCGGAGACCCCGCAGAGCAGGACTAGGGGTGTTATCTCCTAGGAGAGCCCCGAACCTGGGTAAAGTACGCCGGCGTTCCTGTCTACGCCTGATCCCGCTTCCAGGCACCGGTGACGTTTTACTCACTCCCACCATGATAATCCATCCTTTGGCATTTGTCGCACCCAACCCCCGACAGGCATGACGACCTAGGATTGAATTTTAGGGTGACTGGCTCTACCGCATAGACGTACCTGAGTGCGCGCTTGCGCTCCCTTTTGGGGATGTGTGTAGGATATATCATGTTCACCATTTGGACTTGGGGCGGAAACTTCTTCTATCCCCCTGTAATTGGTTGCCGGGGCTCTTCATCATCGTCCTCACTTTGTGATCCTTTTTCCTTATTTTCGGCATTTAACTTGCCGGCCTGTTTAAAAACCCAACAATCCCTGTTGGTATGATTGGCTGGTTTGTCTGGGATGCCATGTACCTGGCACGGACGATCAAGTATGCGGTCCAAGCTGGACGGTCCCTGACTGTTCATTTTATACAGCTTCTTCTACTGACTGGACTTGGAGCCACTGAATCCAACATTGATTGCAGTGTCATCGGTGTTATTGCCATTGTTTAAGCGTTTATGCCTGTTGCATTGGAGCTTGCCGTTGCTGCTTTTGACCTCGGAGGGGCCTGGCTCGCTGGCTGTGTTTTTGCTGCGGGCGAGCGAACTATCCTCACCCGAGCAAAAGCGGGTCATGAGTGTCATGAGGGCTGCCATAGATATTAGCTTTTCCTGGCCGAGGTGGTGGGTGAGCCATTTGTCTCGGGTGCTATGTTTGAAGGCCGCCAGGGCTTCGGCATCTGGACAGTCGACGATTTGGTTCTTTTTAGTTAGGAACCTAGTCCAGAATTTCCTGGCTGACTCTCGAGGCTGTTGAACTATGTGCCTTAAGTCATCGGGGTCCGGTGGTCGGACATATTTATCTTGGAAGTTGTCCAAGAAGGCTTCTTCCAAGTCCTCCAAGTTGCTGGTAGAATTTTCAGGCAGGCTATTTAGCCAGTGCCGAGCTAGCCCTTTGAGCTTTAGTGGGAGGTATTTGATAGCGTGGAGGTCGTCTCCGCGGGCCATTTGGATTTGGAGAATAAAATCCTTGATCTATACCGCGTGGTCGGTTGTCCCATCGTATGATTTGATGTTTACGGGTTTAAACCCCTCGGGGAATTCATGCTCCATCACCTCGCCGATGAAGCAAAGGGGGTGTGTGGCGCTCCTGTATTGGGCCAAATCGCACCGCACTTTGGATGGAGTCCGTATGCGGTTTTCGGCCCGAGCATGGTTATGCCTGGC
The DNA here is from genome assembly GCF_018294505.1 of Triticum aestivum. Lineage (NCBI taxonomy): Eukaryota > Viridiplantae > Streptophyta > Magnoliopsida > Poales > Poaceae > Triticum > Triticum aestivum. The sequence continues at coordinate 257,038,284 of NC_057807.1, forward strand.
GCGTCCGGCCCAGTGGCCGTCGTCACGTGTTGGGCCGCGTCCCCGTGATCCGTAGTAGTATCTTGTCTATCCTGCTCTTTTATCTAGGTCTTGTTGTAGGTCATACGTGTGTTCCCGAGCTGTAGCGCGTTTGTTGGTGTAGCGAGGTAACGCGGGCTGGAGTTCGGCTTGAGTGGCAGCTCTATCCCTGCCACGTGGTGGTTGATCAGCTGCATTGTGGGTTGTTGGGACGAGCTCCAGCACCTCGTCGTCGAATTGGGGTAGCAGTTTACGCTTTGGGTAACTTTTTTGTTGATGTCCGAGGCCGTATTCCTCGGCTGCCAGGATGTGCGTCCATCTGTCATTGAGCAGATCTTGATTAGCTTGAAGTTGTTGCTGCTTCTTTTTCAGGCTCCTTGAAGTGGCTATTAGCTATAGCTTAAAGCACTCCTGCTCGAGAGGTTCCCCAGGCACGATGAATTCTTCGGTGCCAAGGCTTGCCTCACCATCACGGCTACACACACGGTTGATGCGTTTTAATTCGGATCTGGTGTCAAGTTGTCTACAACCAGACATTAACAAATTCCCATCTGCCTATAACCGCAGGCACGGCTTTCGAAAGATTATACCCTGCAGGGGTGTCCCAACTTAGCCCATGACAAGCTCTCGCAATCAACGAAGGAATAGACCTTCTCCCAGGAAGACCCGATCAGACTCGGAATCCCGGTTTACAAGACATTTCGACAATGGTAAAACAAGACCAGCAAAGCCGCCCAATGCGCCGACAATCCTGATAGGAGCTGCACATATCTCGTTCTCAGGGCAACACCGGATGAGCAATCCGTACAACTAAAACCAGACCTCAAGTTTCCTTGAGGGGGCGCTGCAAAGGGCTCTAGTTCAGACCAACACTTAGACAAGCACTGGCCCGGGGGGGCTAAAATAAAGATGACCCTCGGGTTGGCCGACCCAAGGGAAAGGATAGGTGGTGGTGAGGCAAATGGAAAAACCAAGGTTGGGCCTTGCTGGAGGAGTTTTATTCAAAGAGAACTGTCAAGGGGGTCCCATAAATCACCCGACCGCGTAAGGAACGCAAAATCCGGGAACATAACACCGGTATGACGGAAACTAGGGCGGCAAGAGTGGAACAAAACACTAGGAAAAAGGCCGAGTCTTCCACCCTTTACCAAGTATATAGATGCATTAATAATATAAGAGATATTGTGATATCCCAACCGAAATCCTGTCCACCATGGAGCAATCTTCAACTTCACCTGCAACTAGCAACGCTATAAGAGGGGCTGACCAAAAGCGGTAACATGGCCAAACAGTGGTTTGCATAGGGAAGGTGTCAAAGGTTAGAGGTTCATGGCAATATGGGATGGCTCGATAAACAGGTGATAGGTAGCGCAGCAAAGCGATAGAACGGAGCAACTAGCATAGCAATGATAGCATTGAGATCCAGGGTAGCGGTCATCTTGCATGAAATCCCGCAAGGAAGAAGAACGAGTCCATGAAGAAGACGAACGGATGAAGCCGAACCAAGCGTAGACGAACGGATGAGTCCTCACGATCGCAACGAAACAGGAACTAACAAGAAGGAGCACACAACATAGGTAAACACCCCACACATGAACAAGACATGATGCACCACGAGCATGATGCATGACAATTCTAGATGATGCTACTCATGGCAAGAGATGATGCAAACAAGAACAACACATCAAGGCAAGTTTAAATGAGGCCGGGAACAACATATAATAATTCCGGTAAGTCCTCATATGCATATTTCGAAATTGGTCCAGATCTGAATAAACCTTATGTTCAAGTTGTTAAACATCAATTTAAGCTGCACAAAGATGATCTACACGAGACTCTAGTCAAGTTACATATGAAGTTCATTTAGTTCGGAGCTACGGCCTAGAAGATATGAGCAAAACAAGTTAAACATGGCATTGATGCGAAATGCACCCAAACATCAAGCAAACACCTCAAAACAAGGATGCAACATGATAATATGAAACTACATGCAAAATCAAGCAAGTTTCATATAGAGCACACTCAAAACGGAGCAACGGTTCAACACACACACATGAAACAAGTTTAAAGGACAAGCTGTCCAAAACAGCGACTAGGCATATTGCAAGCATCAAAACAATATGCTACAGCACCCCAACATAATAACAAATGGCATGGACAAGATGTACAGGTATAGCATTACAAAACATGAACATTGAGCTATCTCCAGAAATCACTAGAACATGCTCAAAGACAGATGGTAAGATTGCAAGTTATTACAATTTCAGACTTTGCAGAAAATAACAGCACGATGCAATGTTTAGAGCTATCAAACAGCATCTTACAGGAACTTATCATGGCAAACAAAGGCATGACATGAATCTACTAATTGCATAGAAAAAGAGTCCCTTACTGACCATAAGCCAAAAAGGATCAGAAAATATAATGGCACCCACGTGAACATAGCAAGTTTTTATACAGATTCAAACATGGCAGGAACTTAATTATGAAGGCATGTAGATGAGCTTGTGCAACTCACTACAGAGCAATACATGGCATGGCAAGGCACCCAACAGTAAGAAGGCATGTTTGTGAAGCTAATCATGGCAAGAGCAAGGTCATAGGGTGCATGGATCACTAGGAAAACCCATGGAAACAACTGAACTTAATGTAAATAGGCTGACAGCAATATTTTCCAGCAACTTTAGAGCAAGATATGAACAAGCTACAGTAACCTATAATTGCAACCAGGGGCATGGATGGATAGAGGATGACATGTAGTTCAAAACATATTTATAGAACATCTCCAGATTATGCATAAAATGATAAGTAGCAACATGTTTACATGGCATCAAAATTACAGCAGATCAGGAACTAAAATCAGCAACAGCACGATACCTAGTTTGCATGCTTGTGCTAGTCACCACATTGATCACAAAAATACATGGCAAGCACCCCTGTAAAGATGGCATGGCATAGTTCAAAACACATGTAGACATCAACCTCATAGGGTGCACACATCAATCATGGCAAAAATGACAAAAGAGCTCGTTCTGTTAACAGACAGCAGAAAACATTATGAAGCACTCTTACAACGATGATTCAGGCATCTAGATGATCTCAAATGAAAATGATGCAATGGGATGAAATGATGTACTCGTCGAGACGAACAATTTGACATATTATATGCACAAAACGGAGCTACGGATGCAGAGCTACGACATGATGAACAGGGCATAAAAATTACACAGAATCTGGGGACTTGCACAAATTTTCACCTCGTGGGATCGGGACGGAGAGATCCCGGGACGGACGTGGCGTGTTTGGATGGTGGGCCTGGTGGATCTGGTCCACCTCCAGATCCAGATCGGTGGCGGCGGCCGGCAACGACGGCGACGTCGCCGGAGATGGCGGGGGCGGCGGGTCCGACCGGAGGCGGCGACTGGCGCGGCGGCGGAGGGCGGAGGTCGGGGCGGCGCGGTGCTGTGGACTGGTGGCAGCGCACGCCGGCGACGAGCGAGGCGGGCTCGGGCGACGAGGGCGCCGAGCGCTCGGGCACGGGGCCGGAGGGCGCGACGGGAGGAGCTCTGGCGGCGGATGACGCGGGCGGCGCGGGGCGGCGAGCTCCCGGCTGCGGGGCGGCGGCGGCGGCCGGGAGGCAAGGCCCGAGGCGGCGGGGCGGGCGCCGGCCGGCGGGCGCGGGACGGCTCCGGGCGCGCGACGACGGCGGCGGCCCGGTCGGGCCCCGGGGCGGGCCGCGGGTGGCCCGAGCGGGCCCAGCGGCGGGGTCTGGCGCGGGAGGCGACGTGGCGAGCACGGGTTGGCTGCGGGCGGCAGTGGCGGACATGTCCGGTGGGGCGCGGACATGTCCGGCGGCTGGAGGAGGAAGAAGCTAGGGTTTCGGGCGATCTGATCCGCGAATTTCGGGGGGAGGGACTAATATATAGGTAGAGGGAGCTAGGAGAGTCCAAATGGAGCACAGTTTTCGGCCACATGATCATGATCGAACGACCGAGAGCATGGAGGGGAGTTAGATGGGTTTTGGGCCACTTTGGAAGGGGTGTTGGGCTGCAAAGGGAGAGGGGCTTTACGGTTACCCGGTTAACCGTTGGAGTACCAAACGACCTCCAAATGGCACGAAACTTGACAGGCGGTCTAATGGTGCTATACCGAGGCCACTTGGCAAGGCTCGGTCCATTCCGAGAAAGTTTAATACCCGCACACGAAAAGAGAGAAGAGGGGGACGCCGGAGGGCATAGGAGCGCCGGATTGCAAAACGGACAACGGGGAAATTTCTCGGATGCATGAGACGAACACGTATGCAATGCACTGCACATGATGACATGATAAAATGCAACACGCAAGCAAATGACATGACAACAACGACGAATAACTGGCAGACACCTGGTGCATCGGCCCCGGGGCGTTACAACACTCCACCACTACGAGAGGATCTCGTCCCGAGATCTAGGATGGCACCGGAGGGAAAAGGAAGAGGAAGAGAAGAGGTAAAACTAAGTTGCTTCTTTGACGAATGAGTGAAACCACGAACCTTGAGAGGTTGAGAAATATAAAAGAAAGAAAACAACGAAGATGAACAAGATTGCAAACAATCTGTTAGAAAAGAGGAACAAGGAACATTACGAGAACTTGAAGGTTGCAAAGACATGAATGACGAGCACAAAGGAGAAGAAGGAATTGAAACCACTCTGGTTGAAACGAGATAAATAAGGAACAAGGAATATCAAATTCGGACAACACTCCGGTTGAACATGGAAGGAATAGAACATGAACTTCACAAGAAGGGATGATACTTGATGAAGACATGACACAAAACCTCCGGAAAGAATTGAAAGAGTATTCAATGAAAAGAATTTAGAAGGATTGAATGGAGTTTTTGAGAAAATCAACAACGAAAGAATAAGCTTTATGTGGACTTATGGATAAACATCTCAAAATTATGAGGTGATCACCGACCACAAACGGAAAAGATTAAATAGCTAAGAAGAACGAAGGAATGCAAAACTCCACTTCAAGGAACACGGAGAATTATATGCGCTTCGAGAAGCGAGAAGAAAAGATACTTGAACTCCACCGACAAGAATCTTGATGAACTCTTGAAAAATGAATTAAATCATGAAGAACCACCATCAAGAACTCCGGTAACAAAAGGATGACGAGATAAAATGAAGGATGAAAGAATAAGATTAAAGCTTGTGATGATTTAGATGGAGGTTCCGACAAAATAGACGAGGAAATTAGAACTCCGGAAAAGAAAAGATGAAAACACTTGGAACTAGAATTTATTCATCAAGAACAAACTCCGAAGAAAAGGATTAATCACCTCGAGGAAATAAGAATAAGATTTATTGTATGCTTATCCTTCATCAAATTGAATTGATGACAATCAACAGATTTGGCATACCACTTATTCTTCTTGAAAAGGAATAAGGGGAAATAAGGCGCAAAACTTGAGAAAGTCTTCATGAACCACCGGTAGGATTTGGAAACAACGAATATTTGATATGATAACAAAGGAGGAATCTTTAATGAACCGCCGTAAGAATTCAAAAATGAACGAAGTAAAGGGGTGAATCACCGGCAAGAATTAGAGAACGAATGAAGATACTTGAGGGAATTTAGATACATGAGAACGAAGAGGCCATGAACTGACTAGAGGTTATTTGAATGATGCACCGGAAGAATTCGAGGACGAGAGTTGAAAGCTGGAAATGAATAATTCTGAGATGATGGGCTATGGAGAATCAATCTGAAAAGACTCTTGAATTGCTCCGGATGGGTGAAAAGAATTCTCACAATCGAAAATAGTTATGAGAGGATGGCATCAAGCTTGAACTACGCATCTTTGGAAGAACGGGTAAGGATTTAAGAGGAACTCTTCTTCGGTCTTCAAAGCTGAGAAAGACGACGAGAAACACCACCGAAATTATTGAGATACTCCGGTAGAATGGAAAGCGAAGGGGTTGAGCCAACAATGAGAAGAATTTGAAAGCGATCTTGGAGAAGGCATGTGACTGATGATAATTCATTCTTATGCCAAACTTCGAAAGACTTTGGGAATGGCTCCAGGAAAATTAGAAGAGTCAGGTAAGATCCTGGGAGATGACCTGTGGGTTAGGGCCCACTAAAAGAAAACACCGTTGAACGAGATTGAAAGGGGGGGGGGATTGCACCGGTTGAATTAAATGGCTTGAATGAGATAACAACCTCAAAATATCTTGAACGGATTAAGAATGGAAACACAAGTCTTCTGAGATATCTTGAGCACTCCGGATAAGAATAGAGAGAGGTGAACAATTAAGAGGTGCACCGACATGGAAAAACATTTGACACGAGAAAAGGAATATGATGAATATCGAAAACTTGAATTGGATCCACCGGAGTAGAAACAACGATGAAGAATGATGAACTTGAAGCTCGTGAGCATCTTCACGAGGGATCACCGGATCAAAAAATTGATTGAAAAGATTGAAGAGACTTACATATATGAGTCCTTGAAGAAAAGAAAGGGTGGGAGGGCGGGAAAACAAAGACAACTTGGGATGGATGAAACAACCACCGTTTAGAAAATTAATCTTGCAAATATTGAAATGATTGGATCCACTTGGAGAGAAGCACGCCGGTTGGAAAAGAATTAACATGACAACCTCAATGAACAAGAAGGATTAGCACTCTCATAGAAATATGAGAACACCACCTGAAAGGTATGGAATCAACACTAGACATTGAAGCAACTCGTATAGCACAATTAAAACAAAACAAAGGATTGGCTTGCAGGATAAGCCGGAAACAAACATATGATAGATCCCATATCTTATCATGTGTCTGTTGGACAGATAAAACTAGAGCTACTTGAATTCCCACCTATAAAACTCCCGAAACTTTCTGGTTATGCAATCTGGTGTTTGGGATACAGGGGAAGCAAAATATCTCACCCAAACTAACAATACCTACATCCAAGCTGTATCCATCCGTCAACACATAACCAAGAAACCTTCGGAAATCGTGTACCTCAACCTTCGAAAAGCATCCGTTATACGAGTTATGGCAATACTCCCGAGCTCGCCCCAGTACTGGGTTATTGGGGTTATCTTACCAACAACTGCATAAAAGAGATTTTTGATGTCGGCAAAACTCAGGTATTCCAGAACTGCAACGATAAAATTGTGACGACAACACCTCGAAGCTCAACTCCCCGGGTCAAAGCCACATAAATAGACAGGAGGCACCAAGTACAATGTTCTCGCCACAAAACCACCGGAACGACTCCAAGATACCCACGTGATTCTAAAAAAAATTTAGTGAAAATTTGAGGAGAGGATAGACAAAACATCTACGTGAGGAGACCTCACCAGAGCGACAAAGGGGGCTGAGGAGTTAAAAGAATCCTACTCCCAGATATATATAATCCTAAGACTCAAAATAGTTTTCTTCTAGACTCAACAACGACCAACAAACAAGGGGGCTCCTAGGGTCGGTCGAGGCTCTGATACCAACTTATCACGCCCAATATGCGACCCTATCCAAGAGGAACTCGAAGGTCCCACCAAGGATAGACCCGCATATCGAAACGCTTTTGCAAGGTGGATATGATTACATCAACATTAGATAATAGATGGGGATACATACATAAGGCATACAATGCCACACGAATACAACAATACATCACAATACATAAGATCATCATCCGACTACGGATGAAACACAAACAGAAACTCAAACGACATCCACCCTGCTAGCCCAGGCTGCCGCCCTGGAACCTATCCCCTGATCGAAGAAGCAGAAGAAGAACTCAACGCAATCAAGCATCGCTCTCACGTCATGACCATCGCATAAACCTGTACCTGCAACTGTTGTTGTAGTAATCTGTGAGCCACGAGGACTCAGCAATCCCCTTACCATGGGTATCAAGACTAGCAAAGCTTAAAGGAAAGGAAGAGGTAAAGTGGTGAGCCTGCAGCAGCGACTAAGCATATATGGTGGCTAACATACGGAAATAAGAGTGAGAAGAGAGCAAGCAGAATGGTCGTCAACTAGTAATGATCAAGAAGTGATCCTGAACTCCTACTTACGTCAAACATAACCCAGAAACCGTGTTCACTTCCCGGACTCCGCCGAGAAGAGACCATCACAGCTACACACACGGTTGATGCGTTTTAATTCGGATCTGGTGTCAAGTTGTCTACAACCAGACATTAACAAATTCCCATCTGCCTATAACCGCAGGCACAGCTTTCGAAAGATTATACCCTGCAGGGGTGTCCCAACTTAGCCCATGACAAGCTCTCGTGATCAACGAAGGAATAGACCTTCTCCCAGGAAGACCCGATCAGACTCGGAATCCCAGTTTACAAGACTTTTCGACAATGGTAAAACAAGACCAGCAAGACCGCCCGATGCGCCGACATCCTGATAGGAGCTGCACATATCTCGTTTTCAGGGCAACACCGGATGAGCAGTCCGTACAACTAAAACCAGACCTCAAGTTTCCTTGAGGGGGCGCTGCAAAGGGCTCTAGTTCGGACCAACACTTAGACAAGCACTGGCCCGGGGGGGGGGGGGCTAAACTAAAGATGACCCTCGGGTTGGCCGACCCAAGGGAAAGGATAGGTGGTGGTGAGGCAAATGGTAAAAGAAAGGTTGGGTCTTGCTGGAGGAGTTTTATTCAAAGCGAACTGTCAAGGGGGTCCCATAAATCACCCGACCACGTAAGGAACGCAAAATCCGCGAACATAACACCGATATGACGGAAACTAGGGCGGCAAGAGTGGAACAAAACACTAGGCAAAAGGCCGAGTCTTCCACCCTTTACCAAGTATATAGATGCATTAATAATATAAGAGATATTGTGATATCCCAACCAAAATCCTGTCCACCATGGAGCAATCTTCAACTTCACCTGCAACTAGCAACGCTATAAGAGGGGCTGAACAAAAGCGGTAACATGGCCAAACAGTGGTTTTCATAGGGAAGGTATTAAAGGTTAGAGGTTCATGGCAATATGGGATGGCTCGATAAACAGGTGATAGGTAGCGCAGCAAAGCGATAGAACAGAGCAACTAGCATAGCAATGATAGCAGTGAGATCTAGGGTAGCGGTCATCTTGCCTAAAATCCCGCAAGGAAGAAGAACGAGTCCATGAAGAAGACGAACGGATGAAGCCGAACCAAGCGTAGACGAACGAGTCCTCACGATCGCAACGAAACAGGAACTAACAAGAAGGAGCACACAACATAGGTAAACACCCCACACATGAACAAGACATGATGCACCACAAGCATGATGCATGACAATTCTAGATGATGCTACTCATGGCAAGAGATGATGCAAACAAGAATAACACTTCAAGGCAAGTTTAAATGAGGCCGGGAACAACATATAATAATTCCGGTAAGTCCTCATATGCATATTTCGAAATTGGTCCAGATCTGAATAAACCTTATGTTCAAGTTGTTAAACATCAAGTTAAGCTGCACAAAGATGATCTACATGAGATTCTAGTCAAGTTACATATGAAGTTCATTTAGTTCGGAGCTACGGCCTAGAAGATATGAGCAAAACAAGTTAAACATGGCATTGATGCGAAATGCACCCAAACATCAAGCAAACACCTCAAAACAAGGATGCAACATGATAATATGAAACTACATGCAAAATCAAGCAAGTTTCATATAGAGCACACTCAAAACGGAGCAACGGTTCAACACACACACATGAAACAAGTTTAAAGGACAAGCTGTCCAAAACAGCGACTAGGCATATTGCAAGCATCAAAACAATATGCTACAGCACCCCAACATAATAACAAATGGCATGGACATGATGTACATGTAAAGCATTACAAAACATGAACATTGAGCTATCTCCAGAAATCAATAGAACATGCTCAAACACAGATGGTAAGATTGCAAGTTATTACAATTTCAGACTTTGCAGAAAATAACAGCACGATGCAATGTTTAGAGCTATCAAACAGCATGTTACAGGAACTTATCATGGCAAACAAAGGCATGGCATGAATCTACTAATTGCATAGAAAAAGAGTCCCTTACTGACCATAAGCCAAAAAGGATCAGAAAATATAATGGCACCCACGTGAACATAGCAAGTTTTTATACATATTCAAACATGGCAGGAACTTAATTATGAAGGCATGTAGATGAGCTTGTGCAACTCACTACAGAGCAATACATGGCATGGCAAGGCACCCAACAGTAAGAAGGCATGTTTGTGAAGCTAAGAATGGCAAGAGCAAGGTCATAGGGTGCATGGATCACTAGGAAAACACATGGAAACAACTGAACTTAATGTAAACAGGCTGACAGCAACATTTTCAAGCAACTTTAAAGCAAGATATGAACAAGCTACAGTAACCTATAATTGCAACCAGGGGCATGGATGGATAGAGGATGACATGTAGTTCAAAACATATTTATAGAACATCTCCAGATTATGCATAAAATGATAAGTAGCAACATGTTTACATGGCATCAAAATTACAGCAGATCAGGAACTAAAATCAGCAACAGCACGATACCTAGTTTGCATGCTTGTGCTAGTCACCACATTGATCACAAAAATACATGGCAAGCACCCCTGTAAAGATGGCATGGCATAGTTCAAAACACATGTAGACATCAACCTCATAGGGTGCACACATCAATCATGGCAAAAATAACAAAAGAGCTCGTTCTGTTAACAGACAGCAGAAAACATTATGAAGCACTCTTACAACAATCATTCAAGCATCTAGATGACCTCAAATGAAAATGATGCAATGGAATGAAATGATGTACTCGTCGAGGCGAACGATTTGAGATATTATACGCATAAAACGGAGCTACAGATGCAGAGCTACGGCTTGATGAACAGGGCATAAAAATTACACAGAATCTGGGGACTTAGACAAATTTTCACCTCGCGGGATCGGGACGGAGAGATCCCGGGACGGACGTGGGCGTGTTTGGATGGTGGGCCTGGTGGATCTGGTCCACCTCCAGATCCAGATCGGTGGTGGCGGCCAGCAACGACGGCGACGTCGCCGGAGATGGCGGGGGCAGCGGGTCCGGCCGGAGGCGGCGACTGGCGTGGCGGCGGAGGGCGGAGGTCGGGGCGGCGCGGCGCTGCGGACCAGCGACGGCGCACGCCGACGACGAGCGAGGCGGGCCGGAGGGCGCGACGGGAGGAGCTCCGGCGGCGGATGACGCGGGCGGCGCGGGGCGGCAAGCTCCCGGCGGCGGGGCGACGGCGGCGGCCGGTAGGCAAGGCCCGAGGCGGCGGGGCGGGCGCCAGCCTGCGGGCGCGGGGCGAGGCGCGGGACGGCTGCGGGCGCACGACGGCGGCGGCGGCCCGGTCGGGCCCCGGGGCGGGCCGCGAGTGGGCCGAGCGGGCCCGGTGGCGGGGTCTGGCGCGGGAGGCGACGTGGCGAGCACGGGTTGGCTGCGGGCGGCGGTGGCGGACATGTCCGGTGGGGCGCGGACATGTCCGGCGGCTGGAGGAGGAAGAAGCTAGGGTTTCGGGCGATCTGATCCGCGACTTTCGGGGGGAGGGACTAATATATAGGTAGAGGGAGCTAGGAGAGTCCAAATGGAGCACGGTTTTCGCCCACACGATCATGATCGAACAACCGAGAGCATGGAGGGGAGTTAGATGGGTTTTGGGCCACTTTGGAAGGGGTGTTGGGCTGCAAAGGGAGAGGGGCTTTACGGTTACCCGGTTAACCGTTGGAGTACCAAACGACCTCCAAATGGCACGAAACTTGACAGGCGGTCTACTGGTGCTATACCGAGGCCACTTGGCAAGGCTCGGTCCATTCCGAGAAAGTTTAATACCCGCACACGAAAAGAGAGAAGAGGGGGACGCCGGAGGGCATAGGAGCGCCGGATTGCAAAACAGACAACGGGGAAATTGCTCGGATGCATGAGACGAACACGTATGCAATGCAATGCACATGATGACATGATAAAATGCAACACACAAGCAAGTGACATGACAACAACGACGAATAACTGGCAGACACCTGGCGCATCGGGCCCGGGGCATTACAACACTCCACCACTACGAGAGGATCTCGTCCCGAGATCTAGGATGGCACCGGAGGGAAAAGGAAGAGGAAGAGAAGAGGTAAAACTAAGTTGCTTCTTTGACGAATGAGTGAAACCACGAACCTTGAGAGGTTGAGAAATATAAAAGAAAGAAAACAACGAAGATGAACAAGATTGCAAACAATCTGTTAGAAAAGAGGAACAAGGAACATTACGAGAACTTGAAGGTTGCAAAGACATGAATGACGAGCACAAAGGAGAAGAAGGAATTGAAACCACTCTAGTTGAAACGAGATAAATAAGGAACAAGGAATATCAAATTCGGACAACACTCCGGTTGAACATGGAAGGAATAGAACATGAACTTCACAAGAAGGGATGATACTTGATGAAGACATGACACAAAACCTCCGGAAAGAATTGAAAGAGTATTCAATGAAAAGAATTTAGAAGGATTGAATGGAGTTGTTGAGAAAATCAACAACGAAAGAATAAGCTTTATGTGGACTTATGGATAAACATCTCAAAATTATGAGGTGATCACCGACCACAAACGGAAAAGATTAAATAGCTAAGAAGAACGAAGGAATGCAAAACTCCACTTCAAGGAACACGGAGAATTATATGCGCTTCGAGAAGCGAGAAGAAAAGATACTTGAACTCCACCGACAAGAATCTTGATGAACTCTTGAAAAATGAATTAAATCATGAAGAACCACCATGACGAACTCCGGTAACAAAAGGATGACGAGATAAAATGAAGGATGAAAGAATAAGATTAAAGCTTGCGATGATTTAGATGGAGGTTCCGACAAAATAGACGAGGAAATTAGAACTCCGGAAAAGAAAAGATGAAAACACTTGGAACTAGAATTTATTCATCAAGAACAAACTCCGAAGAAAAGGATTAATCACCTCGAGGAAACAAGAATAAGATTTATTGTATGCTTATCCTTCATCAAATTGAATTGATGACAAGCAACGGATTTGGCATACCACTTATTCTTCTTGAAAAGGAATAAGGGGAAATAAGGCGCAAAACTTGAGAAAGTCTTCATGAACCACCGGTAGGATTTGGAAACAATGAATATTTGATATGATAACAAAGGAGGAATCTTTAATGAACCACCGTAAGAATTTGAAAACGAACGAAGTAAAGGGGTGAATCACCGGCAAGAATTAGAGAACGAATATCACCGCGTTACACCGGGGCGTTACACCGGGAACCCGGGATGTAGCAGGCTAGGCAGGACTCCGGATGTCACCGCGTGACATTTCCCCGAAGGGACAGACATAGGAACGAAGTGAAACACATGCCGGCCAGTCTAAGTGTTCCGGAGCAGTAGTGCTGGGCTAGCAGGACTCCGGTAAACCCAGCTGTAGCGGACTACCAAGGCTCAGTGGAAGCACCAGACTACATTTCCCCATAAGAGAGACTACCAAGGATAAACAACTAGGTTCTCGGATCCCACACATACCAAGCATTCCAATCATACACACAATATGCTCAATATGTGTAAATACAACATGGCATCACAGCGAAACTCTACGACTCAAAGTATTTATTCGTTAGGCTCTGAGGAGCCAAGTATTACAAACATGGGTCTCATGACCCCAACATACAAAGCATACAATCAACAAGCACGTGCGGAAGCTTAACTTGTATGAGTACAGACAACTACAAATGGAGAAGGCTGAGAAGCCTGATTATCTACAAGACCCTGCCGAGGGCACAAGCTCGTAGCTGAGGTAACAAGCTAAACATCGAAGTCCACGTGGAACTACTAGCGAGACTGACGTCTCTCTGCAAAAACATAAAATAGGCAAACGTGAGTACAAATGTACCCAGCAAGACTTACACATCAGAACTATCTACATATGCATCGGTATCAACAAAGGGGGTGGTTAAGTTTGACTGCAGCAAGCCAGCTTTGACTCGGTGGCTATCCTAAACTACGACTGCATGTAACTCTTTTGAGGTGGCGCACACAAGTCCACATAATCACCATATCAATACACCACTATGGATCCGCTCCCGTCTACCTACGAGATCGCCATCCATAGCACTCACGCTTATCTTGCGAGTTTTAGAGTATCCACTTTCACTTGTCTATGAACTGCACAGGCAACCTAGAAGTCCTTTACTGCGGACACGGCTATTCGAATAGATGATGTTAACCCTGCAGGGGTGTAATTCTTCACACACGCTCTCGCCACTTACCACCATGTACACGTCGTGTATCTCAGCTACCTTCAAGCGGAAGCCTAGCGAGGGAGTCGGCCACGACCTGACTAACCACACAAGTCTCTAGTCCAGGTTTATCGCCTATTCGGGTTCCATCCGCAAGGAGATCCGGTCGGGGTGTCGCCCATGGCCCCAAACGACGTGTACAGGGTTCCAAGCCCACCAAACGGGCGGCGCTTGGCATACCCGGCCATGGTGCCTAGTCTGACCCAAGCCCACCTGTACCGGGTGCCACTTGGTGGACTACTAACACTACCTACAAACACTAGAAACTAGTTGCAACTCCTGGACAGAGATCATGTTGATTAATAAGTCGAGAGGGGTCGAGTTACCGGAACCCAATGTGTGGTAGTAAATGTTCATGGGTCACAAACACAGAACTCAGTTCCTGAGGACGGCTTCAATGACACAACTCGCCATGTACTCCTACATGGCCTCTCACCGATACCTTTACCAAATCGTGTTCACACACTTAGCTCTCAACAGTAGGACATGTTCACACACCTCGAATTCATCCCCGACGAATCAGTCCTGACTCAACTCTAAGCAATAACAGACATGACAAACAAGCATGAATGAGTAGGCCCATCAGGGCTCAAAACAACTCCTACTCATGCTAGTGGGTTTCATCTATTTACTGTGGCAATGATAGGTCATGCAGAGGAAAGGGGTTCAGCTACCGCAACATGTAACAGTTGGAACGGTGTTGTCCTAATGCAGTAAAAGAGAGCAGGAGCAAGAGAGTGGGACTGTATCTGAATGAACAAGGGAGTTTTGCTTTCCTGGCACTCCTGAAGATAATATAGTTCTTCATCAGTGTCACCGAACTCATCTTCGAAGCATACGTCTACCGAGCGGGGGGCGGGGGGGGAGTGGGGGGGGGACATCCACCGGAAAACACAAAGAGGAACAACATTCACTGCAATGCACAACCAAATGCATGATATGGCATATTAAGGTACTGAATTGACCTAATGCAATGATAAACCAAGTTAATTGAAGTGGAATTTAAACAAAGTTAAACTCCAACTCCAAATGCTAATTCATAATTTTCCCTAATCATGATTTAACCTATCCAGTCAGTTTAGCTTGCTCAAACATGCATGAAAGTGCCATAAACAGATTCTTCATATTTTTATGATCATTTTTCATATATAATTTATTTGATTTCGAGCTACGGTTGATTTTCTATGAATTTTTGAAGTTTTAACTATTTTCTGAAATAAATAAACCATTACTAATTTATTTAAAATCCAGAAATAGATTACTGCATCAGCATGACAGTAGCATGACATCAGCAAGTCAACACAGGTTGAACAGGGTCAAACCTGACCAGTGGGGCCCACTGGTCAGTGACATAGTGTTGGCTTGTGTCTCTGGCGTGTGGGGCCGGTCAAGGGCCATGTCAGCATGGTCAACGCTGACGTGTGGGGCCACGGTGATTAGTTAACAATAAATAGGAATTAAACAATGGTTAACTATGGGTGTGGGGCCCATATGTAAGTGGGACAGGGGGTTAATTAGTCGGTGATTAGCCCTAACTAAGTGGCCACGTCGGCGGCTAACCGCCGGTGGCACACCGAAGCGGCGGCGTCGCTCATACCTGCGATTCTGGCGATGAGAGGAGGTGGGGTTGATCTCGTTGGAACGACCGCGAGGCGGCGCGTCCAACGACGATGGTGGCAGGTGGTGGGGCGGTCGGAGACGACGACGGTGAGCAGCGCGGCGGCGGCCGAAGCTCGGACGTCGATGAAAACGACGACACAGCGTGCGGGGAGAACAACAGTTAGCACCTACAGGTTCTACACGTGCTCACGAGGCCAACGGCATATGCACGGGGCCAGTTGGTCACTGAAACCTAGTCGGCGACGAGCTCGGGCGGTGGCGCATTCGGGCGCAGGCGACGCGGTGGCTACAACATGCAAACAAGGCAAAGGAGTGGGGTGTTTGGAACAGGGGCTAACGGCGGTTCGAATGAGCAGGATGGCGAGGTCGGGAAAGCACGGACCTCGGCGAATCGATGACGGTGGTGGTCGGAGCCCGAGGTGGAAGACGACAGTGATGGCGACGTTCCAGGGCCTTCGGCGAAGCGTGGCTCTATGGAGAGGCGTAGAGGAGTGTGGCGGAGCTCGTGTTCATGTCAGAGGGGCGAGGGGGTGGCTCTGGGCGTGGTGGCGTTCGACGGCGGTGATGGGCGCGTTCGGGTATGCATGAGAGAGCGAGACAGAGGGGAGGAAGGGGCACGGGGAGAGTGAGAGGGAGTCGGGGAGGTGTCCTGGCGCGCGGGGAGGCGTCCAGGGCGGCGAGGGGGCAGCTAGGCAGGGAGGAGGTGGCCGGCGCGTGCGCGCGCGCGGCGACCAGACGCCCTCCTGCCCACTTGCAGGAGGTTGGGGACGGCTGGCACCTGGGCCGGGTGGCTGGGCTGGCCAGCAGCAGGCCAACAGCGCCAGGTAAGTGGCTGGGCTTCTCTCTCTCTTTCTTATTTTTGTTTTTGTTTTTCTATTTTATTTCCTTTTTCTGATTTAGTTTAGCCACTAAATCATTTTAATAAATTCTGTAGGTTATTATATGGCTTGCTAAAATATATACAAAGCCACTCACAAACTTCCATAATTATTGGAGTTATATTTAATATATATTAAATATAAATCCAAAGCAAATAATTACTGGATTAATTCAAATGGCCAAAATAAATGTTTCTAAGCTCCTAAAAATATTGGTTTGAATTTTACCTCTTGCCAATATTTTTATCAAATAATAGGAACATTTTCTTGGACTCATTTGAGAAGATTTTAAAGTTGGTTATTTTTGAACTGGTTTCTGAGGGTTTCAACAAACCTCAATTCAACTTTCAGAAATTACACATGATGCATGAATGCAGATGCAACTATTTCACTCAGGTATTCTAGGGCTTGACATGTTGGCCCAACAGGGTCTTCGTTCTTGTCGTCGGCATTATCCGGAGTAATATTATCTCCTGTGCCGGTATTGCTGCTTTTGCCACGGTGTGATTTAGAGCGGCGTCGCTTTCGTCGGCATTTTTGTTCCGTTTCAGGGGGTATATCCTTAATGGGATCCTTCTCCTTGTCCCCTTTATCCTCTTTGGGTGTATCCACCATGTATACATCATACGAGGAGGTGGGTGTCCAGCGCCCTGTAAGCGGTGGCTGTTCTGCCTGCTCCTCTCCGTCATCGTCGTCCATACCGTCGATGTCTTCGGAGCCATAATCCAACATGTCGGTTAAGTCCTCAACAGTGGCAATGAAGTGGGTGGTGGGTGGGGAGCGAAATCTCCCATCGTCAGCTTCCAGTTCGAACCGGATATAGTTCGGCTCTTTAATGAGTTTTGCACATCGCCCAAGGGCGAGTGTTGGAAGATGTCCGCGGTGCTAAACTCGAAGATCATTAACCGGTCGAGTTCGGTATCCGCACTCTCGCACGGTTCGGAACTTATCGCCGGAGACGAGTCCGGAGTTCCAGTGATGCAGATATCACATGGAGCTGAATCCATGTGCGGCTCCAACGCCGCGGAATCAGCGGCCACCGTAGCGGGGTTTAGCTTCCCATCCTTGGGTGACGCGATTTTCTCCGGATCTAAGGCCAGAGTAGTCATAGGAGCTATCTCCTGGATGGGTTCCGATGACGGGTTTAAGCCATGTTCATCAGAGTAAGGGGAGCGGTTTCCGCGGTCTCAAATCCATCGAAGATCAAGTCTCCACGGATGTCTGCGACGTAGTTCAAGCATCCGAATCTGACCCGACGGCCAGGGGCATAGCTATCAATCTGCTCCAGATGGCCAAGTGAGTTGGCCCGCAGTACGAAGCTGCCGAACACGAGAATTTGTCTGGGGAGGAAGGTTTTCCCTTGGACAATGTCACTATTGACAATTGAAGGAGCCATTAACCTCTTGAGGACATCACAGTGGAACTCTTAATGAAAGCACCAATGTCGGTGTCAAAACGGCGGATCTCGGGTAGCGGGTCCCGAACTGTGCGTCTATGGTCGATGGTAACAGGAGACGGGGGACACGATGTTTACCCAGGTTCGGGGCCTCTCTATGGAGGTAATACCCTACTTTCTGCTTGATTGATCTTGATGAATATGAGTATTACAAGAGTTGATCTACCACGAGATCGTAATGGCTAGACCCTAGAAGTCTAGCCTGTATGACTATGATAATATGTATCCGCCTATCCGGACTATGCTCTCCGATTTATATAGACACCGGAGAGATCTAGGGTTACATGGAGTTAGATACATAAAAGGGAATCTACACAATTGATCGCCAAGCTTGCCTTCCACGCCAAGGAGAGTCCTGTCTGGACACAGGTGCAGTCTTCGGTGTTCGTATCTTAACGGCCCATCAGTCCGTCCCATGGCTAACAGGCCAGACGCCCGAGGACCCCTTAGTACAGGACTCCCTCGGTGCCATCATACTCGTAGTGGATGGCGAGGGCCCCCCCCCCCACAGTGCAGACGTGGGCGACCTCGCCCCATCCACGGGTCATGAGGATCTTGCCCGGGGGGACGACCTCGACCTCCGCTCCCGTTTCCAGGGCGTCGCACTCGGCGTGCTGTAGCCACAGCTCGAGTGGCCCCCTCGGCAGCATCTCTTTGGCGAAGAACTGCCGGAACCGGATCCATGTGCGCGGCGGCATCACCGCCCAAATCACGAGCTTGCGCGAGGAGCCCCCGGTGTGAGTTCGCAGAGCGGTGGCGCATGTCGGTGTCAAAACTGGCGGATCTCGGGTAGGGGGTCCCTAACTGTGCGTCAGAGGTCGATGGTAACAGGAGAAGGGGGACACGATGGTTACCCAGGTTCGGGCCCTCTCTATGGAGGTAATACCCTACTCCTGCTTGATTGATCTTGATGAATATGAATGTTACAAGAGTTGATCTACCACGAGATCATAATGGCTAAAACCCTAAGAGTTTAGCCTATGTGATTATGATTGTCCCTATGGGCTAAGCCCTCCGATTTATATAGACACCGGAGGGGACTAGAGTTGGTACAAAGTCGGTTACACTAGAAGGAATCTTCGTATCTTGGACACCAAGCTTGCCTTCCATGCCGGAGAGAGTCCCACCCGGACGTGGGATAAGTTTTTGGTCTTGTATCTTCAAAGTTCAACTGTCTGGCTCATGTATATAGTCCAGACATCCGAGGACCCCCTAATGTAGGACTCCCTCAGTAGCCCCTGAACCAGGCTTCAATAACGAGAAGTCCAACGCGCAGATAGTTCGGCTTTGCAAGGTGGGTTCCGTTCCGAATAATCTTTTGAATACGACGAATGTGTCCGTCTCTGCAAAACAAATACCACATACCACCATAGAGAATATAATATTCCACAAGTCTAATCCGCTGAAAACCTTTTCGTGGCATGACATTACGTCACTACCCGGCTATTATTTTGAACCGTTCATTATCCTGTCCTCCCACGTTTCGAGACGCGGTTTTATTGGCACGTCTTGTTGAAGCAGAGATCGTGTCCCCTTATTACGGGATTCTCATCAATACGGGCATGGGTAACCCAACTGTGCCGTTCTGTGCGGCCCTTGGGAATAGGCGAGTTTTGAGGCAAGTGGGGAGGCGTTTGATATTCGCTGCCTTTATAAAGAGATAAGGATTTCACCCACACGTTCTTTCTTTCTGCCTCTCCATTCTCTAGCTCCAGCGACCATGGCTAGATCCGGAGCTCAGGGCAAATTGATGGCCTCCTCCTTTAAGGAGAAGGACATTGTCAAGCTTCGGGAGGCTGGGTATTTTGCCAAGGAGATCGCCCACCGTCTCCCAAACAAGGGGCAAATCATCCCCACCCCGAAGCCAAACGAGAGGGTGGTGTTTGTACCCCACTTCGTTCGCGGGTTAGGATTTCCACTCCATCCTTTCGTCCGTGGACTGATGTTTTACTACAAGGTAGATTTTCATGATCTAGCCCCGAACTCTATCCTGAACATCTCGACATTTATTGTAGTGTGTGAGGCCTTCCTCCGCACCCCCCCCACTTCGGGTTGTGGCTGAAGACCTTTAACGTGAATCCCAAGGTGGTGAGCGGTGAGCACACGGAATTCGGAGGGGCCATGGTGAGCAAGTTGTCCAATGTCACCTGGACCACCGGAACCTTCGTAGAGACCGTCAAGGGATGGCAGGAACATTGGTTCTACGTCACTGAGCCCTGCGATCCCACTTGGGTCGCGGCTCCCAAATTCAGACCCAGACCCCCGATGCGACTTACCTCCTGGCTAGAGAAGAGCCTGAACTGGTCTGCATTGGATGAACAGACAGCGCTCCATACGCGCGTCAAGAGCATGGTTCACAAGCAAGTCAAGCTAGTCGATGTGATCCAAATGATGCTGGGCCGCAGAATCCTTCCCTGCCAGAGGCGAGCCTACCATTTATGGGAATTCGATCCGGGCAAGTACCGAACACTGTGAGGGTTCTTGGGAACCACACACGAAGATATCTGGACGGTGCTGTTCAAGGCCAACCAGACATGGCCGAAAGCAACCGACGACTGCGGGCATGCTCTAGACCACCCCGCTAGTTCGGTAAGTCTTTCTTATTCCAAGGTTCTCCCTTTATTTTCTTACTCAAGAAAAAACGCCTGAGCCTCCTTACTTATATCTTCAGGGGTGGACGAAGATGGCGAAGCGGATCAAATGTCCGGCTCCGCTGCCCGAGAACCCAACCATACCTCTGCTAACGAGGATGCTGGTTCCGGCGCCCTACAAGGCGCCGGAGAATAGGGCCAAGAAGGACATGGGGACCCGAAGCGGACCCCGCCACAAGGGAACTTCGGACATGACGTCCGAAGACACCGAGGCCCTCTCCTCCGCCCATGAGGACGATGTGGAGGAAGAGGCGAGTGATTCTCCCTCTAAGGGGGGAGGAAGGAAAAGGGCGGCCTCCATGGATCTGGAGGCAGAGGTGTCCAAGAAGGGAAATACCTCCCTCGCGGACAACTCCGGGTGGGATATTTATAGCAGTCCGAAGCGATGCCCTTGGAAGAAGCCCCAGGCAGGATCATGAGTATCCGAAGATCTCAACACATATACCCTGCCTTTTTTCCTTTATAGATTTAACCAATCGGCTCATATATCTGTAGTCCGGCCTTCGAGGGGTCCGTGTCTTCTAGGGACTCGCTAGACTCGAAGGCATTAGAAAGCAAGTCCCCCCGGCGGCCTCCTCTCCCAAGGCCCAGGATGACACCGAGGTGTTGTCCCGAAGGGCTCTAGGCTAGGGAGAAACACGGGAGGCTTCCAGCGCTGCACCGGAGGGTGAAACCCGGTTGTCGAACACATAGCGGAGCAAGTTCTCCTGGGGACTTTGTATCGGGGGGCTACCCCAGTTCGGCCCCCAGCCGAACACGGTTCTGGAGACCGGTGGGCGGCCGCCTTTGAAAGAAGGGGGCATGCCCATTCTGCCGGTGACCTCTGTCCAATCAGAGGCATCAGACACTCTACAGGAAGCGGTGTGAAACGCTTCCATCATGGAGGAACATCGCACCCTTATAGGTGTGGTGGTTGAGAGGGTTCAGTTCGTTAAGAACGGGCTGACCGATGCCTGCGCCAGCCTTCTAACAGGCTTCGAAGTGAGTATTTTTGTAATTATGTCGAAAAAAGAATGTACAGTATAGACAATAGCCCCTGGGACTCTGTCCGGTGTTTGAAAAGAAAAGCCGGACAGAGGATCAAATCTCTTTTAACAGGAATCTAACCGCATTTGTCTATGTGAATCACATGCGTCATTGCTAGCTGCGACCTCTCATGCTGCTGAAGTCTCTGGACTGAAGCAGAGTCTGGAGCGGGCCGAGGAAGAACTCGGCCGTGTGAAGAAGGATCTAGAGGGCAAGCAAGGTATGGCCGGATTCTTTGTATATCCGGGGTGCTATGAATATGTATTTGACCATGGTTCCATCGTATTTGTAGGGGCAACGACTAAGTTCGAGGCCCTGGAGAAGGAGCTGGCTGAAGCCCATGGAAAAGTGGCCAAGGATCAAGCTGCCCGGAAGAAGCACGAGGCCCGGGTTTTGGAGGTCCAACAGGAGCTCCAAGACGCCGCTAAAAAGTATGCTGCCTTGGAACGCAAGAATGCGGACCAAGAGGCCGAGCTTGACAAGGTGCGTCAAAGCGCATAGGATGCTCGGCTCGAAGCCCAGGGGACCCTCCAAGAGATTCAGGAGGCCAAGAAGATTGCGACAGGTAAGGCTTTCAATATGCAAAGCAAGCATGTGAAGAAAAAGTACTTTTTACTGACCCGAATTTGGAGTTCTCCAGGAGCATTTGCGGATCTGCCGTGCAGCATTTCTGATGCTGGGGAGTTCTTCCGAGCCAAAGTGGGGGCATCAACGGAGAAGGTGTTCTGGTCGCAGTATCTTGCACCAGAGCATCCGGTGCCCCTGACCGATCAGCTGAAGCAGCTGGTCGAACTGCATGGGCCGGCAGAACTAGCCATGAAGGATTTGATAATCCGGCTGTGGCCTGCCGAAGCCATCCCCAGCAGTTACTTCGGGCTCGTGAACCGGCTGGTCAGTGCCTGTCCTCGGCTTGACGCCATCAAGTGGTCGGCCTGCATCAAAGGAGCGTGGATGGCCTTCGCCCGTGTTAAGGTACACTGGGCGAAGATGAATGCCATCAAGCTAGCAACCGAGGGGCCGCCTGCAGGCAAGGAGCACCGCACACTGGAGGGATACTTTGCCGATGTTCTGGAGGGGTCCCGCATTGTAGCGGACCAATGTGCCAAAGACACTGTCCTAGAATGAGTGCATTCATGTTGTACTGTCCTGTATAAAACAAGGTTGTTTAAGTAATATAATGCTTGCCGCTTTTATGTTAATATTTTACCTCCTGCGTGGCCGTTTTATCAAATCTGAACGTTGGCCACTCGTCGGCTTCAGCCCCCATTTAAGAACTACCGGGGTGTTCGGTTGGCGCCAAAACACGCTTGTCCCAAAAGATGTTTGGTCCGCTAAGGAGGTGTTAGCGCTGCGAACCAGGCAATAGGACTATACGGCTTTATAACACTCACTTAGCCATAGGAGTTTGACAATAAAAAGTTTAGGGGCATCCCCTAGTATTTGGAAATCCGAACTTAGGGTGCTATAAAACACCTAATCGGGAAAAAACCGACCCATCGCGTAATGCGGTAAAAATCTCCAACGATTTGCAACCTCTCGAACAGCTGACCGGCTCGCGCCGCATCATGACAGTCAATTTTCGGCATTCTCTACTGAGGTGCTCGTCCGGACAAACCAGGGCACAATCACAGTAGTTCTCCCTTTACTACCTTAGCCGATAAAACAGAACGTAAGGTAGCAAGCACAGGAGCCGGGCAACCCAACTATTGACCAAAGACATGATTCGGAGCCGATGCATATAATGCTAAAGATCGGGGTGCCGAACTACTGTAAAAAGGTGCTCGGACTTTGTTCCATATTGTGGGGCGTAACGAAGCCCATGGCGAATGCAGGCGTACCAGAGTGTACGGATGTAAGTGATAAAAATATCAAAACAAATTAAAAAGAAAAAGGGAATATGTAATAAGCTAATGCCACAGAAATCGGGCCGCAAACCATTTTTCCTTATAGTATAATGGATACGTCCAAGCGTATTTGTAGAAGTAGTGCAATAAGCAACCGGGCTATTTGACAAGCCACGGCCAAGGGGGAGCCGCATAGAGGTACTAAAAACAGGCATAACGATTGTGTAAAGAGACCACCTGGAGATTCCCTTGTACGTCAATGCTCCTATCCATCTTGGTGTATTCGTTCCTTGATAGGTCCGGCAGTCAAGCTGCTAAGAAAGGCCTGGGAAAAGGAAACCTGAAAAGCATGAAGGAAAAAGTGAAAATATATGGGTTCAGAGGAGGTTTAAGCCATATTATGGACCACAATCCAGCTGCGCCTCCATCCGTGCCCATGGTATTTTGAGTGTGTAGTTATGTATGCGCGGTACAATCGTCGTTCTTTGATCGGGACTGGGACGGAGGCCGAATTGCTAGGCGAGCTCGTGATGAGCCAGACTGTCCTGCTGCAGTGTAGTTTGGACTCGTTTGATGGTGTCCGAGAGCTTGGCCGCCGAATTGAAGTTCGTCTTGACAAGGCCGCTTTGTGCTTCTGCTGCGAGGGCAGCGGTGTGCTCCTTTGTGTGGAGGGAGCGCTCCATGTTTCCATTAACTGTTATGACAGCACGTGGACCGGGCATCTTGAGCTTGAGGTAGGCGTAGTGAGGCACCGCATTGAATCGAGCGAGTGAGGTTCGTCCTAGCAGGGCGTGATAGCCACTGCGGAAGGGGAGGATATCGAAGATTAGCTCTTCATTTCGGAAATTATCCGGTGTTCCAAAGACCACCTCGAGTGTAATTGAGCCTGTACAGCGGGCCTCCACACCTGGTATGACTCCCTTGAAGGTGGTTTTGGTGGGTTTGATCCTTGATGAATCTATACCCATTTTGTGCACTGTATCCTGATAAAGTAGATTCAGGCTGTTGCCACCGTCCACGAGGACTCGAGTAAGATGGAATCCATCAATGATTGGGTCGAGGACCAGAGCTGCTGAACCGCCATGCCGGATACTGGTCGGATGGTCCCTGCGATCAAAAGTGATCGGGCAGTACGACCATGGGTTGAATTTTGCGACCCCTTCTCTTTTCTCTCGGCATTGATCTTGCCGTCCTGTTTGAACACCCACCAATCTCTGTTGGTGTGATTGGCTGGCTTATTAGGGGTGCCATGGATTTCACATGGCCGATCAAGTATGCGGTCCAAGCTGGACGGGCCTGGATTGTTTCTTTTATATGGCTTCTTCCGCTGACCGGATTTAGAGCTACTGAATCCAGCGTTGACCGCCGTGTCATCGGTGTTGTCACCGTTGTTTCGACGCTTGTGTCTATTGCGTCGTGGCTTTCCGTTGCTGTTTCTGGCTTCCGAAGTACCATGTTTGCTTGTACTATTGTTGCTGTGGGCTAGCCAACTATCCTCGCCCGCACAAAAGCGGGTCATAAGCATCGTGAGGGCTGCCATGGTCTTCGGCTTTTCTTGGCTGAGGTGTCGATCGAGCCATTCGTCACGGATGCTATGTTTGAAGGCTGCTAAGGCTTCGGCATCCGGACAGTCGACGATTTGGTTCTTTTTAGTTAAGTATCTGGTCCAGAATTTCCTGGCTGACTCTCTGGGTTTTTGAACTATGTGGCTCAAGTCATCAGCATCCGGGTTTAAATCCTTCAGGGAACTCATGTTCCATTACTTCATCGGTGAAGTAGAGGGGGTGTGCGGCGCCTCTGTATTGGGCCAAATCGTGGCACAATTCGGATGGAGTCCGTATGCGATTTTCGACCTAGGCGTGGTTATGCCTGGTGCGTCCGTCCTAGTGGCCGTCTTTGCACATTGGGGCACGCCCTCGTGATCCGTAGATCGATATTGTCTGACCTGCTCTGTTATCCAGGTCTTCTCATAGGTCATACGTGTGTTCCCGAGCTGTACTGCCTCTGTTTATACGGCGAGATAACACAGGCTGGTGTTCGGTTTGAACAACCGTTTTATCCCAGCCATGTGGTGGTCGGTCAGCCGTGTTGTGAGTTGTTCGGATGGGTTCCAGCACCTAGTCCTCGAATTGGGGTAGCAGTTTACGCTTCGGGTAACTCTTTGGTTGGCGTCTGAGGCTGTATTCCTCGGCAGCCAGGACGTGAGTCCATCTGTCATTGAGCAGATCCTGATCAGCTTGAAGCTGTTGCTGCTTCTTTTTAGGCTCCTTGCAGTGGCTATTAGTCGAAGCTTAAAGCGCTCCTGCTCGAGAGGTTCCTCAGGCACGATGAAATCTTCAGTGCCGAGTCTCACCTCATCCTTAGAGTGTGGGAGATAATTACTGTTCTCCGAGTCTTTGTTGATGGCCTGTTCCTGAGGGCTAACGGGCCCATATTCCCGTTCATCCTGTTCGGATGTTGGATCAATGGGGTCTTTGTTGGTGTCTTCGGCGTCATCCGGAGTAATATTGTCTCCTGTGCCGGTATTGCTGCTTTTGCTGCGGCGTGGTTTAGAGCGGCGCCGCTGCCGTCTGTGTTTTTGTTGTGTTTCAGGGGGTGTATCCTTAGTTGGATCCTTCTCCTTGTCGCCATTGTTCTCTTTTGGTGTATCCACCATGTATACATCATATGAGGAGGTGGTTGTCCAGCGCCCTGTATGCGGTGGCTGTTCTTCCTGCTCCTCTCCGTCATCGTCGTCCATCCCGTCAATGTCTTCGGAGCCGTAGTCAAGCATGTTGGTTAAGTATTCGACAGTGGCTATGTTGGGTGGTGGGTGGGCAGTGAAATCCTCCATTATTAGCCTCTAGTTCAAACAGGATATAGTTCGGCTGCGGGCACTCATTAAGGAGAGGGCTTTTAGTGAATTGAGCACATCGCCTAAGGGCGAGTGCCAGAAAATATCCGTGGAGGTGAACTCCAGGATCGGCGCCTGATCTAGCTCGATGAGCGCGGATCCACGCGGTTTCGGGTTCCATAGCCGGAGATGGCTCCGGGGTTCCGGTGACAGTGGTCCTGTTCTGAGTCGGATCGGTGTGCGGCTCCAACGCCGCGAAGTCTGCCGCCTCCGTGGCGGGGTTGAGCCCCTCGTCCTCCGACGGCACAGTCCGTTCCGGATCTAAGGCGGAAGCGGTTACAGGTGCTATCCCCTGAGTATGGGTCGATGACAGAGTTAGATCATGTTCATCATGGTGGCAGGAAGTGACTGCCATGGGCTCGAATCCGTCGAAGATCAAGTCTCCACGGACATCGGCAACATAATTTAAGCTCCCAAATCTAACCTGATGGCCAGGGGCATAGCTATCGATCTGCTCCAGACGGCCAAGCGAGTTGGCCCGGAGTGCGAAGCCGTCGAACACGAAGATCTGTCCGGGAAGGAAAGTCTCTCCCTGGACCGCGTTGTTAAAGATGATTGATGGAGCCATCGAACCTTTAAGAGGGGACACAGTGGAACTCTCAATGAAAGCACCAATGTCGGTGTCAAAACCGGCGGATCTCGGGTAGGGGGTCCCAAACTGTGCGTCAGAGGTCGATGGTAATAGGAGACAGGGGACACGATGTTTACCCAGGTTCGGGCCCTCTCTATGGAGGTAATACCCTACTCCTGCTTGATGATCTTGATGGATATGAGTGTTATAAGAGTTGATCTACCACGAGATCGTAATGGATAAAACCCTAAGAGTCTAGCCTATGTGATTATGATTGTCCCTATGGACTAAGCCCTCCGGTTTATATAGACACCGGAGGGGACTTGGGTTGGTACAAAGTCGGTTACACCAGAAGGAATCTTCATATCTTGGACGCCAAGCTTGCCTTCCACGCAGGAGAGAGTCCCACACGGACACGGGATAAGTCTTCGGTCTTGTATCTTCACAGCTCAACAATCCGGTTCATGTATATAATCCAGACATCCGAGGACCCCCTAATCCACGACTCCCTCAACGGCCCCTCACTCTTCCCTAAGCCACGGAACTGGCTTCGGCTGTGGGCTGGCGAGCACATAGGGCCAAAGCACCGGCACGCCAGGAACACCAAGTCAAGAACCGCCGGGTCATCCAACCCGGCCCCGCCACTTTAAGCTACCGCACGACCGGCTACTCGCCAACTCGGCCCTGCCGGGTTGCCGTCAGCCGGCCCAATGGGTGTTTCGCTTGCACTCAACATTCCAGAAGCCCAAGTACTGCGCGCTCCCTTCAAAGGCCAAACTCCTTGTCGCGGACCGGAGCCTCGACCGTCACACTCGCGGGGGGGGGGGGGGAGCCCAAGAGGGGAGAGTCAGAAGAAAACAGTCCCAGGGACAAAAGGAGAAAGCGCAAACATCCGCAAAGCCTATGCATACTGCCGGGTTGCTCAACCCGGCCCCGCCTCTTTAAGCTACCACACGACCGGCTGCTAGCCAACACGGCTCCGTTGGATGGCTGCCAGCCGACCCAGTGGGTGTTTCGCTCGCGCTCAATATTTCGAAAGTCTAAAGTACTGCGCGCTCCTCCCGAAGGTGGAACCCCTTGTCATGGACCAGAGCCTCGACCGTCAGACTCGCGGGGGGGGGGGGGGGGGGGGGGGGAACCCAAGAGGGGTAAGTTGCAAGAAAATTACTCGGGAAACAAAAAAGCGAAGGTACAAACATTCATGGAGTTTGTACAACATAAATTTAGAATATAGGCCCAAGGCCAGAGTTCATTACACCCAGATAACCCCCAATGGGTGGGTGGACCTGCTACCTAACAAGAAATTTTCGCTAAGATAAAGACAGGGAGCCTCAGGCATCCCCATCACCGGGTCGCACAACTGCCGAGGTGCCGGTGTCCTCCTATGTCCGCGTCGCAGTAAACTCCTGTCTCCTCGGAGCTGCCCTCCGGGTCGTCCAGAAGAAGGCCGAAGTCGTCAGCAGCCACGACTCCGCCGTCCTCCGCCCTCTCTGGCTGAAACTCGTCGTGGAAGGCGAACCCGGTGATGTAGCTAGCCCGGGCGGCGATCTGTGCAGCCTCCGCCTGCAGTTGGCTCTCCGAGCCGGCTCGCTAGCCCATCAACGCATCCAGCGCCAGGTTCGGATGCCAAGACATTGCGAACCTGAGCGCCATCTCGGTGCCGGCACGAGCGGCGGAAACCCGCCACTCATGGAGATAGTTCGGGCCCGCCACCAACTAACGCGCCGGCCGCGTGAAGCTGCGTGGCGCAACGGAACCCGGCCAGAGGGCCACCGTCATTGCCGCGCCGGCCTGGGAAAGCCACCCCATCTGGTCGCTCATGACGCGCAGGCGAGCCTTGGCGGCGGTCAGGATCTCCGGGAAGGTCCAAGCCACATGCGGGTCTGTCCCGGAGCCAACGACTCCCTGTGTGTCTTGCTGGTAACGGACGGCTTCCTCCGCTAGGGGGAGCGTATCCAGGAAGGCCCCTATCAAGAAAATAACAAGTCAGAACGGTTACCAAAGGGAAGAAGCCGGAACGATGAACCGACAGAACCTAAAGAAAAGCACTTACTGGAGAAGGACTCTTCCAGGTGATGCGCTTCGAGCAATGTTCCGCGCCGCTCCCGCGCGATGGTGCGGTTACGCTCCTCGAGGGCCTTCTCCACGTCGGCCACCTTGGCAAGGGCCACCTTCAACTCGGCATCCTTGTCAGCGGTCGCCTTCTCAGACTCCTCGCGGCGGTGGGACTTCCCCTGACGGGCCTCCTCCGCCATGGCCACCAGCGCCTTCAGGTGATCCACCTCGGCCTAAAGCTGGCCCTTGTCGTCGGCTACCTTGCTGCATTGCTGGTCCACCTTAGCAAGGGCCCGCTGGGCCTCGACGACCTTGCCGGCTTCCGCCTTGAGGTGATCCACCTCGGCCTCAAGGCGACCCTTGTCGGTGGTGAGCTTCTCCTGCAGTCGGTCGGCTTCATCGAGCGTCTGTTGGGCCCCCGTCGCCTCCGCCTTCGCCTTCACACCCTCGGCCTCAAGACGGTCGGTGTTAGCAACAAGCTGGTCATAGTGGAGGCCGGCTCGAATCAGCCAGGTCTTTCAAGCTAGCACCTTGACTGCAAAGAAAAAACTCAGAAAATGAAGAACCACTTTAAGATTTGACCCAACTGCTACGTAGTTGGCCCGAATATCGGGGCCTACACCTAGTGGGTGCGCTAGCGCGCACCCACTAAAAAAAGAGCACACAAGAAATACCTGTAGCGACACGGAGCTCCTCCTTGGCTATGAGCTGCTCCTTGAGCTGCCGGTGTCTGTCCAGGAGCCCGTTGATGACGCTGACCCGGTAGGAATCCAGTTGCTGTAAAGAGCGACGATCAACACAAGTCAGCAGTTTAAGATTCGACCCAACTGCTAAGTAGTTGGCCCGAATCTCTGGGGCTACACCCAGTGGGTGCGCTAGCGCACCCCCACTAAGAAGAAGCAACGAAAAAAGAAAAACAGAAGGCAAGGGAAGAACTTACAAGCACGGCACGCTCCAGCTCCAACGTCTGCCCCACCTCGGCCTGGGCAAAGGCCTGGATCCAATTCGTCCACCCTCGCAGACGACGGCTCACGGCTGTCATCGCCGCTTCCTCCTGGGTCTAGGGCCCAAAGAAGACCTCACCGGACCCACCCTGAGCCGGCTGCGACCCGACCCAGCGACCCCCTCGCCTGAGCGCTTGGTTGTGCTCTCCGCTGGCCGCCTCCCCCGCGACCGGCGCCCTTTCCGGCATCGACGCCGGCTCGACAGCCGTGCCCGCGGCTCCTCCAGCGCCGTCCGCACCGCCTCCTCCAAGACGCCGCCGCCGCCGTCTCCATCAACCCCTGCCCGCTCGACCATGTCGGTCCGCGATGGGGTGTCGTCCCCAACAACCATGACCTCCTGGTCGAGGTCCATCACGTCCGCATGGCTGCCTTGGCCACGCTTGCCCTCCAATGACGGAACGAAGATCGTCGCCACCGTCACCGTCCCCGCCGGCATCTCCAGCCACGCCGGCTCGCACCCACGTCGCCACAGCGTTGGCCCAGGCCTGGGCTGACGCTGCCTTCACCTCCTCCTCCGCCCGGTTCCGGTCCCGCCAGGCCAGGCCCTCGGTGTCGGTCGGGTCCAGGCCGAGGTCCGGGTCCGCCACCTCCTCGTCCCGGTCGACGGTGCCGAAACGGCTCCTCCAGAACACGGTGCCCTTGGTGGACGCAACGTTCGCTGCCGCTAGTACCAGCGATATCGGCGAGCTGAAATTTAAAACAGAATAAATATACAAGAGCCAAGTAGAGCTGCTCGGCCACTCGGACTCAAGCAAGGAAGAAGCTTACCCCGGCACCACCGGAACAGCGGGCCTGGCCGGCCTCTCCTACACGGCACCGTGCCTCCGGCCGGGTTCACCGCGCGCTTCATGGCCGGGGCCCGGGGCACGATGTTGCCCTTCCCGTGCGGCTGGCTTGCCACCGGCGTCCCCCGAGATAACCCGGCTCCGACCGCGCCGCCGCCTCCTCCAACCGATGCCACTACATCAGCAACTCACGTCAGCACACGCCGCGTCGTGTCTCCCCCGGGAATTGGAAAAACGAGGAAGACAAAACTTACCCACGCGGCGCCCTGCGTCGGCGTCACCGGTCGCCTCATCCTCTCCGTCGCGGTCCACGGGCTCCTCCAAGTCGGCCCACACCACCTGCATCGGCGCCCGGTCGTTAGGACATCGGATGGCATTCAGAAGCACCTCCTGCGTCGCGTCGGGGCGAACAAGAAGATGAGCAGCAGCAAAGTATGAATACCAAGGATTCACCATAGGTGCCAGTTTCGCATGGCTGTACGGAGGTTTCCCGAACTGCTAGTCGTCATGCGGCCCGGCCTTGGATATGTCATTAACCCGGCGCACAACCTGGTCTGCCGCCAGGCGCGTGTTTGCCATGCGGTCGGATTCCTGGAGGACGGTCATCCGGCCGACGAGACGACCGTGCTGCTGCAGCGGCAACACTCGGTGGACGATGAAGGCGGTGATAAGGTCAGTGCCGGTGAGCCCTTCCCGCTCCTTCATCTCTGACACCCGTTCACACAAGTTCAACACCTCCTACGACGGGTGCTTGGGGTAATAACACCAGTTCTGCTTCACCAACGGCGGCGCGTCAACGAAGGGCGGCAAGTTGATGCGGTCCGCGCCGAGATTTCAGACGTAGAAGAAAGAATTTTGCCACTTCTTGGCAGAATCCTCCAGTGGCATCTTGGGGCAGTCCGCTCCTGGCTGCTTGTAGATGACGGCGGCCCCGCACTCCGACATCTCCCCGGACCTCGGCCCCTGCTGCTTCAAGGAGAACAAGCGCACCCAGAAGTCGATCGACAGTTCGACCCCAGGTACCCCTCGCAGAGGGTGAGGAAGCCCGAAAGTTGCACGATGGCGCCGGCGCCAAGATGATGCGGCTGAAGCCCGAAGAACTCCATGAAGGTGCAGAAGAAGGTGCTCGTGGGGAGGCCGAACCCATACTTAAAGTGATGATAGAAGACCACACGCTCCGTGCCCTCAGGCCACGGTTCCCGCTCGCCCTGCGGCAGGCGCGCGGCAACCTCTGTCTCCCCCGGTATGCGCTTGGTGTTGCAAAGATGGGCAAGGTCGTCGAGGGTGACGGTCGAGCCCATCCATGAGCCCGACGGAAGCGCCATTGACGAGGCAAGAAGAGAAAGAGAAGAAGAACAGCGACAAAGCTCTGCTCGAAACGGCGGGCGTCGCAGCACGCGGCGGTCGCAAAAGCAGAGGGAGGACGAAGGGGCAAGGGGCGCAAGCGTGAATGATCTCTGCCGCCCCCTCGCCCCAATTTATAGGCCATGATTCAAAAAGTGGGGGAGTGGGATTGTTTGCGCTCGCCCCTCCCACTTCCTCGCAATAAGTGCGCACGTACTCATGCAGTAACTGCCTAGAGAATGGCAACCGACTTGCGGACGCCGCAATAAATCCACGTGCATGGGCCAAGGGCACGTGGCGGCGGGCCCCAGCGCGTTGCCCAGTCCTGTCACGTGTGTGGCTTGTTACGCCCCTCCGAGTTCTGGGCACCACGTGGTGGCCGCGCCAAGCCCGAAAGATTACCCAAGATTCGGTGGACTCCTCGGTTCCCGCCACTACCGGGGTGCCGCGATCCGACTTCGGGAAGCCGGCACACAGTGGGTGTTGCGGGACCCGGTGGTCACATAATTCACCTCTACAAAGGGGAAAACTGCGAAGGCCCTCTCATCCGAAGACGGCGGACCTTCACAACTTCGGGGACTATTGTCGGGGGAGGGGGGGTTGAATCCCGGGCAGGCAATGGAACCCGGATCCATTTCAAAAACAATGGGGACGACATCGCCCCTCAAGCCGGCACATGCTTGGCTGGGTTGCCCAACCCGGCCAAACTCCTCGACCCAGCCTAACAGCGGGCCCAGGCGGCCGAACCCGGCGCACCAAGACTTATCCAGCAAGCTAGCTCCACCCTTGGCATGTGTCAGCGTTCTGGGAACGGGGGTCCCCAGACTTGCCTGCCTGCGGGCCAGGGCGTGGCTCCTCCAGCGGCCTGGTACGGCCCGTCTTCACCAGCAAGGTAGCCAAGACCCTTGCGAGGGGGCCAAGCCTCGCGAGGCGGATGACACAAGACCTCCTCGGGGGCAACTACATCAGGCTGGCTCACGAAGAGCGGAGATATCAAGGCACGGGGTACCTCGTGAGGTTCTCGTGTCGCAAGCCATGACGAACAAGGCCAGGCGAGCGCCAGGCAGGCGCTAGCACGCACAGTGTCCTCGTTTCCTCTTTGGTGCTAAGGAGGCAAGTGCATGCGAGGAATACCAAGGCAGCGGGCAAAGGTTTCCATATCGGTGCAACAAGACCAAGACCAGCAGGACGGCAAGATGGAGGTTACCGTGGAGCCCAAGACGGCGTCACCACCAGAGCCTTTTGCAGGCGAAGACCACCTTTAGTCAGGATAACTTGTACTAGTTGTCCCCCTTTGAATTTGGCCGTCGTGGCATCCCTTCCTGCTCAATATTTGGGAAGAGGACCGGGGCCTCTATAAATAGGGCTAGCCACCATGGTAGAAAGCAACGGGACCGGAGATCAGATCCATTTCACCATTACCAGCTTGACGAGCAAAAGAACACCTCTCCTCCGGAGGTCGTTCTTCCCTTGTACTATTCATCCATAGCCCAAGAGCCAATCCACCACCACACTGGAGTAGGGTATTACACCACAACGGTGGCCCGAACTAGTACAAATCTTGTGTCCCTTTGTCTTGCGAGCTTGCATAGTTAGGCATGGATCGAGTGCGAGTGAGCTAGAGTTGGGGAGAGATCTTCGTGCGCACCCCAGTGTTTGAACCTTAAGGGTTTTGCAGGAACCCACGATCCGACATTTGGCGCACCAGGTAGGGGTGCGCCGAAGCATCTCTTTCATCAGCAAGCTCGCCAGCACGTCGCCGCAACGATGGAGGGCGATCTGAGGACCGAAGCCAATCACTGGGCACCCAACGCGTCCCGAGCAACGTCGACCACCCGAGAAGAGCCCGACCTAGCGACGCAGGCAGCGCGCGCGCCTCCGTACGTTGCGGGACGCGGGCGGCGTGGCTCGGCGCCATCCACCCTCACCACGCGGCGCGCCCGGGCAGCCGCAAGAGCCACAAGCTACGCCGCAGCAACGGCACCACACACCCGGCGGGAATAGGCAAACATGAGGGACGCTCTCACGGTGGCATGCGAGCTGCTATGGTGCCGCCTGATGGAGAACAGGAGGGATGCGCTGCTCGAGCATGTCGCCGAGCTGTTGGATGCCGCGACCACGGGAGCACCGCACTTCTGCCACCTGGTCACTCCTCGGGCTGCGGCCGGGTCGCACGGAGGGCCTTGCCGCACCCGCGTGCTCCCGGGCGCCCCCGGAGGTTCTACCGATACCGGCGTGACCCTCGGCGCCGGACACCTCGTGGTTCCTGCCACCATCGGTAAACGCGGGCCTGAGTGCGGCCGCCCGTGGCTTCGACGGGAGGCCACCTTACCTACCTCAAGATGGCGCACTGGGCCAGTCAACGTGGAGTGTGGGACACTTCGGCAAGGTTTTCAGGGCAGCAGCCTCGGAAGCCTACGTGCCATGCATGATGGATCAGGAGTACGCGCTAGAGGATGACTGAGGGAGTCCCGGATTAGGGGCCCACAGGACTCCGTTCACCAGAGGCCTTGTCCGGCAGTAGACCTGTCGAACTCATGATGCAACAGCCAGGGAAGGAGAAAGGCTACGACGAATATCCAGGTGGTCTCCATTAAGAGCATTAAATCTGTTTTATACACCATTCCGCAACCTACCCCTGGAGGGGGACATGTTTAATAGTCCCATCCCTTGCTTACCGCACTATTTGTATCGTTCTGCATTCATGGCAGTATTTCTTGAATAAACAATGCATCACTTTTTTGCTTATAATTGCATTCCTTTCTTATACATATGTTCATTTATGACATGTTGCATCCATACACTTTGGTACGGCTAAATACACCAGGGGCTTAAGTTCCCCACATTATGGTGTGATAAGTCCGAACACTTTCACAAGTGCGGCACCCCAAACTTATAGCATTATATGCATCGGCTCCGAATCATGTCTTGGGTCAATAGTTGGGTTTGCCCGGCTCCCATGTTTTGGTACCTTACGTTCCATTGTATCGGTTAAGGTAGCGCTGGGAGAACCACTGCGATTGCGCCCCAGTTGAGCTGGGCGAGCGCCTCAGTGGAGAAAGCTAAAACTGACCGTCATGATGAGGCAAGAGCCGGTCGTTGTTCGAGAGGTTTTTTCGAGTCCCTAAAGACTTATGCCACTTAGAGCGAGGAACTGGCTTTGTCTGGGCCAGGCGTGGATAGCGCCCCGAATTCGGCCTTCCGAACACTAGGGGCTTCGCCTAAATTTAAAATTATAGAATTCTATGGCTAAGTGAGAGTGTTCAAGCATTATAAGTCCGGTTGCCTCGTTCGTTGTGTTGAGCGCCTCCCTAGATGGACCCAAAAATGGGAACAAGAGTGCTCAAATTTATCCTGAACACCCCAGCACTCGTGGCATGGGGGCTGAAGCCGATGACTTGCCATCTCTCAAATTTGATAAACGGCCGCACAGAAGGTAATATTTTAAATTAACAAGCGTTGCTTAGCGCATATGAACAAAGTTTTCAGCGCACAGGATAACAAAATGCGAGTCTACTCAAATATTACATCTTTGGAGCACTCACCCGCAATAATGCGGGCACCCTTCAGGACACCCTTATAATACATCTCGGGCGTGCGATACTCCTTGCCCGGCGGTGGCGCGTCCATCACAAGCTTCTCAGCGTCCATCTTGCCCCAGTGCACCTTAGCACGTGTAAGGGCCCGACGGGCACCTTCAATGCAGGCAGAGTGCTTGATGACTTCAACCCATGGACAAGCATCCACCAGCCGCCGCACCAGGCCGAAGTAGCTCCCAGGCATGGCCTCCTTGGGCCACAGCCGAACTATGAGGCCCTTCATGGCCTGTTCGGCCACCTTGTGGAGCTCGACCAGCTGCTTCAGCTGGTCGCTAAGGGGCACCGGATGTCCGGCCTCGGCATACTGAGACAAGAAGACCTTCTCCGTCGAGCTCGCCTCCTCGGCCCTATAGAAAGCGGCAGCATCGGACACGCTGCAGGGCAGATCTGTGAATGCTCCTGGAGAGCTCCGAATTCGGGTAAGTAATAGGTAATTCACATTCACGTGCTTGCTTTGCATGAAAAATGCCTTACCCGCCGCTATTTTCTTCAATGCCTCAATTTCCTAGAGGGCCTTGTGGGCTTCGGCCTTAGCGGCTTTGGCACTCTCAAGAGCCGATGCAAGCTCGGACTCTCGAGTCTTCGAGTCACGCTCGAAACTCTCATGTTTTTCCACGTGAGCCTGGAGCTCTTGTTGTACCTCCGCCACCCGCGCCTCCTGCTTCTCTCGCCCAGCACGCTCCGCAGCCGCATTACGTTCGGCCGCGGACATCGCCTCCTTCAGGGTCGCCACCTTGTTCGTGGCCCCTGGAGTACCCACGTTATCCTTGTCATTCCTCTTGCAACCAAATCCTTTTCTGTAAGGTACAACTTTAATAAGGTGTTACTCACCTTCCTTGTCCTCGAGCTACTTCTTGGCACGGCCGAGCTCGTTCTCAGACCACTCGAGGCTTTGTTTCAAAGCATTGACCTCCGCAGTCAGTGTGGCAGAGGTCAGCAGCGCAACCTGCATTCCCATATTGACATATTTTTTAAGACTCCTGCGTATATCTTTCTAGATCCTCCGTCCGGTTTTTCTTTCCGAACACCGAACCGAGCATCTGGGGCTACTGTCTATGCGGTGCTATTTTACATATATTAAAATTCTTACCTCAAAGCCTGTTAGAAGGCTGCTGCAGGCTTCGGTCAGCCCGCTTTTGGCGAGCTGAACCTTCTGAATCACCGCACTCATGACAGTGCGGTGTTCCTCTTCAATGGAAGCGCCGTTGAGCGCCTCCAGCAAGTTATCCGGCGCCTCCGGTTGGACGGAGGCCGCTGGCGTCACAGTCTTGCCCTTCTTACAAAGGGGCCGCCCGCCGGACTCCGGAACCACTGCAGGTTCCGGTGCGGAGTCCGGTACGAAGTCCGGGAGGTTGCCCTGTGGCACCTCCACGGCCTCCTCCTCCGGGTGGGTCCCTCTCTGGGATCCCACCTCGAAGTCGTCGGCGTCACGGGGGGTGGAGGCGGTCGGAAGTGAAGTACTATCCACATCCGACGTACCCAAGGACCCGCTCGACGAAGCGGGAAGATCGTCCCTGGGCGGACTGCAGGGTTGTATGCGGCATTAGAAAGACACCGTGTGGTGAAAATAAAAATCATGAAGTTATTCGGGAGTCCGGATACTTACGATCTCTCTAGGGGCTTGGCCCTTGAGGGCCACTCCTCGTCGCCGTCGCCGACGTTGGCAGAACAGTCCGGGGGAAGGGTCCTTCCCTTCTTGGACCGTTCGGTCTCCCTCGTTGGGGAGGCCTTCCTCTTCTTCCCTCCCCCCGCTAGGGGAGAGGCCTCTTTCTTCTCCTCCTCGTCCTCGTGGGAGGAGTCCACCTCGGAGTCATCGGATGATGAGTACGATACCACCTGACGCCGGGAACTCCTTCGGGTGCCCGTGGCCTTCTTCTTGGCCTTCTTCTCCGGCACTACGTAAAGTGTCGGGACCAGCAGCCCTGTCAAACGGGCATCAGCTGGATCTTCTGGAAGGGGAGCCAGATAGTTAACCTGTCCGGACGTTTCCTGCCAAGCCTGTTAAAGGTGTTGGGAGTTTAGATCCCGCATAAAGTCAAAACATGAAAAGGAAGTGTCCCATAAAGGATAACATGGCTTACCTCGCCAGTCGGACGCTGCGAGCTGAATCCGCGATCTTCGGTAGCGGATGCGGGAGCTTCGGCACCCTTGAACAGCACCCTCCAGGCATCTTCGTACATAGTGTCAAAGAGCCCGCTCAAGGTCCGGTGTTGTGCTGGATCAAACTCCCACAAATTGAAGTCCCGTTGTTGGCAGGGGAGAATCCGGCGGACGAGCATGACCTGGATCACGTTGACAAGTTTGAGCTTCTTGTTCACCAGGGTTTGGAGACAGGACTGGAGTCCGGTCAGCTCTTCCGAACTACCCCATAGCAGGCCCTTCTCTTTCTAGGAGGTGAGCCGCATGGGGATGCCAGATCTGAATTCGGGGGCCGCTGCCCATTTGGGGTCACGCGGCTCGGTGATGTAGAACCACCCCGATTGCCACCCTTTGATGGTTTCCACGAAGGTGCCCTCGAGCCAAGTGACATTGGGCATTTTGCCCACCATGGCGCCTCCGCACTCCGCTTGGCTGCCCTTCACAATCTTCGGCATGACGTTGAAGGTCTTGAGCCACAAGTCGAAGTGGGGCTGGATGTAGAGGAAGGCCTCGCACACGACGATAAACGTCGAGATGTTGAGGATGAAATTTGGGGCCAGATCATGGAAATCCAGGCCGTAGTAGAACATGAGCCCCCGGACAAAGGGGTGGAGTGGGAAGCCCAGTCCGCGGAGGAAATGGGGAAGGAATACCACCCTCTCATGGGGCCCGGGGGTGGGGATGAGCTGCCCCTTGTCGGGGAGCCGGTGCGCGATGTCGCTGGACAGATATCCGGCGCTGCGCAGCTTCTTGATGTGCCCCTCCGTAACGGAGAAGGCCATCCACTTGCCTCCCGCTCCGGACATTGCTGGAGAAGGTCGAGGTGAGATGTGCGGACTTGGGCGCTGGAGCTCGAGTACGCAGAGATGGATAAGCAAAGGAGGAAGAAGGCGTAGGTCAAAAGGTGGATCCTTATCCCCTTATATATGGGCGTGTCACATCCCTAGCTTCTAGTGCTGCCTAGTGTTTGCATCATGTTTAAATTTTTGAAACTTGAACTGAGGAAATTTGGAAGCCTCAAAAACTTAAATAAAAGAAGGGCAAAACCCCTAAAATCTCATTCATTGCTCCAAAATGCTCTTCTGAAATGTTTGATAATTTTTGGCAAGGGTTCTGGTCCCAACCAAAATATTGAACATTTTTAAGGACTTAATCTTGGCACTTTGAATTTAAATCATTAGCTATTTGAATTTGAATTATATTCATATAATTAGAATATAATTTCAAATACCCCTGAAATATTTTATGAGCTTTTGGAGAAGTCCATCTAGCAAAATAAAAATATTCAGAGGAGTTTTTGGCATTGTTTGAATTATTTTAAATTCAAAACAGTGGCAAAACAAATTTAAAAAAAATAAAACAAACAGAAAATAAAACAGAGCACTTACCTGGCGCTCACCTCGCAGCCCACCTGGTGGCCCAGCAGGACTGGCCCAGCGCGGCCCAGCCCACCTCCTCCTGTCGTCTTCCTCCCCTCGCCCCGAAGCAGCTCGGTGGCGAGCGCTGGCGATGCCCCGGCCACCTCCTGCTTGCCGCCTTCCCCTCGTCGCCCTGCACCCCGTCCGCGACGCCACGCAACCCCCCCGACCC
The DNA here is from genome assembly GCF_018294505.1 of Triticum aestivum. Taxonomy (NCBI): domain Eukaryota; kingdom Viridiplantae; phylum Streptophyta; class Magnoliopsida; order Poales; family Poaceae; genus Triticum; species Triticum aestivum. Next base: position 257,078,052 of record NC_057807.1, read on the forward strand.
TTCTCACTCCCCCTGTGCTCCTCCCCCTCCTCTGCTCTCTCCCGCAGCACCACCGACACGCCACCATCGCCGCCGACGCCGATTTCCGCAGCCGCCGGCCACCCCTCGCCCTTCCGCTGAGCTCAGGAGCTCCGCCTCGACCCCCACTTCCTCCCCACCGAGCCAAGCCCCTCAGGAAGCTCTGCATCGCCTCCACGCCATCGTCTTCATCCTCGACCGCCGCCGATGGTCGCCGCCGATTCGCCGTCACTCGTGCGCCCCCGAGCTCGTCGATGACCCCACCCAATGCGCTGTGAGATCCTCCGTCTTTCTCCCTCCTCCCCGAGCTCGCTCCTATCCTCTAGCTATGCCAGCCGCCATACCCGAGCGCCGCCGTCCGCCATGGTCGTTGCTGTCGCAGCCACCGTGCGTCTCCGCTCGAGCTTGAGCCTTCGGCGTGCTCCTGGAGCAACGGCGAGTCCAACGGAACCCCTAACTAGCTCCCCCATGCACTGGAACCACACGGCCGCCCTCGCCCGAACTCCGGCGACCGCCACGGTCGACGCCGGTGACGACTCCGGCCACCTCCGCTCCAGCCGCCTCCACCACTAGAAGCGCCACTCCGCCAGCTCCCCATAGATGCTCCCCGCGCCCCAAACCATGGCCTGTAGCGCAATCCCGACGCGGACGCCGCCGCGATCTGAGGTCGCCGGCGGTTAAACGCCGGCAGCTGACGTGGCACCGTCGTTAGTAGTTAATGACTCCACTAATTAACCCACACTCTCACTGACAGGCGGGCCCTGCGGCCTAACTAACCGGCTAACTAAAATAGATTAGGTTTAATCTAATTGCAGTGGCCCCACGCATCAGTTTTGACCGCGCTGACGTGGCCGTTGACTGGGCCCACATGTCAGCGGCACTAACCAGCCCCAGTCACTGACCAGTGGACCCCACTGGTCAGGTTTGACCCGGACCAGCCCTTCTTGACCTGCTGACGTCATAGTGATGCAATGCTGACGCAATAATTCCTTTCTGGAATTTAAATAAATCTTAAATGATTTAATATTTTCAGAAAATGTCCAAAACTTCTAAAAATCATATAAAATCAACCGTAACTCAGAATGAGATAAATTATATATGAAAAATTATCAAAAAAATTCAAGGAATCCATCTGTACCATTTTCATGCATGTTTGAGCAATGTTTGTCCTCTGTTTTGGACAAAACAAATAAAGGGCATTTAAATAACCATATATGGAGTTGGAATTTGAATCATGTATTCAAACCAACTTCATTTAAATCATAGCTAGGTGCATTAGCCCAAAACACATTCATATTGCCAGGTCATAGCATGCATCATATTGTGCATTGCATTGATCGTGTTTCTTCTGTGTTTGCTGGTGTTGTTCCCCCTCGATAGACGTTGTACCGACGATGTGATCATTGACACTGATGAAGACTCAATGCTATCTTCAGAAGTGCCAGGCAAGCAAAACCCCCTTGTTCATTCCGATACAATCCTACTCTCTCACTCCTGCTCTCTTTTACTGCATTAGGACAACAACGACATATTTGTTACTTGCTGCGGTAGCTGAACCCCTTATCCTCTGCATGACCTGTCATTGCCACAGTAAATAGATGAAACCCACTAGCATGAGTAGGAGTTGTTTGAGCCCTGATGTGCCTACTCTTTCATGCTTGTTTGTCATGCCTGCTATTGCTTAGAGTTGAGTCAGGTCTGATTCATCGGGGATGAATCAGAGGTGTGTGAACATGTCCTACTGTGTGTGAGCTAAGTGTGTGAACACGATTTGGTAAAAGGTAACGGTGAGAGGCCATGTAGGAGTACATGGTGGGTTGTCTCATTGAAGCCATCCTCGGGAACTGAGTTCTGTGTTTGTGATCCATGATTCAGCTACTACCATACATTGGGCCCTGAAATATGACCCCGCTCGACTTCTTATTCACCCTAGTCCTCTGTCTAGGAGTTGCAAGTAGTTTCTGGTGTTTGTAGTATGCTGGAGGCCGTGGACAGCGCTGACCGTAGGGGTGGGCTGTGATGCGGTAGGCATGTGGCCGGGTGTACCGGATACCCGTTAGGTATCTCGGGAACCCTGCACACATCGTTTGGGGCTGTGAGCGAAACTCCGGCCGGATCTCCTCATGGATGGAACCCGAATAGGCGATAAACCTGGACTAGAGACTTGAGTGTTTAGGTAGGTCGTGGTCTACACCCACGTCGGATTTTGCTTGAAGTCTGCCGAGCACATGTCGTGTGCAGACGCTAAGTGGTGGAAACATGTACGAAGAAGTACACCCCTGCAGGGTTAACATCATCTATTCGAATAGCCGTGTCTGCGGAAAAGGACTTCTGGGTTACTTATATCAGTTCATAGACAAGTGAAAGTGGATACTCTAAAATACGCAAGATAAGCGTGAGTGCTATGGATGGCGTTCTCGTAGGGAGACGGGAGCGGTTCCATAGTGGTGTATTGGTTGGTGAATATGTGGACTCGTGTGGGCCTCCTCAAAAGAGTTGCTTGCAGTCGTAGTTTAGGATAGCCACCGAGTCAAAGCTGGCTTGCTGCAGTTAAACCCCACCATCCCCTTTGTTGATAATGATGCATATGTAGTTAGTTCTGATGTAAGTCTTGCTGGGTACATTTGTACTCACATTTGCCTATTTTATGTTTTTGCAGAGAGACTTTGGTCTCGCTAGTAGTTCCGCGTGGACTTCGACGTTTAGCTTGATACCTCAGCTACGATCTTGTGCCTCGGCAGGATCTGGTAGATAGTCAGGCTTCTCAGCCTTTTCATTTATAGATATCTGTACTCAGACATGATAGCTTCCGCTTGTGTTTTGACTTGTATGCTCTGAATGTTGGGTCGTAGGACCCCTGTTTGTAATATCTCGCTCCTCGGAGCCTAATGAATAAATACTTGTGTTGTAGAGTCATGTTGTGATGCCATGTTGTATTTGCACATATCGAGCATATTGTGTGTATGTTATTGAAATGCTTGGTATGTGTGGGATCTGACTATCTAGTTGTTTATCCTTAGTAGCCTCTCTTACCGGGAAATGTCTCCTAGTGTTTCCACTGAGCCATGGTAGCTTGCTACTGCTCTGGAACACTTAGGCTGGCCGGCATGTGTCCTTCTTCGTTCCTGTGTCTGTCCCCTCGGGGAAATGTCACGCGATGAATACCGGAGTCCTGTTAGCCCGCTACAGCCCGGTTCACCGGAGTCCTGCTAGCCCAGTGCTACAGCCTGGATTCACTTGCTGATGACCGACACTTTCGATGCTGGGTCATGGATGCCTGTCCTTGTAAGTTTGTGCCACTTTGGGTTTACGACTAGCCATGTTAGCCCGGGCTCCTTATCATATGGATGCTAGCGACACTATCATATACGTGTGCCAAAAGATGCAAACGGTCCCGGGCAAAGGTAAGGCGACACCCGTGGGAATACCGTGCGTGAGGCCGCAAAGTGATATGAGGTGTTACATGCTAGATCGATGTGGCATTGAGTCGGGGTCCTGACAGGGCGGATGAAAACTATGCATCCCCACCGGCCTGGTAAAACTCGCTTATCTCCCAAGTGCCGCAATCAATGGTGTGGTTGGGTTACCCACGTCCGTATTGATGGGAATCCTGGAATAAGGGGAACACGATCTCTGCTTCGACAAGACGTGCCAAGGAAACCGCTTCGCTAAACGCGCTGAGGTGGTATAACCAAAACGATTCGAGTAAAGGCTTGGTTATGGTGTGACGTCACGCCACAAAATACGTCAGCAGATTGAACTTGTGTAAATATTATTCTCTCTACGGTGGTATGTGGAATTTATTTTGCAGAGCCGGACACTATCCTGCTGTTCACAGTCTTCTATAAATTATTCGGAGGAGGAACCCGCCTTGCAATGCCGAAGACAATATGCACGCCGGACTCATCGTCATTGAAGCCTGGTTCAGGGGCTACTGAGGGAGTACCGGATTAGGGGGTGTCCGGATAGCCGAACTATCATCATCGGCCAGACTCCAAGACTATGAAGATACAAGATTGAAGACTTCGTCCCGTGTCCGGATGGGACTTTCCTTCGCGTGGAAGGCAAGCTTGGCGATACGGATATGTAGATCTCCTACCATTGTAACCGACTCTGTGTAACCCTAGCCCCCTCCGTGTCTATATAAACCGGAGGGTTTTAGTCCATAGGACATAACAACAATCATACCATAGGCTAGCTTCTAGGGTTTAGCCTCCTTGATCTCGTGGTAGATCTACCCTTGTACTACCCATATCATCAATATCAATCAAGCAGGAGTAGGGTTTTACCTCCATCGAGAGGGCCTGAACCTGGGTAAAAACATCGTGTCCCTTGTCTCCTGTTACCATCCGCCTAGACGCACAGTTCGGGACCCCCTACCCGAGATCCGCCGGTTTTGACACCGACAACGACCCCGGGTCATTCTTCGAGCCAGGCTGGAAGGAGGGAGCACTAGAAGTTGAGGCCTTCCAGGAGCCACCCAGGAGTCACTAGAGGTTGAGGCCTTCCAGGAGCCACCCAGGAGTCACGCCGACCACGCCAACGACAGCAACTATAGGGTAGCACTGATTCCTCAAGAACAAGCTTACACTAACCATGGGTCTCAGGTGGATCAGGTCACAACAGCAGATGGCAGCCCAAGCATAGCAGCCCCCTTGCCACCAGGAGGAGCACATTGGGGGCTGCAGGGAAGAAGTTAGGAGCATGGCCCCTCCCTGCATTGCGTGGAGAGGGGCGTCACCCGGAGGTGGGCCCTCTGCCGGGGAGGCGCTCATGAGCCTTCCCCCGGCAGAGGACCCGTGGTCGCCGAGGGCACCGTTGGCGTTCCCTCTGCCCTGTTGTTCTCGTCCAGGTTTCCAGACGCCCCAACGGTGGTCGAGGGTGGCGCAAGGCGGAGCCCTTGCCTGGCGATATGAAGTAAGGCTCATGCCTGTGAAGATCGCCGCCCGTGACACTCTCACGTAATAACAAGTGGGGATGTACACGCCCCGGAGTCTTAGGAGTGCCGCCCTTGGGCCTCGGGGGCTCCCTCCCACGCCGAGTGGCAGCACTTAGCTCCGCGCTGGTGACAAGACTTGAAGACAAGACTAGGCGCCGGACCTGGCCATTTGCTTTGGAACTTCTTTTTATGTAGCCCATTTTCGGGTCCTGAATTTAAGTTGGAACTCGAATTTTTATCAGCATGCTTGGGGGTGTCTTTTCTCGATTCGAGCGGGTTTTCATGATTTGGTTCCTTACCCTGATTTGGAACTCCACCTGCTGCCTCCCCTTTGAGAGCCCCCCGCGGGCAGGGGCTGGGCGGCACCACGCGCCACGCGTGCCTGTACCTACTCCTCGCGAGGCCCTCTAGGGCGGATCGACAGGATTCCCAGACGCTCACGACTTCATGAGTCGGTCCGGAACTCAACTCATCTGAACCAAGGTAAATCGCAGCTACAAGCCCACGGCGAGGCTCACGGGCTTATGGAAACGTGTTGTGCCATTAGGTCTGACAAATAGAGGCACTAATTTGATTACATTTACACGAGGGGCTCCCCCTCCCCAAAATGCTCTCACAGCTTTCAGAGCCACGTCCATGTTTTGCGTACAGGGCCCAAGACAGGAAAACACGGACTCAATCTGACATATCGCTCGCCGCGTCCTCTAGGTCGTCCTCAAGCGCGTCGCTGGCATCGGTGGCGTTGTTGTCGCTGCCGCATGCTGCGTCAACGACATTACCAGCGCCGCCCTCCCCGTTGTCAACTACGACACCTTCATCTGCCGCAACCACAACCCCATCATCGTAAGAAGTAAAAGCCCTCACCAAGGCGTCCACGTTGTCTTCCACCCAGTGCGCCAGGTCGCCCCGGATGGCCTCCAGTACTGGGGCGATGGCAACGTCAAAATCAAAGTTGGCATCAATGTTCTGAAGGTCGCTGAAGACTCGGGAGAACGCGCGCCCGAGCAGGCCACAACTCCTCTCTTCAACAAGCTCATGAGCCCTTGCCGATCGGTTCTCCAGGCGTGTCACCACGTCAGTGAAGAAGCAGAGATGGCTAGCATAGTCTGTCTCATGGGGGTGAGGGGCATGCTGGTCACAGATGACGCCCAGCACATTATTGGCCCTAGTCCTGAGGCCTTCAAGCATGGGGGCGTGCAGGTGCTCCAGCATCAGCCGGCGGCACGTCTCCTCCTTGCTCTCCTGCACAAGAGACTCTGCAGCAGCGACTCGCTGTTGGAGTAGGAGTAGCTCGGCGCGTGCGGAGGCCAGTTTGGCCTGCACGGCCACGAGGGCGGCAGCAGCGGCTTTTTCACGTTGCTCAGCCTCGGTTAGCTTGGCGGAGGTGGCTTGCTCACGCCACTCTGCCTCAGCCAGCCCCGACCGAAGAGCAGAAGTCCGGACTTTAGCCTCAGCCCCCACAAGTTGCAGCTTCAGATTATACTTGCCATTGAGGTCGGCGCGAGCCTTCGCCACCCTGCTGTCAACCTCCTCCTGGATCCTCGCTTCGCGCACGTTGGCGGCCTCCTCTGCTTGAGCGATGAGACGCTTCCTCGTCTCCAACCTCTCAAATTCAAGGCTGCGCTCCACGGCTTCCTACGCCAGTGCTTCTTCGCGCCTCCAGATTTCTTCCTCTTCAGCAGGCGTCCCCCTCAACAATGCAAGGGCGGCTTGGCGCACCTCCACTTGCTGCTCCAAGGAGGTGCTCCAAGCTTGGAGCTCCCACGCACGCTTCTCTTTGATCTCACGGCGATGGTCAGCCTCCCGGGCCTCTTCCAGAGCTTGGGAGCAGGCCTCACGCGAGGCCGTGAGAGACGCTGTCGGTGTCAAAACCGGCGGATCTCGGGTAGGGGGTCCCGAACTATGTGTCTAAGATTGATGGTAACAGGAGACGTGGGACATGACACAATGTTTACCCAGGTTCGGACCCTCTCTATGAGGGTAATATCCTACTTCCTGCTTGATTGATCTTGATGAATATGAGTATTACAAGAGTTGATCTACCACGAGAGCGTAATGGCTAAACCCTAGAAGTCTAGCCTGTATGACTACAATAATGAGTATCCGCCTATCTGGACTACGCCCTCCGGTTTATATAGACACCTTAGAGATCTAGGGTTACATGGAGTCGGTTACATAAAAAGGAATCTACATGGTTGATTGCCAAGCTTGCCTTCCACGCCAAGGAGAGTCCTGTCCGGACACGGGTGCAGTCTTCGGTCTTTGTATGTTCACAACCCATCAGTCCGGCCCATGGCTAACAGGCCGGACGCCCGAGGACCCCTTAGTCCAGGACTCCCTCAAATGCTTTGGCCTTCACATTGTCAAGTTCGCGCTGGTGACACCCAAGGTTGATGGCCACCTTCAGCCGATGCCACTCCTTCACCAGTCGGAGGCCCTCGGCCTCGAGGCGTGCGTCGACATCCTCGAGCTCTCCTCCAAGCCGGTTCATCGTGCTCATCGCTTCCTGAAAGAGCTCACGGTGGACGACGCCCCGTTCGTGCATGAACCTAAGCTCATGTCCGGGTTCGACCCCCACAACGGGAGCTGCCAGTGGGATCAGAGGTGGCTCATCCCCCTCAAGCTGGGGCTAGGGGCTAGCGCACCCTGGGCCTCGCAAGGGGCTCGAGTGGGTGGAGGCCTGCTACTTTAAGAGGAGCCCGAGCTCAAAGCCGTCCAGCAGCCACCCACGACCAGAGGAGGAGCCCTGGGTACGCCTGCCGCACCACTTGCAGGAGCATGGGCTCCAGACGCCAGGCAGGCAGGCTTGCCTCTTCAGCCAACTCCGCACCCGGGGCGGCTTGGGGGCTCGGGACGCTCAAGGTTGGTGGGGGAGTCGAGTCAGGAGAAGGCCTCTCCTCATTAGGCTTCACGGTCTTGGCAGAAGGGATCTTGGAAGGCCGCTGTTAGGAGGAGAAGCGACACCCGAAGAATCGCAAAACAAGGTACTTACCCATCTATGGCGGTGTACTTCCTGTGCTTTAGCGGGCTGAAGGTGCTGCTTGGGGACCACTTCCTCTTGCAGAGTGCCTCGAAGTTCAAGCGAAGTCGGCCGAGGCATTGGGTATTGCGGCCAACAAAAGGCGCGGCTAGCAGAGCACCCGAGGAGTCGGCCTCAGGAGCGGCAGGCTTAGGAGAGTTGCTGGGTTCCGCTTCGCGGGGACCTGCAGAGGCCTCGGGGGCTTTGGCCCCAGGGGCAACGGATTGCATTGCCACCTCAAAAGCTATTCCAGAAGGAGGAGAACAGCCTCCCAAGGATGGTGCCTCAGGAGACTTGGGCGGCATCAACGCCCGTGCCGCCAGCTTCCGTCGACGCTCACCCTTCCACATCTGTCCTCAGGGCGGGCTCGGCGCCAGCAACACGGAGGGGGCCACGGTGATGAGGCTCTCAAGGTGCCCTCCAAGATTGACCGGGCGCAACCCCCACTCGTCAAAGAGGGGCATCTGCTTTGCCAACTCCACCTTGTTCGAGCAGCAATACAAGAGGCATCCCTCCTCTAGCATACTGGCTGGTGCGGGGTCACCTGTCAGGACCTTGAGAACTGTCTGCATCGCTTCATGGGCAAGATCGGGCGAAGCCTCAGGTGGTCCTGGCTACCGGAATACGTCCACAGCAGCCGGGAATTGCGCTGCAGAGGAGCGACACAGTGACAGATAAACTCCTTCACCACCATGGGCACTGTTGGGGATGTAACTATTGAGTATAAACCGCCCAGGAGGGGCCGTATTATACTCATGGTTACTTACCTATGATGAAGCCCATGAAGACATAAGAAAATGGCGTTTTACTTAGTAGGGAGGCATAGAGCCCAAAGGCGGGTGAGGGCCCATGTTGTGTAAACCGCCATAGGCGTGTAACTTGTGTTGTAAGTTAGGAAAAGCAGGTACCAAGCCGGACATGTTTATGAGCCGGCCGGGACTCTGTGGACCACTGGGCGTCATCCTCTGTATATAAAGGGATGACCCGGCGGTGGTTCGAGGACAAGAAACAACAATCGAGAGCCAGGCACGCGTATTCGCTCCCTGGTCATCAAAACCCTAGCAATACCACCCCAAACTGGACTAGGCCTTTACCTTCACCGCAAGGGGCCGACCAGTATAAACTCCCGTGTCCTTTGTCCCGTTTAACCCCTTTAAGCTAACCAAGTTCCGATGGTTCCACCTCTAAGTCCTTACACTAGGACATCTGCCGTGACCTTTCCACGACAGTTGGCGCCCACCATGGGGCCAGTGCACGGTGGTTTCAAGTTCTTGAAGGGCAGCTTTGAAGGGATCAAGCGATATGCTGTGGGCTAGATGACTAAGTGTCGTCGCAGCAAGCTCTACATCAACGACGCAGGCTGGGGCCCCGATGCCGGTTTAATCGAATACGGGTACCGGGTCCCCTTCGACGGAATAGACGTCTTCATTGGCAAGATCGGCGAACCGGGGCCTGAGCTGGACACCTGCACCGACATCTTCGAGATAGCTCAGCGTGCAAGACCTGCCCAAGTTCAGCCCGCCAGGAGTCGTGCCTTCGTGGGATTCATTCATGGTGTGTATTTGGAGGATAAACCGGTGTCTGATGGGGAGACAGTTGTCTATTCTGACGACAAGTCATCCACCGGTGAAACCGAATCATTGTATCTAGTGCAAGATGGCGTGCTTGGGGGTTGTTCCGATGGCGGCAGTATTCCGGACCCCTACAAACCGCCGAACCAGGTTGGAATTTTCATGGATGGTACACAACCGGTGCATCACTCTTCAGCAGCAGGGGCAATAGTTTCCGGTTCAGGAGCGGCGACGGCAGCCGGGGGAGGAGGTCATGTGTGCCTGCCGGGTCAAGTCTTGTCTGGTTTACTCGACGCCTTAGCAACACTACTGGCAGCTGAAGTTACCTCAGCAAATCGGGATGAGCATAATGCGGAGGTTGCAAAGTTACGTGATGAGATAGCTCAAGCTAAGGAGCACATGGCAGTTGAGGATGCCAGGATGGCCATGGAGCGAGCGGCTTTGGACGCTCAGGCGCAACGAATCCAAGCAGAACAGTATCGACTCATGCTGGATCAGAATGCTTCAAATGACGTCATGAAGAGGAGGCACCAAACTCACCTGCCACTGGTTTAGGAGGCGAGGAACCTCGTAATACGCCAAGAGCAGGGACTAGTAATCCACCGGAGCAGAATCGGATTGAAATGCCAGGGACAGGCACGCCGGTTCAACTGCGCTTCACGGACCCGCCTCGTCGGAACACTAACCCGCCACAGCACGTGCCTACGCCACTGAGCCATTACTCTAACCCCTTGGACAACATTATTGCTGCGGCGTCACGACTAGCGGCTATCTTGGTCGAAGGTGAATCTCCAGTGGCGGTTGAAACATGGAGGGCTAGAGAGCTTCTTCAGACAGCCTTGGTGCAGCAGCAAGCTTATTCTTATAGCCGTGACAGGATCCACTCCACCCCTCGTCCGAGCAGGAGTTATAGCAGACATATTGATGAACCGGCTATATAGAGCAGTGGGCGTAATCATAACCCGGCTCATGGACATAACCCGGCGGGCGGTGGTGTTGATGCTCAAAATGTGGTAGACCAAGGTAGAGGACGGCAAGAGGCCGAGCTGGCGGCACAGTACGCGGCCCGTCAACCTACTCCGGTTCATCCGACAACCTCGGTACAGCCGAGGGTGACCTTTAGAAATTTGGGCGTGCCATGACTAGTGTCAGCCAAACGCAATGACCGTCTGCCTAAGGACTTCAAAGGTCCTTGTAAGGTGCCCAATTACACGGCTGATTTACCTCCTGAAGCATGGATTGAGAGTTATGAGATGGCTATGGAATTACTAGATGTTAGCGAGGAGGCATGTGCTAAGTACTTCCCCTTAATGTTGGAGGGGACGGCTCACACTTGGTTAAATGGGCTCCCTGCTAACCCCATTGGGTCATGGGCAGAGTTAAAAGCCCGGTTTATCCAGAACTTCAAGGATACATGCAAGCAGCCAATGTCAATCATAGATCTGGATGCCTGTGTCCAAGAAGAAGGGGAGTCAACAATCCATTGGGTGCGCCGGGTGTCAACCGTCTTACACTCATCGGATCGGATCAACGCCGGTTCGGTAGTAATAATGTGGGAGAAGAATTGCCGGTTTATGCCTCTCTGTTCGCACATGAACACGTCACCGTGTACCCTCGACGCCGGGGGTGATGCACCGCAGCTCACTTCGAAGGAGATCTGACCGGCAGCGCGATACGCAGGACAGCCGGCAGATGCTATTGTAGACCCCAAGCCCTGCTTACCCGGGAGGGACCCCATTAGGGCTCGCGGCGGCAATGGGCTGCTCCAGGTCGATTCGCTCGCCCCTAGAGCCTCGTGGATCCGCAGCCCTCCAGCATGAAGAACTAGCGAAGAACGAGACGAAAGATCCAAGGGAGAGATAAAAAGTAGATGAACACGAAAAAGTAGTAGATGTGTTTGTTCAATTGTGTGTTGTCTCAATCGGCCGTCACCCCCAACATATAAAAGAGGCGGCTGGACTTCCCGCACAAGCAAAGGATTTATGTAGGCTTTCCTCACAAGAAAATTACATCAATTCACGTCCAAAACCCTAGTCAAATTCGGACTGGTTTTATCCGAACTTTCCAAAACTGTTCGGTTTAAACTGGCTGTACTTTGAGGGTCCTTTTTGTGGTGACAAATGACCTCGGATGGAAACGAGGCCAAAAGAAATCTTAATTGTTTCGACGAGACGAACATCTTTCATGTTGAATGTTTTTTCATCAGAGGTCATCTCAAGGGTCAAATCGCTCGCGCAAAACAGCTATTTACTCACGCAGCACATCAGACATACCCACATATGTGTCTGGTTCCGGGCGTCATATTTTGCTCGCTGGAAGGTCTCGCTGTGCAAGCTCTAACTTTTGTATACGACCTCGGATTGAGACGATCTTTATATCAAAATCGATCGCTCTGACGAGACGCACAACTTTCGTGTACAACACTTTTCCATCCAAGATTATCTAAATAACCTTGTGATCCCATCTTCAACTTCTCGTCGGCTTGACTATCATAGCCTCCACTGGCAGGCCTTCCACCCGGGTAAGCTTTCCACACCGGCAAGGTTTCTACCCGGCAAGATTTCACATCAGCAAGGTTTCTACCCCGACAAGAGTTCCTCTCCGGCAAGAGTTCCTCCCCGGCAAGGTTTCTCCCTCGGCAAGATTTCACACCGGCAAGCTTTTACCCCGGCAAGGTTTTCATTCAGCCGACAAAGGCCAAATACTTTCTCACTTAGGGCCGGCCTGTGAAGTGTTGCCTCTAACTTGTGCATACGAACCTGGATTCTTGACCATGCCAAAATCTGGTGTCAAGACATGCCCCCTTGTTTTTCAGCAAAGCTTGTGTGCCGAAAAAGAACTTGTACTGTGTTTGTTCTAAGGACGATGTCAACACCCCATCGGCCATTTATTTTTCTTAGGGTGATAATTATGTATCGGTCATTGCCTATTTTGGCTTCTTGCCACACACTCAGGTGGTATTTCTTCAAGTACTTTCCATTGAGAGCTCGAGGTAACAATGCCCCTTGTACGGATTCCACCAAATATGAGTTTCCGGGAACTATTCTTGTAATCCTAAAAGGACCTCCCAACTTGGAGACCACTTCCCGAATTTTTTATCTCTTGAACCAATCGGCAGAATCACTTTCCAGATGAGATCACCAACTTGAAAATTCTTCAACTTAACTTTCTTATTGTAAGCTCTTGCTTCCCTCAACTTGTCTCTCTCTATGGCCTTCAAAGCAGCCAAACGTTTATCGGCAACTTCGTCAATGTTGTCAATCATTAAGTCATAAAAGTCTACTGCCGATAAATCATTTTGCTTGGCTATTCTCAAAGCATTCAAATTTACTTCCACCGGTAAAACAGCCTCTTGAACATATACTAGCTCATATGGAGTCACCTTCGTAGCACCATGCCTTGAGATCCTATGTGCCCACAAAGCCTCAGACAACAACTCATGCCATCTCCTTGGATTATCCACAATCTTCTTCTTGATGAGTTTGATTAAAATTTTATTGCTAGACTCAGCTTGTCCATTGGCTTGGGCATAATATGGAGAGGAATTGAGCAACTTTATGTTATAAGATTCGGCAAATTCTCTGACTTGGTGTGACATAAAAGATGAGCCTTGATCTGTAGTCAATGTTTGAGGAATGCCGAATCTATGTATAATGTGCTTGGTTATGAATTTAATTAGCTCCACATGTGTCATGTTCTTGAGAGGTACTACTTCAGACCATTTAGTGAAATAATCAGTTGCCACCAATACGAATCGATGCCCCTTTGAGGAAGACGGATGGATTTGTCCAATAAAGTCTAAACCCCATCCTCTGAAAGGCCATGGCTTGATAATGGGATGTAACATAGCAGCAGGGGCCAACTGAATATCACCAAATTTTTGACAAGCTTCACACCCTTTGTAATATCTGAAGCAATCATTAATCATAGTCAGCCAATAAAATCCAGCACGTCGTAGCAACCATTTCATCTTGGGAGCCGACTTATGAGTACCACAAATACCTTCATGGACCTCCCCCATAGCAACTCTCGCTTGGTCTTCGTCCAAGCACTTTAGAAGAACATCATCAACCGTTCGGCGATAGAGACCATCATCTCTCATTGTGTATTTAAAAGCCATACGCCGAACAGCCCTGTCCACCCTTCTACTAGGATCACACAAATAATCAACAATGGGTTTCCTCCAGTCTTGATTTCCTCCTGCATTAAATATTTAATTAGTGGCCGAAACGGTGGGCTCCGGTTCGGCCTCCCCTATGTTGGCAAGACTCGACATCGGCTTTTCGGAAATATGAAACACGCCATGATCAACATGATAGCCGGATGCTTGTTGTGCCAACTCATTTGCTTTCCAATTGTCATGTCTAGATATATGAGCAATGCTAAAATAATCCAAAGTAGAAATTATATCTAGACATTTATCAAGATAAACATTAAGAGATTTGTCAAAACATTGAAAGACTTTGGATATTTGTTGCACTACTAATAACGAATCACCATAAGCCTCAATATGTGTAACACCTATAGCAAGTAACATCTCTAGGCCGAATAACAATGCTTCATATTCGGCTTGATTGTTTGTACAAAAATATTATAAGCGGCATGAGGCTTCAAAACCCGTACCATGAGGAGATATGTAAACAATACCTACACCATGGCCATTATTATGAATTCAACTATCAAAACATAATCTCCATAGTAGTTGTCTCCCTCTTCAATCAAACTAAGGACGATGTTAGAATTCCACACCGGCCACGATTAAATAATTTCTTATGTTGATAGTTAAGTATCAGCCATTAACATAAGGTCCATGTAAACCTCATCCACCAAAGCACATATAGCCGAAAATAAACAAGTGAAATAACAAATCAAGCATTTCGGCCCTCTGGATCAACAACAAACTTGTAGCTAATCATATGTATGATGATTTGGTAATACCCTTTCATGACATAAAAAATTATATTGCATCCATGGATCAAAATAAGCCCATGGAGGGTAACCAATCATAACTGGGGATGAATTCCCTGGCAAAGACATCAATGGCTTGTTTGATGAATATGTATGATGCGCTAACCGAAGATTTTCATGGGATGATGTACACCTTCAGCTTAATTGTTTTCTGCTTCCATCCTTCCCTTTCTTAACTTTTGTAACACTTGCTGCAATAGAAGGACCGGCATCATTTTTAATTTGATTGTTCCTCTTGGGAACGCATGCCATGTTCTTGATTCTCAGCTCTTGTGCACTAAGCTTTTGTAGCTCTTTCTTTTACCAATATGATAAGCCGAGTGAGAACGTCGACTTTGATTTTGTATCAACCAATGGCAACTCTTTTTGCGCCTTTTGCACCCTCAACTTCTTTTCTTCAAATTTGGCACTCTGATTTTTATCAATTGATTGCTTCACTTCTTTGCCTTTTGTAGCCAATGTCAACACTTTAATTGGATCTTTATTATTTGAGATCAAATCTGAAGTAGCACACTTACGACCATCTCTTTTCACACGGTAGACTTGCTTGACCACCTCTTTTTTCATCCATGGTGTCCGGACCGATTCCTTATAATTGAAACGGTCTTTAACATGTGTCTGTTCAAATATTGATCTTCTCGGAGCTGCATAATATTGGTGAGATGGTCTAAAATAAGATGGAGAATGTGCCCTTGTATCATACATGTCCCATGATGAATATGGATCTACACGAGCATAGGGAGGCATCCACGGCATTGGCATTGGCGACCCAAAATAAGGATATGAATATGTTGCATTAAAATTCTCACTTTACCAATACCAATCCTCATATTTGCGCCTTGGGGTGATATTGTTTCTTTGCATGATTGGGCCGATAAGCATTCTTCCCTTCACTCTTCTTTTGATATTTCTCCACTAGTTCAGCGAAGGTGATTTTTGATCTTTTACACTTGCGCTTATTTCGGCCTTTGTTTTCTTTTGGTTTGCTTTCATCGATCATTGGATTTGCTTGCTGCCCCCTAGTCCTTGGCGCCTCCATAAGATTAACAGCAAGTTATGGCATCAAGATTAACAGTTTCAGCAGATTAACATCATATAGCACTCTTGCAACGATGATTATGGCATCAAGATGGACTCAAACAAGCATGTCACAATGGAATGAAATGAAGAGCATCTCACAACGAACATTTTGATATATCATGCATGCAAAATGGAGCTACATACATGGAGATAAGGCATGATGAACAGAGCAATATAATGCAAAAATTACAGGACTTGGTGGAAAAATCAACCTCCGGGAAAACGGGATGGAGTGGCTCGGGACGACGCGGGGGTGCGTTTGGATGAATGCATTGGTGGATCTGGTCCAGGTTAGCACGGACTTCGAGGTTCGCCAGGGAGCTCGCTAGAATTGGTCGAGGAGAGGTCCGGCGAGGCGGGGACGGGGCGCTCCAGGAAGATCTCGCCGGATCCGGCCCGAGGCGAGGCATGATGGCGCCGGCGAGGCGCGGGGAGGTGGCGCGGCGACCTCTGGTGGCCGGTCCGGCGACGGGGGCCGGCGGACGGAGCTCCACAGCGAGGGGCGACGAGGGGAGACGGGGCGCCGGCGGCGACGGGAGGTGTGGGCGAGGCTCGGGCAGCTCCGGCGCGGCGGCGGTGGGTCCGACCGGGAGGCGGCGGCGGCGCGGGAGGCGAGGGCGGAGGCGAGGCGAGGTACGATGGCGACGCGGGGTCAGGTGGCCGGCGGCGGCGGATGGAGCTGGTGGTGGAGGTGGGCTCCGGGGAGCGCGGGAGCTCGCGGGTGCAGCGGCGGGGATCCGGACGGGCGGCGGCGCTAGGGCCCCGGATGGGCTCGGGCGGGCCCCGCGCGGGCCTAAGCGGGCCGCGACGGAGGGAGGCGGCAGATGCCACATGGCGGGTGCTGAATGGGCGTGGGCGGCGGCGCGGATCTTCCAGCGGCGGGCGGACATGTCCGGTGGCGGCAGGGGAAGTTTTTAGGGTTTCATCTGTGATTTGGACGGGGAAGGCACATATTTATAGATAGAGGGAGCTAGGAGACTCCAAATGGAGTGCGGTTTTCGGCCATGCGATCGTGATCGAACGACTGAGAGGATGGAGGGGGTTTGGATGGGTTTTTGGGTCACTTTGGAGGAGTGTTGGGCTGCACACAAAAGAGGGCTTTGTGGTTACCCGGTTAACCGTTGGAGTATCAAACGACCTCCAAATGGAACGAAACTTGACAGGCGGTCTACCGGTGGTGTACCAAGGCCGCTTGGCAAACCTCTATCCATTCTGAGAATGTTTAACACCCGCTCACAACAAGAGACAAAAGGGGAACGCCGGAGGACATAGGAGTGTCGGATTGCAAAACGGACAATGGCAAAAAGCCTGGATGCATGATTCTAACATGTATGCAAAATGACATGCACATGATGACATGATAAAATGCAACACGCAAGCAAATGACATGGCAACAACAACGAATAACTGGAGGACACCTGGCGCATCAAATCCGGGGCGTTACATCGTGTACATGGCTGGGTCGGAATGAAGAAACAACATCGTCGTCGTGTTCATCGGGAGGCAACAGAATGCGTCGTGTTCATGGGGAGGCAACGGAATGCGTCGTGTCCATGGGTAGGCAATGGAATGCGTCGTGTTCATCGGGTGGCAACAGAACGCGTGGGAGCCAACCGGCTGGGTCGGAACGGAATGCGTGGTCGGGTTCATCGGGAGGGCTTGGACGGAACAGGCGATGGAAACGAGGCCTGGCGTACCGCACAACGGAGGAAACGGACCTCCTATGTTTGGAACGGGGTCCTGTTGATTGGGAGGGGTGTGGCGTACCGCAAAACGGACAAAACGGACCTCCTACGGTCGAAACGGGGGTCCTCTTGATCGGGAGGGGTGTGGCGTATCGCAAAACGGAGGAAATGGACTTGTGTTGGAGCACTATGGTCGAAACAGGGGTCCTATTCATCGAGAGGGGTGTGGAGTACCGCAAAACGGGACTCCACGGGATACTGTTCATCTCCACCGTCGACCTCCTCCAGCCTCCACGGGCTCCTGTTCATCCAGCCTCCACGGGCTCCTATTCATCCAGCCTCCACCGCACGCTACTCCACTGGCTACTGTTCAACCACCCCCTCCACCGTCTACTGTTCATCCAGCCCTCCACAGCACGGGGTCCTGTTCAACCACCCCTCCACGGGCACCCCTCCACCGTCTACTGTTCATCCAGCCCTCCACACCACGGGGTCCTGTTCATCCACCCCTCCACGGGCACCCCTCCACCGTCTACTGTTCATCCAGCCCTCCACCACACCACGGGGTCATGTTCATCCAGAGACAACGCCGCCACTCACTGTTCATCCAAACCCCCCCGCAACGCTCACTGTTCATCCCATCGATCGGCTTCAGTTAGCAGCAGTAGTGAAGGAATCGCTCGATCGGGTTCAGTAACAGCCATCGATCAATCGCTCGGGTTAAGTAACGCGTAGCCTGCAGTGCAATCGCTCGGGTTCAGTTAGAGCCCAACGCCTCGCTCGAGTTCAGTTAGAGCCAACGTCTCGCACACACGCGCGTATGTGTATGAGAGAAATGCGCATCGCTCGGCCCCCGACCTCCCACCGTAACCGGGAACTCCCCGAAATTTTCCTCCCCCTCGCTTCTACCATGGTTTTTTCCGTCATGGACGGCCCAAAGAATGTCATGCAGCTGCGTCTCCGGCCCACCCAGGATGAAAAGCCCATTTTCTATCATGATTTTTTGTCATAGAAGTAGGATCCCACCACATCTACGATGATACCGGGTTTTGACACAATTATCGTCATAGAAGTGTCATATGTATGACAGGAAAAAAATTTGTTCGGCCCAAAATGTCACGGATGTGTCTTTTTTTTGTAGTGCTACTTATAGCCTGCGGGCTACGAAGCCGAGAAGGCGGGGCGTAGGATCGTGGGATTAACTGTGCCCACGTCCCCACGTCCCCCCTATTTATCGCGTGAGTTACTGCACCCAGTAACTCCGAGGGGAAGCCCAACCGCTTGCCTCACCCACAGCGGATCCGATCGCGTGCCGTGGCCCAGTAGTGGCGGGCCCAGCCTGCTGTCGCATCCCATCGCGCGCGTGGACTGGCAGGGTGGCCCGGCAGGTTGACGCCATGTGGCACACCCACGACGAGCAGCGGGCATGGAGGCTTAGTTAGCACGCCACCTAATTCCCGCCGTGGCATTCGAAATTCTCGGACAAGTCCGACTGGTGGCGGCCGACTCCTTCCAGGCGACTCTCCGGAAGACGGATGAAGCTTCCATCCCAAGCACCCGGAGGAGAAACTGTTGAGACTCCTCGGCTCCTCAGCCGCGGCGCCTCACCAGCTTCGGGAACTACTGTCGGAGTGATGGGCCACGGGTAGCTTAACCCGAGTCTTTGAACCTTCCAAAACATCGGGGCCGACTGCGCCCCTCAAGATACCAAGATGAAGCACCGCCTTCCTCCGGCCCGCTAGTCAAGTGCCCGGCTGCCGAAAGGCGTCCAAGCTCTAGAAGACGGTGCCAAGACAAGCCGACTCCCAGCAGGCGGCCTCCAGAGAGGCCGGCTCCTGGCAGTCGGCCCACGGCGCCCTCAAAGTCTGCACCCCCATTAAAGAAGTCAAGACCGAATATGGCTACAGTGTAGCCGCACGGCCCCACGACCGGGGCTGAGCGAGGGAACAGTGCCCCGTACAGGCGGAAATCGCCGCCCGGTGCGGCACTGTTACCCCTCCTCCGTTGACGTCATGCCTGTCCGGTGGAGCTCTGCACCACGACGGCCTGTCGGTACGGCCCGCAGGCAGCGGGCCCTACCAGGCAGTGGGGAGCCCGGGAGATGGAGGAAGGCAGACCAATCGGACCCGAGGGAGGCTGGCTTCCAGCAGGCGGCCCGCACTCTCCTTGGGACCCACGAGCCATTAACCAGATGAGACGCGGGGTGGCTACAGTAATCTCCCACCAGGCGGCGGGACTGTAGCCACGCACCTGTGACCAAGCCAGCGTCATTAGCATAGCGGCTACAGTAATCAGCAGCCGGCAAGGCCCGCGATCGACGGGTACGGCCTATCGGCTTCGTACCAGACCAGCCGGCATGGCCCACCAGGTGGCGGGCCCCAGCAGCCGGCAGAGAAACTGGCTTCCAGAGACACTGACAGCCGGGTCCTACACCCGGCCAGGTTACCATTGTACCCCTGGGGGGTAGGCCTATATAAACCCCCTAGGGCACCCATGCAAAGAGTCCCGAATCAGTTAGAACTAGCCATACATCCAGGGAAGAGGGGAGCGAGCCAGCCTTCTCCTACCTCTAGCGAACAGCTCAAGGAGCACCATAGTACCCACCATCCCTTTAGTGATCATGCGGAGACCCCGCAGAGCAGGACTAGGGGTGTTATCTCCTAGGAGAGCCCCGAACCTGGGTAAAGTACGCCGGTGTTCCTGTCTACGCCTGATCCCGCTTCCAGGCACCAGTGACGTTTTACTCGCTCCCACCATGATAATCCATCCTTTGGCATTTGTCGCACCCAACCCCCGACAGGCATGACGACCTAGGATTGAATTTTAGGGCGACTGGCTCTACCTCATAGACGTCCCTGAGTGCACGCTTGCACTCCCTTTCGGGGATGTGTGTAGCATATATCATGTTCACCGTTTTGACTTGGGGCGGAAACTTCTTCTATCCCCCTGTAATCGGTTGCCGGGGCTCTTCATCATCGTCCTCACTTTGTGATCCCTTTTCCTTATTTTCGGCATTTAACTTGTCGGCCTGTTTAAAAACCCAACAATCCCTGTTGGTATGATTGGCTGGTTTGTCTGGGATGCCACGTATTTGGCACGAACGATCAAGTATGCGGTCCAAGCTGGACGGTCCCTGACTGTTCCTTTTATACGGCTTCTTCTGCTGACTGGACTCGGAGCCACTGAATCCAACATTGACGGCAGTGTCATCGGTGTTATTGCCATTGTTAAAGCGTTTATGTCTGTTGCATTGGAGCTTGTCGTTGCTGCTTTTGACCTCAGAGGGGCCTGGCTCGCTGGCTGTGTTTTTGCTGCGGGCGAGCCAACTACCCTCACCCGAGCAAAAGCGGGTCCTGAGTGCCATGAGGGCTGCCATAGATATTAGCTTTTCCTGGCCGAGGTGGCGGGTGAGCCATTCGTCTCGGATGCTATGTTTAAAGGCCGCCAGGGCTTCGGCATCCGGACAGTCGATGATTTGGTTCTTTTTAGTTAGGAACCTAGTCCAGAATTTCCTGGCTGACTCTCGAGGCTGTTGAACTATGTGCCTTAAGTCATTGGCGTCCGGTGGCCGGACATATTTATCTTGGAAGTTGTCCAAGAAGGCTTCTTCCAAGTCCTCCCAGTTGCTGATAGAATTTTCAGGCAGGCTGTTTAGCCAGTGCCGAGCTAGCCCTTTGTGCTTTAGTGGGAGGTATTTGATAGCGTGGAGGTCGTCTCCGCGGGCCATTTGGATTTCGAGAAAAAAATCCTCAATCTATACCGCGTGTTCGGTTGTCCCATCGTATGATTTGATGTTTACGGGTTTAAACCCCTCGGGGAATTCATGCTCCATCACCTCGTTGGTGAAGCAAAGGGGGGTGTGGCGCTCCTGTATTGGGCCAAATCGCGCCGCACTTCGGATGGAGTCCGTATGCGGTTTTTGGCCCGGGCATGGTTATGCCTGGCGCGTCCGGCCCAGTGGCTGTCGTCGCGTGTTGGGCCGCGTCCCCGTGATCTGTAGTAGTATCTTGTCTGTCCTGCTCTTTTTATCTAGGTCTTGTTGTAGGTCATACGTGTGTTCCCGAGCTGTAGCGCCTTTGTTTGTGCGGCGAGGTAACGCGGGCTGGAGTTCGACTTGAGTGGCCGCTCTATCCCTGCCACGTGGTGGTCGATCAGCTGCATTGTGGGTTGTTGGGACGGGCTCCAGCACCTCGTCGTCGAATTGGGGTAGCAGTTTACGCTTCGGGTAACTTTTTTGTTGATGTCCGAGGCCGTATTCCTCGGCTGCCAGGACGTGCGTCCATCTGTCATTGAGCAGATCCTGATCAGCTTGAAGCTGTTGCTGCTTCTTTTTCAGGCTCCTTGAAGTGGCTATTAGCTATAGCTTAAAGCACTCCTGCTCGAGAGGTTCCTCAGGCACGATGAATTCTTCGGTGCCGAGGCTCGCCTCATCCTCAGAGGGTGGAAAATAACTACCGTCCTCCGACTCTTCGTTAATGGCCTGATCCTGAGGGCTAACGTGCCCATCTTCCCGTTCTCCTTGTTTGGATGTTGTGTCACAGCCCTAGAATACCTGAGTAAAATAGTTGCATCTGCATTCATGCATCATGTGTAATTTTTGAAAGTTGAATTGAGGTTTGTTGAAACCCTCAGAAACCAGTTCAAAAATAACCAACTTCAAAATCTTCTCAAATGAGTCCAAGAAAATGTCCTATTATTTGATAAATATATTGGTAAGCTGTCAGGACTCCGATTCCATGTCACATCGATCTAGCCGGTAACACCTCATATCACTTTGCGGCGTCACGCACGGTATTCCCACGAGTGTCGCCTTACCATGGCCCGGGATCGTTTGCGCCTTTTGGCTCACGTATATGATAGTGTCGCTAGCATTCATATGACAGAGAACCCGGGCCGACATGACTAGTCGTGAACCCAAAGTGGCACTAAATTTCGGGGACATGCATACATGAATCAACATTGAGCATGTCGGTCAGCAGCATGCGAATCCGGGCTGTAGCACTGGGCTAACAGGACTCTGGGAACCCGGATGTAGGAGGCTAGGCAGGACTCCGGATGTCACCGCGTGACATTTCCCCGAAGGGACAGACATAGGAACGAAGTGAAACTGATGCCAGTCAGTCTAAGTGTTCCGGAGCAGTAGTGCTGGGCTAGCAGGACTCTGGTAAACCGAGCCTGCTACATTTCCCCATAAGAGAGACTACCAAGGATAAACAACTAGGTTGTCGGATCCCACACATACCAAGCATTCCAATCATACACACAATATGCTCGATATGTGTAAATACAACATGGCATCACAACGAAACTCTACGACTCAAAGTATGTATTCATTAGGCTCTGAGGAGCCAAGTATTACAAACATGGGTCTCATGACCCCAACATACAGAGCATACAATCAACAAGCACGTGCGGAAGCTTAACTTGTCTGAGTACAGACAACTACAAATGAAGAAGGCTGAGAAGCCTGACTATCTACAAGACCCTGCCGAGGGCACAAGATCGTAGCTGAGGTAACAAGCTAAACATCGAAGTCCACGTGGAACTACTAGCGAGACTGACGTCTCTCTGCAAAAACATAAAATAGCCAAACGTGAGTACAAATGTACCCAGCAAGACTTACACATCAGAACTATCTACATATGCATCGGTATCAACAAAGGGGGTGGTGTTGTTTGACTACAGCAAGCCAGCTTTGACTCGGTGGCTATCCAAAACTACGACTGCATGTAACTCTTTTGAGGTGGCGCACACAAGTCCACATAATCACCATATCTATACACCACTATGGATCCGCTCCCGTCTACCTACGAGATCGCCATCCATAGCACTCACACTTATCTTGCGAGTTTTAGAGTATCAACTTTCACTTGTCTATGAACTGCACAGGCAACCCAGAAGTCCTTTACTGCGGACACGGCTATTCGAATAGATGATGTTAACCCTGCAGGAGTGTACTTCTTCACACACGCTCTCGCCACTTACCACCATGTACACGTCGTGTATCTCGGCTACCTTCAAGCGGAAGCCTGGCGAGGGAGTCGGCCACGACCTGACTAACCACACAAGTCTCTCGTCCAGGTTTATTGCCTATTCGGGTTCCATCCGCAAGGAGATCCGGTCGGGGTGTCGCTCACGGCCCCAAACGACGTGTACAGGGTTCCAAGCCCACCAAACGGGCGGCGCTTGGCATACCCGGCCACGGTGCCTAGTCTGACCCAAGCCCACCTGTACCGAGTGCCACTTGGTGGACTACTAACACTACCTACAAACACCAGAAACTAGTTGCAACTCCTGGACAGAGATCATGTTGATTAATAAGTCAAGAGGGGTCGAGTTACTGGAACCCAATGTGTGGTAGTAACTGTCCATGGATCACAAACACAGAACTTAGTTCCTGAGGACGGCTTCAATGACACAACCCACAATGTACTCCTACATGGCCTCTCACCGATACCTTTACCAAATCGTGTTCACACACTTAGCTCTCAATAGTAGGACATGTTCACACACCTCTAATTCATCCCCGACGAATCAGTCCTGACTCAACTCTAAGCAATAACAGGCATGACAAACAAGCATGAATGAGTAGGCACATCAGGGCTCAAAACAACTCCTACTCATGCTAGTGGGTTTCATCTATTTACTATGGCAATGACAGGTCATGCAGAGGAAAGGGGTTCAGCTACCACAGTATGTAACAGTTGGAACGGTGTTGTCCTAATGCAGTAAAAGAGAGCAGGAGAAAGAGAGTGGGATTTTATCTGAATGAACAAGGGAGTTTTGCTTTCTTGGCACTCCTGAAGATAATATAGTTCTTCATCAGTGTCATCGAACTCATCTTCAAAGCATACGTCTATCGAGCGGGGGGCGGGGGGGAGGGGGGGGGGGGACTTCCACCGGCAAACACAAAGAGGAACAACATTCACTGCAATGCACAACCAAATGCATGATATGGCATATTAAGGTACTGAATTGACCTAATGCAATGATAAACCAAGTTAACTGAAGTGGAATTTAAACAAAGTTAAACTCCAACTCCAAATGCTAATTCATAATTTTCCCTAATCATGATTTAACCTATCCAGTCTGTTTAACTTGCTCAAACATGCATTAAAGTGCCATAAACAGATTCTTCATATTTTTCTGATCATTTTTCATATATAATTTATTTGATTTCGATCTACGGTTGATTTTCTATGAATTTTTGAAGTTTTAACTATTTTCTGAAATAAACAAACCATTACTAATTTATTTAAAATCCAGAAATAGATTACTGCATCAGCATGGCAGTAGCATGACGTCAGCAAGTCAACACAGGTTGACCAGGGTCAAACCTGACCAGTGGGGCCCACTGTTCAGTGACATAGTGTTGGCTTCTGTCTCTGGCGTGTGGCGCCGGTCAAGGGCCACGTCATCATGGTCAACGCTGACGTGTGGGGCCGGTCAAGGGCCACGTCATCATGGTCAACACTGACACGTGGGGCCACAGTGATTAGTTAAGAATAAATAGGAATTAAACAATGGTTAACTATGGGTGTGGGGCCCATATGTAAGTGGGACAGGGGGTTAATTAGCGGGTGATTAGCCCTAACTAAGTGGCCACGTCGGCGGCTAACCGCCGGTGGCACACCGACGCGGCAGCGTCGCTCATACCTGCGATTTCAGCGACGAGAGGAGGTGGGGTTGGTCTCATTGGAACGACCGCGAGGCGGCGCGTCCAACGGCGGTGGTGGCAGGTGTTGGGGCGGTCGGAGACGACAACGGCGAGCAGCGCGGCGGCGGCCGAAGCTCGGACGTCGACGAAAACGATGACACAGCATGCGGGGAGAACAACAGTTAGCACGTACAGGTTCTACACGTGCTCACGAGGCCAATGGCATATGCACGGGGCCAGTTGGTCAATGAAACCTAGTTGACGACGAGCTCGGGCGGTGGCGCATTCGGGCGCAGGCGACGCGGTGGCTACAACATGCAAATAAGGCAAGGAGTGGGGTGTTCAGAACAGAAGCTCACGGCAGTTCGAATGAGCAGGATGGCAAGGTCGGGGAAGCATAGACCGTGGCGAATCGATGATGGTGGTGGTCGGAGCCCGACGTGGAAGACGACGGCGATGGCGACGTTCCAGGGCCTTCGGCGAAGCGTGGCTCTATGGAGAGGCGTAGAGGAGTGTGGCGGAGCTCGTGTTCATGTCAGAGGGGTGAGGGGGTGGTTCTGGGCGTGGTGGCGTTGGACGGCGGTGATGGGCACGTTCGGGTATGCGTGAGAGAGCGAGATAGAGGGGAGGAAGGGGCACGTGGAGAGTGAGAGGGAGTCGGGGAGGTGTCCTGGCGCGCGGGGAGGCGTCCAGGGCGGCGAGGGGGCAGCCAGGAAGGGAGGAGATGGCCGGCGCGTGCGCGCGCGGCGACCAGACGCCCTCCTGCCCACTTGCAGGAGGTTGGGGACGGCTGGCACCTGGGCCTGGTGGCTGGGCCGGCCAGCAGCAGGCCAATAGTGCCAAGTAAGTGGCTGGGCTTCTCTCTCTCTTTCTTATTTCTGTTTTTCTTTTTCTATTTTATTTCCTTTGTTCTGATTTAGTTTAGCCACTAAATCATTTTAATAAATTCTGTAGGTTATTATATGGCTTGCTAAAATATATACAAAGACACTCACAAACTTCCAGAATTATTGGAGTTATATTTAATATATATTAAATATAAATCTGAAGCAAATAATTACTGGATTAATTCAAATGGCCAAAATAAATGTTTCTAAGCTCCGAAAAATATTGGTTTGAATTTCACCTCTTGCCAATATTTTTATCGAATAATAGGAACATTTTCTTGGACTCATTTGAGAAGATTTTAAAGTTGGTTATTTTTGAACTGGTTACTGAGGGTTTCAACAAACCTCAATTCAACTTTCAGAAATTACACATGATGCATGAATGCAGATGCAACTATTTCACTTAGGTATTCTAGGGCTTGACATGTTGGCTCAACAGGGTCTTCGTTCTTGTCGTCGGCATTATTCGGAGTAATATTATCTCCTGTGCCGGTATTGCTGCTTTTGCCACGGTGTGATTTAGAGCGGCGTCGCTGTCGTCGGCGTTTTTGTTGCGTTTCAGGGGGTATATCCTTAATGGGATCCTTCTCCTTGTCCCCTTTATCCTCTTTGGGTGTATCCACCATGTATACATCATACGAGGAGGTGGGTGTCCAGTGCCCTATAAGCGGTGGCTGTTCTGCCTGCTCCTCTCCGTCATCGTCGTCCATACCGTCGATTTCTTCGGAGCCGTAATCCAACATGTCGGTTAAGTCCTCCACAGTGGCAATGAAGTGGGTGGTGGGTGGGGAGCGAAATCTCCCATCGTCAGCTTCCAGTTCGAACCGGATATAGTTCGGCTCTTGAATGAGTTTAGCACATCGCCCAAGGGCGAGTGTTTGAAGATGTCCGCGGTGCTAAACTCGAAGATCGTTAACCGATCGAGTTCGGTATCCGCACTCTCGCATGGTTCGGAACTTATCACCGGAGACGAGTCCGGAGTTAGAGTGATGCAGATATCACATGGAGCTGAATCCGTGTGCAGCTCCAACATCGCGGAATCAGCGGCCACCGTGGCGGGGTTTAGCTTCCCGTCCTTGGGTGACGTGATTTGCTCCAGATCTAAGGCCAGAGTAGTCACAGGAGCTATCTCTTGGACGGGTTCTGATGACGGGTTTAAGCCATGTTCATCGGAGGAAGGGGGAGCGGTTGTCGCGGTCTCAAATCCGTCGAAGATCAAGTCTCCACGGATGTCTGCGACGTAGTTCAAGCATCCGAATCTGACCCGACGGCCAGGGGCGTAGCTATCAATCTGCTCCAGATGGACAAGTGAGTTGGCCCGCAGTACGAAGCCGCCGAACTCGAGAATTTGTCTGGGGAGGAAGGTTGGCCCTTGGACAACATCACTATGGATAATTGAAGGAGCCATTAACCTCTTGAGGACAGCAGAGTGGAACTCTCAATGAAAGCACCAATATCGGTGTCAAAACCGGCGGATCTCGGGTAGCGGGTCCCGAACTGTGCGCCTAAGGTCGATGGTAACAGGAGACGGGGGACATGATGTTTACCCAGTGTCGGTGTCAAAACCGGCGGATCTCGGGTAGGGGGTCCCAAAATGTGCATCTAGGCGGATGGTAACAGGAGACAAGGGACACGATGTTTTACCCAGGTTCGGGCCCTCTTGATGGAGGTAAAACCCTACGTCCTGCTTGATTAATATTGATGATGTGTGTTACAAGAGTGGATCTACCACGAGATCAAGGAGGCTAAACCCTAGAAGCTAGCCTATGGTATGATTGTTGTTCGTCCTATGGACTAAAGCCATCCGGTTTATATAGACACCGGAGAGGGCTAGGGTTACACAGAGTCGGTTACAATGGTAGGAGATCTACATATTCGTATCGCCAAGCTTGCCTTCCACGCCAAGGAAAGTCCCATTTGGACACGGGACGAAGTCTTCAATCTTGTATCTTCATAGTCTTGGACTCCGGCCGATCATGATAGTTCGGCTATCCGGACACCCCCTAGTCCGGGACTCCCTCAGTAGCCCCCGAACCAGGCTTCAGCGACGACGAGTCCGGCGCGTATATTGTCTTCGGCGTTGCAAGGCGGGTTCTCCTTCAAACTTCATGTTCCTGTCGAATAGTGTCCGGCTTCCTTATAAATGTTGCGCTCCTTGGCTTCTACGCCCAATAATGGCCTTCTTCCACGTGTCGTATGAATGCAAAAAGCTAGGGTATTTTTACATTTTACCCCCTAGCCGCGCAAACGAGCCACCTATAAGAGAGGCGAGGATCTAGATCCAGCTCACACCATCCTCCATCCGCAAGTTCTCATCGAAGCGCCTCTGACAAAAATCCATTCTATCATGGATAGTCGACGCGGCTCCTCCTCTCGCGCTCCCAGTCCTAAGCCAGGAGATTGGGGGAGATGCTCAGTTCCACACAGCGAGCTAGTGGCGCTCCAAACCGAGGGATATCTTCCCCAGCTTTCATGGTTCCGGTTCGAGCCGGACTGGCCACCTTCAGGGGTGGAAAGCAGGCGGAGAGCGTCCCCAACCCTTCCAAAGGAGAGCGGGTATGCTTCGTCCCTTATCTAATAAGGGGACTCGGATTTCCCATACATCTGTTTCTCCGGGGGCTCCTGGAGTTCTACAGACTCCAGCTTCACCACCTCACACCTGCCTCCATTTTGCACATCGCGGGCTTTGTAGCTCTTTGCGAGCTGTTCTTGGGCATCGAGCCCCATTTTGCGCTGTGGAAGAGATTGTTTTGCCTCGTACCCCGTTCTCACGAGGGGTCGATATATCAAGTGGGCGGAGCCGAAATATGGCGCATCGCCGGGACCGGATATCTATCCGGCACCCCGAAGAAGGCGTCCGAAGACTGGCCTTCAGAATGGTTCTACATGGAGGACGCTCCTCTGCCGAATCCAGTTCGGATCGGCCTCCCGGAGTTCAGCAATGCTCCCTTGAAGAAATGCCTGAGTTGGCGCCCGCAGAGCCCTCAACGAGAGGATGATGGGAGTGTCCATTATTTGATGGGCCGGATTAGGTTACTGGCCCACTCCAGATTGACCATGATTGGAATCATGGCCACGTGCATTATGCGAGGGGTGCAGCCACTCCAATATAGGGGCCACCCTATGTGGGATTTCAATGGGGAAGACGACGCCACCCGTCATGGCCGCAGAGGGCCGGGCTCGGCAGCCGATCTGGCAAAGATCATGTCCGGCTTGTACAAGGGGGAGGAGGAGGACTTCCTCCGCACGAATCCATTGAATGGATTCTCCATGAATAACCCTCGGAGCTGGGTAAGCGGACGTTTATCTACGCGATCCATACTTCCAAAGTCAAGTATCTTACTTTGTGATGTCGACGCAGGAGCTGCGCCGGGACATGGAGGGCATACGAAGCATACGTCCACAGCCCGAGGATCCGGAATGATCCCTTGATCCGGCCTCCGAAGAGGATCCGGACATAAAGGTGGAGCTGATTGGCGGGGTGTTCCACCAACTCAGCATGGACAATGCCCTAGTCGCCATTACGGCTGACTACCCCGATTTGTTTCCGGCCTCACCATCCTATACTGATGGTGCATCGCAGGAGGTGCCTTTAAGGCGGGAAGCCGAACCTGCAGCGGCTGACCAGCAAGGGTCAGTTCGGCCCAGCAGGCGGAAGAGGAGTGCGACGTGAATCGAAACGTCGCCGCAACGGTACGGCGCACCGTTGTTTTTAAGGGAAGGATCCCTAGGAGGTATATTAATGCTCATAACTTTTCCAGGAGAAAGAGCGCTCGCCGGACAGTGTCCGGAGAGGTTGCCAATCAAGCCTCCGCCAGCCATGCTCCATCGCGTGGTCCGGAAGGGGAGGCGAACACAAGGCATGAGCCGGATGTTCCTCCGACGGAGGATGCCGACAGGCTGTCCGCCACCCGGTCTGAGGTGGAGAGCGCCATGAATCACAGGCGTCGCCGGACAGTTCTTCGTGACGCGTGTTTCTCCCCGGAGGCGTTGAATGCCTTTGAAGCGGGAGACGCGCACCTCCGTGCCGCTCAAGATGGTTTAACCAGAGCCACGGAGCAGTATGTGAAGGACATACGGGTAATTAATTTTAATAGTTATATATGCCAGTAGCCCCCGAGACTTAAAATAGTTAAAATAACTGATTTAAGGATCATTTATTATGCAGGATCTTACGGAGAAGAATACCCACCTGTCCCAGGAGCTTCAAGAGTGTAAGGCCCAACTTGAGGCCGCACTGGCCGCCACAGGGGGAGCCACAGAGACCCCCACTGGTAATACGTACTTTGAAAAGATAAGTAGTTAACAAAGTGTGGCGTGTGCGTAAATCTGACAATAATATTGCAGAGGGCGCCGGACTAGATCCGGACAAGCAACAGCTACTGCGTCAGCTAAAGGCCGGCGAGAGGGTGCTTATGAAGGTGCAGCAGGAGAGGAACAAGCTCCAGGATGCCCACACCCAGCTAGGAGAAGAGCTGAAAGGTGTTCGGGCCCAGCTGTCTGGCTCCGTGAAGGAGAATCAGCGGCTTCGTCGCGACATTTATAGTAAGTGCTTGAGCAAATTCCTTTGAAAAGAAGAATTCGGCGAGGAAGTCGATTGACAGAAATGTGTCTTTAGGTGTGCTCACAGGTCGTCCTGCGGAGGAAATGCCCGGTTCAACGGGTGACCAACTTCCCGAGCTGGTGCAACTGCTCGAACGTGTTCGGCAGGCGATGAGTGGCGTCGTTCAGGCCTTATGGCCTTCCGTCTCCCTACCTGAGGGCCTTGGAGGGCTTGCTGAGAAGCTTCAGGGAGTACGGCGACGCCTCCTTCTGTGGAAGATATCGGCCTGCCGTCAAGGCGCCAGGGAGGCCTGGGCCATGGTGAAGACGCGGTACCCGAAGGCTGACCCAAACCACATGGCCGAGGTCAGACCTGTGGGGCCTGATGGGAAGGAGATCCCTGTGAGCTTGATGTACGGCCAAGTAGAGCTGGCCGCGAAATATTCCCAACAGGACTGTAAATTAAACAGCCTGTTAGATGGGATTGAAGAGGAGTACAATCAGTCAGTTTGACGATGTAATTTTGAAATGACATATAAAATGCCTTCTAGCCGGATTGTAGATCGTTTGTCTTTGCGGACCTTTTCGCTTCAACCTCGGGACCCAACAGTCCGGAGTGTGTCCGAATACCCTTACGGTTATAAAAGAACCGGGGCATGCATGGAGACAAGGCGTCGGGGTCATAATTGCTTTATCAGACAAGTGCCCAACTAGCTATGTTATATTACATGGTTAGTAAGAAACATCTTCCAGGGAGAATAGTTCCGTTAAGGGTTCCTTTCCCTGGGAGGCATGCCCTAAAGTGCATGTCTGGACTGCGAAAAGAGCAGAAAAAGCATCTGGGGGCAGATAAATAAGTAAGTAATAAATCATCTTTCAAGTCACCGACCGAATATTCTCTTAAGAATGCTAGCTTTCGGCTTCACCCAGTCTGAGGTACACATCCGGCTGACCCGGTAGTAACAATCGCAGAGGTGCTCCCTTTACCTCCTAGCCGAACAACCGGGAACGTAGGGGTAAGCACAGGAGCCAGGCAACCCAGCTTGGCCAAAACTTAATTCATATCGATGCATATAATGGTGAATAAAAGGTACATGCGGAAGTATGACACATGTGTTGGGCATGAAGCCTGTATAAATAAGCTTCTGTTAAAGAAGCCCCCAGGTATAATGAGTGCTAGGAGCACATCAAGTGTGTGCGAACCATGCGCAAATCAGCCTATCAAAGGTATTGAAAAAAAGTGGGAAGAAGGAGGGGGACAAGAGACAGTGAAAATGTAAAAAGGTGGACGGAGGAGTGAGACGAACTCTGAGTCCGGCGTTAGGCGTAGAATCTTCAGAGACGGGCTGCGTTCCACGGGTTCGGCTCGAGTCGATTGTCAGATGCGTTGCGTAGACGATATGCTCCGCCGATCAGGACTTGGTCGATGATGAAGGGACCTTCCCACTTGGGCTTAAGTTTATCCTTTTTCTTGTCCGGCAGGCGTAGAACAAGTTCGCCAACGTTGTAAGTTTTTGCCCGTACTTCTCTGCTTTGATATCTTCGAGCCTGCTGCTGATAAAATGCGGAACGAGCTTTTGCCACGTCCCGCTCCTCCTCTAAGGCGTCCAAACTGTCCTGCCGATCCAACTCGGCTTCTCTTTCTTCGTACATGCGCACGCAAGGTGAGTCATGAATTATATCGTAGGGCAGAACTGCCTCTGCGCCGTACACCATGAAAAATGGTGTGAATCCGGTAGTTCGGTTTGGCGTGGTCCGCAGCCCCCAGAGTACGGAGTCGAGCTCCTCTACCCAGTGCGTGTTAGATTCCTTGAGGGACCGCACTAGTCTGGGTTTGATGCCGCTCATGATTAGACCATTTGCTCGCTCGACTTGACCGTTAGTTTGGGGGTGATAGACTGAAGCGTAGTCGAGCTTGATGCCCATGTTTTTGCACCAGAGTTTAACCTCGTCGGCCGTGAAATTCGTGCCGTTATCAGTGATGATGCTGTGGGGGACGCCAAAACGGTGTACTACCCCGGATATGAAGTCTATCACAGGTCCGGATTCTGCCGTTTTAACCGGCTTGGCCTCAATCCATTTGGTGAATTTGTCCACCATGACCAATAAGTATTTGTGCTTGTGGGTTCCCCCTTTAAGGGGTCCAACCATGTCAAGCCCCCAGACCGCGAACGGCCAGGTGATGGGTATAGTTTTGAGGGCGGTGGGTGGCATGTGGCTCTGATTAGCAAAGAGCTGTCAACCAACGCATCGTTGGACTAAGTCCTGAGTATCTGCCCGGGCCGTCGGCCAATAAAATTCTGTACGGAAGGCCTTGCCTACAAGGGCCAGGGCTGCAGCGTGGTGCCCGCCGAGTCCGGCGTGAATTTCAGCCAGGAGATTTCGCCCTTCCTCTTCGGAGATACACCTTTGAAGGACTCCGGTTGTGCTTTTTTTATAAAGTTCTCCCTCATGGACCTTGTAGGCTTTAGATCGCCGAACTATGCAGCGGGCCTCATTTTGGTCTTCGGGAAGTTCCTGCCTGATTAAGTAGGCTAGGAATGGTTCCATCCACAGGGCAATTACTGCCATTATTTCATGGGCTGAAGGTGTTATTTCATTGGCTGAGCCGCCGATTGTGTGGGAGTGGTCTGAGTTAGGTGATGCAGCTGGCTCCGGATTGTTATTTCCGGACTCCTCTTCCCATAATACGGATGGCTTAAAGAGCCGTTCCAGGAAGATGTTTGGAGGGACGGCGTCGCGTTTTGCGCTGATGCGTGCCAACACGTCTGCTGCCTGGTTATTATCCCGGGCTACATGGTGGAATTCGAGTCCTTCGAACCGAGCTGACATTTTTAGGACGGCGTTGCGGTAAGCTGCCATTTTCGGATCTTTGGCGTCAAAGTCTCCATTTACTTGGGATATTGCGAGGTTTGAATCCCCGCGCACCTCTAGGCGTTGAATGCCCATGGAGATTGCCATCCGGAGGCCGTGTAGAAGGGCCTCGTATTCGGCTGCGTTGTTGGAGTCCATGTACATTATTTGAAGTACGTATTGGAC
Organism: Triticum aestivum; assembly: GCF_018294505.1. Lineage (NCBI taxonomy): Eukaryota > Viridiplantae > Streptophyta > Magnoliopsida > Poales > Poaceae > Triticum > Triticum aestivum. Next base: position 257,111,457 of record NC_057807.1, read on the forward strand.
TGTGTCTCCAGTTGGGGACGTCAAGACGACGCCAGCCCCCAAGCCAGCCAACATTTTGGATCCGTCGAAATGCATGATCCAATTGGAGTACGCGCCGTACTCTTTAGGGAGTTCGGCTTCGGTCCATTCGGCGACGAAGTCAGCCAGAACTTGCGACTTTATAGCTCGCCGTGGTTTGTAGGTTATGTCAAATGGTAAGAGCTCAATGGCCCATTTTGCAATCCTGCCCGTTGCGTCGCGATTGTTTATAATATCGTTGAGAGGTACTTCGGAGGCCACCGTTATGGAACACTCTTGAAAGTAGTGTCGCAGCTTCCGGGATGCCATGAACACCGCATACGCTATCTTTTGATAATGTGGGTACTGGGACTTGCATGGAGTTAAGACAGTGGATACGTAGTACACAGGTTTTTGAAGAGGAAATCTGTGCCCTTCTATTTCTCGTTCGACGACGAGTACCGCGCTGACAACTTGATGTGTTGCTGCGATATATAATAACATAGGTTCGCCCAGGTTGGGCGCGGCCAGGACCGGATTTGTTGCCAGTATGGCCTTGATTTCTTCGAGTCCGGCCGTGGCAGCATCCGTCCGTTCGAAGTGTTCGGTGCGCCGGAGGAGGCGATAGAGGGGCAAAGCCTTTTCTCCCAAACGGGAGATGAAGCAACTTAGAGCCGCTACGCATCCAGTTAGTTTTTGTATTTGCTTGAGGTCTTTTGGAATATCCAATTGTGACAGAGCACGGATCTTGGCTGGGTTTGCTTCAATTCCTCTACCGGATACAATGAAGCCCAAGAGCTTTCCAGCTGGTACTCCAAAGACACATTTTTCCGGGTTGAGCTTAATGTCATATGCTCGGAGGTTGTCGAATGTCACCCTTAAGTCGTCTACTAGAGTTTCGACGTGTTTGGTCTTGACGACCACATCGCCTACGTATGCCTCCACTATTTTGCCTATCTGGGTAGCCAGACATGTCTGCTAATATGTTGCGCCGGCGTTTTTGAGTCCGAAGGGCATTGTGTTAAAGCAGAATGGCCCATATGAGTAATGAATGCCGTTGTGGCCTGGTCTTTTTCCGCCATCTTGATTTGATGATATCCGGAGTATGCGTCGAGGAAGCACAATGAATCGTGCCCTGCGGTAGCATCGATGATTTGGTCGATGCGAGGGAGAGGGAAAGGGTCCTTTGGACAGGCCTTGTTAAGGTCTTTAAAATCGACGCAGAAGCGCCAGGATTTGTCCTTTTTTGGTACCATAACTAGGTTGGCTAGCCAGTCCGGATGTTTTATATCTCTGATGAATCCGGCTTCTAAGAGTTTGGCTAGCTCCTCTCCCATTGCCTGTCTTTTGGGTTCGAAAAATCGCCGAAGAGCTTGTTTGACTGGCTTGAATCCTTTTAGGATATTTAGGCTGTGCTCTGCCAGCCTGCGTGGGATTCCTGGCATGTCTGAAGGGTGCCAGGCAAAAATGTCCCAATTTTCCCCAAGGAATTCTCATAGTGCGGCTTCTACATCAGGGCTTAGTTGTGCCCCAATGGAGGCCGTCTTTGTGGGGTCCGTTGGATGGACCTGAAATTTGACTATTTCGTCTGCTGGTTTAAAGAGGTGGACTTGGACCTCTTATCGAGTATCACATCGTCCCTATCCACCATGGAGCGCAGCGCAGTTAGTTCCTCTGCTGCTAGGGCTTCGGATAATGCCTCTAGGGCCAGTGCGGCTGTCTTATTTTCAGCACGGAGTGCTGTATCTGGATCACTAGCGAGAGTGATTATTCCATTGGGTTCGGGCATTTTGAGCTTCATGTACCCGTAATGGGGTATAGCTTGGAAGATTGTGAATGCCTCTCGCCCTAACAAAGCGTGATATCCGCTGCCGAATGGGGCCACTTGGAACGTGACCTCTTCGGACCTGTAATTATCCGGTGAGCCGAACACTACATCTAGTGTGATTTTTCCTGTGCAGCGTACTTCTCGACTAGGGATTATTCCCCTGAAGGTTGTGCTGCTTCGCTCAATGCGGCTCCAGTCAATTTCCATTTTTTGAAGGGTTTCCTCATAGATGAGGTTTAATCCGCTGCCGCCATCCATGAGCACCTTAGTAAGACGGAAACCGTCCACTATCGGACTGAGGACCAGTGCGGCTGGTGCTCTAGCTGTTCGGAATTTAGGTTCGTCGCTGGCATTGAAGGTGATAGCCGTGTCGCTCCATGGATTTGTTGTTGCTACTTGGTAGACTTCGGCGAGGCTGCGGATTGTTCATTTCCGCAAGTTATTTGATGCGAAAGTCTCGAAGACTATTAGTACAGTACTGGTACTGTTGGGTTGGTTGCCTGGGGCTAAAAAGCCTACGCCACTTTTGGCCACCTACCGTAGTATCCAACATTCTCGAAGGCTATGTGTTGGAGTGGCGCCCTCCGTACTGTGGATTTTGCAGGGTCCATTGAGCCATCCCTCCAGTACGGTTCCGTACCCTTTAGGGGGTTTTTGCTTTTTGGTTTTTAACCCGGGTGCTTGAGTATGACGCACCCTTTTATTTCGGACTGGGGTTGTATTCAGGGCCAGATTATCCCAAAACCTAGTTTCGGTTTTCCAGGCACTCTCCATCGCGCAGTATTTTTGTACAATAGTCGCTAGGTCGGCGAAGCGTGTAACTTCATGACGACTCATGGCGTTTATGATTCCCTTGTCCGTACATTTGTTGTAGAAGATTGAAATCGCGCTTTCTTCACGGCAGTCCTTTATCCTGTTCATAACCAGGAGGAATCTGGCCCAGTAGTGATGTACTGTTTCATCGGGCTCTTGCCGTATTTGAGATAGATCGCTTATGTTTGGGTGGGGGGGTGGAATTAAGTTCGGAACCCCGCCCGATCTGAGGCTCAAAGGCCAAGAAGCTTCCGGATTCGGGTGCTTGGTTTGCTGAGCGCTTTCCAACAAATCTGGTCCGATGCCTGACTTTAGGTTCAGTATTTGACTAGCGCCCGTCCCTCTGCGGGAATCCGGCATGGAGGGATCCGGAACCCGGACGTAGTTGGTTTTTATCATGGAAGAAGAGTCGCCGCATTGTTCCTCTACCGCAACAACGTGGTGGGTAACCTGGGGAGAGTTAATTTCTCTCAGATTGGTTTTAAGCCCAATCTGGTCGTAGTCGGTAGCGACTCCCAGGGCGGCGATGCGATCCAAGAGCTCGTTTACGGAGGAGAGCTCAATCCGATCTAGCTGCTCGGCGAATTCCGAGCTGACGTGAAGATTGCTTTTAATGACCCGAGAGGTCATTGTCGGAGCGGTGGCCCAACAGGCGGTCATAAGAAAACCGCCTAGCCGGATAGTCTGGCCGGCGGCCAAAGCTCCCTTGATGACGGTGCCGTCTTTAAAGACGGGAAAAGGCTGTCAGGACCCCGACTCAATGCCACACCGATCTAGCATGTAACACTTCATATCACTTTGCGGCCTCACGCACGGTATTCCACGGGTGCCACCTTACCTGGCCCGGGACCGTTTGCGCCTTTTGGCTCACGTATATGGTAGTGCCGCTAGCATCCATATGACAAAGAACCCGGGCTGACATGGCTAGTCGTGAACCCAAAGTGGCACTAACTTACAGGGACAGGCATCCATGACCCAGCATCGAACGTGTCGGTCATCAGCGAGTGAATCCAGGCTATAGCACTGGGCTAGCAGGACTCCGGTGAACCGGGCTGTAGCGGGCTAACAGGACTCCGGTATTCATCGCGTGACATTTCCCCGAAGGGACAGACACAGGAACGAAGAAGGACACATGCCGGCCAGCCAAAGTGTTCCGGAGCGGTAGCAAGCTACCATGGCTCAGTGGAAACACTAGGAGACATTTCTCGGTAAGAGAGGCTACAAAGGATAAACAACTAGATAGTCAGATCCCACACATACCAAGCATTTCAGTAACATACACACAATATGCTCGATATGTGCAAATACAACAAGGCATCACAACATGACTCTACAACTCAAGTATCTTATTCAATAGGCTCCGAGGAGTGAGATATTACAAACATGGGTCTCACGACCCAACAATCAGAGCATACAAGTCAAAGCACAAGCGGAAGCTTAACATGTCTGAGTACAGACATCTACAAATGAAAAAGGCAGAGAAGCCTGACTATCTACCAGATCCTGCAGAGGGCACAAGAGCGTAGCTGAGGTAACAAGCTAAACGTCGAAGTCCACATGGAACTACTAGCGAGACTGAAGTCTCTCCGCAAAAACATAAATTAAGCAACGTGAGTACAAATGTACCCAGCAAGACTTACATCAGATCTAACTACATATGCATCATTATCAACAAAGGGGTGGTGGGGTTTAACTGCAGCAAGCCAGCTTTGACTCAGTGGCTATCCTGAACTACGACTGCAATGTAACTCTTTTGAGGTGGCGCACACGAGTCCACATATTCACCATATCAATACACCACTATGGATCCGCTCCCGTCTCCCTACGAGAACGCCATCCATAGCACTCACGCTTATCTTGCGTATTTTAGAGTATCCACTTTCACTTGTCTATGAACTGTACATGCAACCCAGTAGTCCTTTTCCGCGGACATGGCTATTCGAATAGATCATATTAACCCTGCAGGGGTGTACTTCTTCACACACGCTCTCACCACTTACCGCCGTTTACACGACATGTACTCAGCAACCTTCAAGCGGAAGCCCAGCGAGGGTGTCGTCCACGACCTGACTAACCACACAAGTCTCTTGTCCAGGTTTATCGCCTATTCGGGTTCCATCCGCAAGGAGATCCGGCCGGGGTGTCGCTTACGGCCCCAAACGATGTGTGCAGGGTTGCCAAGTCCACCATCCGGGTGCCACTTGGTACACCGGGCCACTGTGCCTAGTCTGCCCAAGCCCACCTGTACTGGGTGCCACTTGGTAGACTACTAACACTACCTACAAACACCAGAAACTAGTTGCAACTCCTGGACAGAGATCATGTTGATTAATAAGTCGAGAGGGGTCGAGTTAACGGAACCCAATGTGTGGTAGTAATTGTTCATGGATCACAAACACAGAACTCAGTTCCTGAGGACGGCTGCAGTGAGACAACCCACCATGTACTTCTACATGGCCTCTCACCGCTACCTTTACCAAATCGTGGTCACACACTTAGCTCTCAATAGTAGGACATGTTTACACACCTCCGATTCATTCCCGATGAATCAGACCTGACTCAACTCTAAGCAGTAGCAGGCATGACAAACAAGCATGCATGAGTAGGCACATCAGGGCTCAAACAACTCCTACTCATGCTAGTTGGTTTCATCTATTTACTGTGGCAATGACAGGTCATGCAGAGGATAAGGGGTTCAGCTACTGCAGCAAATAACAAAAATGTTGTTGTTGTCCTAATGAAGGAAAAGAGAGCAGGAGCGAGAGAGTGGGATTTTATCGGAATGAACAAGGGGGTTTTGCTTGCCTGGCACTTCTGAAGATAATATAGCTCTTCATCGGTGTCATCGATCTCATCGTCGGCATCACGTCTATCGAGAGGGGACAAATACCGGCAACAGAGAAGGAAACACAATCAATGCAATGCACAATATGATGCATGCTCATGACATGGCAATATGAGTATGTTGGCCTAATGCAACTACAAACAGATGGATTTGGGTCATATTGAACCAAAGTTTCAACCCCAAATTCCAAATTATGAATTCAAATAGTGCCTTATCATATTTTGCACTAAACAGCAAGGTTAAGTTGTTTAAACATGCATGAAACCAGTGCAGATGGATAGATTGGATTTTTCTGATCATTTTTCATATAAAAATTATTTAATTTGGAGTTACGGTTGAATTTCTATGAATTTTAGAAGTTTAAGCCTTTTTCTGGAATTTCCTGAATTAAATAAATCCAGAAAATTGTTAATTGCGTCAGCATGACGTCGGGGTGACGTCAGCAGAGTCAACACGCCAGGTCCAGGTCAAACCTGACCTGTGGGGTCCCCTAGTCAGTGACCCAGTGCTGGTTAGTGTCAGTGACAGGTGGGGCCGGGTCAACAGGTGACGTGGCCAGGTCAAACTGACTGTGGGGCCCGTGGAGTTAGTTTAGTCTAAACAAGAGCTAAGAAGGGTTAATTAGTCCGTGGGGCCCGATAGTCAGTGGCTCTTGGGAGGGTTAGCTGGCCATGATTAGCGCTAATCACGCGGCCACGTCGGCTCGCCGGAGTTCAGCCGGCGGCGACCCCGAACCACGGCGGAGCCCGCTCGGAACTCGCCAGAGGCCACGGGTCGACGCGCCAGGGGCACCAGAAGGAAGCCCGTGCCCATGCACATCCGGGGAGACCGACGGGAGGGCACAGGGTGGCCGGAGTTCACCGGAATCGAGCTCCTGGCGGCGGTCGGAGCTCGGGCAGTACCGGCTACTCGCTATGGTGCATGGGAAGGTGAGCTAGCAGGTGCGTTCGTCTCCTGGGAGTAGCACGAGCACGATGACGTGCTCAGGGGCAAGCTACAGCGTCTGTATCCACGACAGCGACATGGCCATCGGCGGCGAGCTTCGGGCACTTGCGGAACGACGGCTAGAGGACGGGAACGGAGGGGTGAGCATGGGGGAAAGGATCAGGAGCTCACAGCGGGGCCGGCGGTGGTTTCAGCGGGCTCGGGGACGACCGGCAAGCGGCAAATCGTGCGACGGTGTCCGCCAAGGCAGAGGATGGAGATGGTGATGGTGGCGACACTGCGGGGCTCCCGGGGTCTTCATCTTCGTCGTAGAGGGGCTTAGGGGCATGGCGGACCTCGGCGATAGGCTGGATAGGCAAGGGGGGCTCGGTGGCCGTGGTGGCAGCGAACGGTGGCGTCGGGTGCGCTCGGGCGAAGAGGGAGAGAAAGCAGAGGAGGGGAACGAGGGAGAGAGAGCGCGCGAGGGGGTCCAGGGGGTCGAGGAGGAGTGCGTGGCGACGTCCAGAGCGTCCGGGCGTCGAGGGGGAGAGGCAGGCAGGGTGGTGGCGTGGCGAGCTTGGCGGCGTCGCGGTGTCCCTCCTCTGTGCCTGCCTAGTGAGGAAGAAGCAGCTGGCTGGCATGGGCCAGCACAGTGCTGGGCCTGCCAGGTGGGCCGGCCAGGTAAGTGGCCCAGGTAGGTGTCTTCTCTCTCTCTTTCTTTTCTTTCTATTTCTGTTATTTTGTTTTGGTTTAGTTAATATACCAAACCATTTGATAAAATGCTGAAATTATTTATGTGGCTAGAACTAAAATATACCAAACCACATAAAATGTTCCAGAATTATTGGACATATATTAATTATATAATAAATATATATCCAATGCAAATAGTTATTGAATTAATTCAAAGGCCCAAAATAAATGTTTCTGAGATACCAAAAATATTGGTTTGACTTTTACCTTTTGCCAATATTTTCAGAGACTAAGAGGAACATTTTCTTGGACTCATTTGATGAGATTTAAATGTTGGTTATTTTTAGGGGTATTCTGAGGCTTTGAAAATTCCTCAATTCAAATTTCATTTGAATTTAAACATGATGCACACATGGAAGCTGGCATAGGTCACACCAGAATTAGGGATGTGAAAAAGGCATCCTTCCTGATGGTGACGGCATAGAGGAACTCTCAATGAAAGCACCAATGTCGGTGTCAAAACCGGTGGATCTCGGGTAGGGGGTCCCAAACTGTGCGTCTAGGCGGATGGTAACAGGAGACAAGGGACACGATGTTTTACCCAGGTTCGGGCCCTCTTGATGGAGGTAAAACCCTACGTCCTGCTTGATTAATATTGATGATGTGTGTTACAAGAGTGGATCTACCACGAGATCAAGGAGGCTAAACCCTAGAAGCTAGCCTATGGCATGATTGTTGTTCGTCCTATGGACTAAAGCCATCCGGTTTATATAGACACCGGAGAGGGCTAGTGTTACACAGAGTCGGTTACAATGGTAGGAGATCTACATATCCGTATCGCCAAGCTTGCCTTCCATGCCAAGGAAAGTCCCATCCGGACACGGGACGAAGTCTTCAATATTCTATCTTCATAGTCTTGGAGTCCGGCTAATGATGATAGTTTGGCTATCCAGACACCCCCTAGTCCGGAACTCCCTCACCCAGGTTCGGGCCCTCTCTACGGAGGTAATACCCTACTTTCTTCTTGATTGATCTTGATGAATATGAGTATTACAAGAGTTGATCTACCATGAGATTGTAATGGCTAAACCCTAGAAGTCTAGCCTGTATGACTATGATAATATGTATCTGCCTATCCGGACTATGCTCTCCGATTTATATAGACACCGGAGAGATCTAGGGTTACATGGAGTCAGATACATAAAAGGGAATCTACACAATTGATCGCCAAGCTTGCCTTCCACGCCAAGGAGAGTCCTGTCTGGACACGGGTGCAGTCTTCGGTGTTCGTATCTTCACGGCCCATCAGTCCGGCCCATCGCTAACAGGCCAGACGCCCGAGGAACCCTTAGTACAGGACTCCCTCGGCGCCGTCATACTCGTAGTGGATGGCGAGGGCCCCCTCCGCAGCGCAGACGTGGGCGACCTCGCCCCATCCACAGGTCATGAAGATCTCGCCCAGGGGGATGACCTCGACCTCCTCTCCCGTTGCCAGGGCGTCGCACTCGGCATGTTGTAGCCACAACTCGAGTGGCCCCCTCGGCGGCATCTCTTCGGCGAAGAACTGTCGGAACTGGATCCATGTGCGCGGCGGCATCACCGCCCAAACCACGAGCTCGCGCAAGGAGCCCCCGGTGTGAGTTCGCGGAGCGGTGGCGCGTGTCGGTGTCAAAACCGGCGGATCTCAGGTAGGTGGTCCCTAACTGTGCATCAGAGGTCGATGGTAACAGGAGAAGGGGGACACGATGGTTACCCAGGTTCGGGCCCTCTCTATGGAGGTAATACCCTACTCCTGCTTGATTGATCTTGATGAATATGAATGTTACAAGAGTTTATCTACCACGAGATCGTAATGGCTAAAACCCTAAGAGTTTAGCCTATGTGATTATGATTGTCCCTATGGGCTAATCCCTCTGATTTATATAGACACCGGAGGGGACTAGGGTTGGTACAAAGTCGGTTACACTAGAAGGAATCTTCGGATCTTGGACACCAATCTTGTCTTCCATGCTGGAGAGAGTCCCACCCGGACCTGGGATAAGTTTTCGGTCTTGTATCTTCAGAGCTCAACTGTCTGGCTCATGTATATAGTCCAAACATCCGAGGACCCCCTAATGTAGGACTCCCTCAGTAGCCCCTGAACCAGGCTTCAATAATGAGAAGTCCAACGCGCGGATAGTTCGGCTTTGCAAGGCGGGTTCCGTTCCTAATAGTCTTTTGAATACGACGAATGTGTCCGGCTCTGCAAAACAAATACCACATACCACCATAGAGAATATAATATTCCACGAGTCTAATCCACTGAAAACCTTTTCGTGGCATGACATTACGTCACCACCCGGCTATTATTTCGAACCGTTCATTATCCTGTCCTCCCACGTTTCGAGACATGGTTTTATTGGCACGTCTTGTCGAAGCAGAGATCGTGTCCCCTTATTGCGGGATTCTCATCAATACGGGCATGGGTAACCCAACCGTGCCGTTCTGTGCGGCCCTTGGGAATAGGCGAGTTTTGAGGCAAGTGGGGAGGCGTTTGATATTCACTGCCTTTATAAAGAGATAAGAATCCGCTTCTTTCACCCACGCCTTCTTTCTTTCTGCCTCTCCATTCTCTAGCTCCTGCGACCATGGCTGGATCTGGAGCTCAGGGCAAATGGATGGCCTCCTCTGTTAAGGACAAGGACATTGTCAAGCTTCGGGAGGCCGGGTATTTTGCCAAGGAGATCGCCCACCGTCTCCCGAACAAGGGGCAAATCATCCCCACCCCGAAGCCAAACGAGCGGGTGGTGTTTATACCCCACTTCGTCCGCGGGTTAGGATTTCCACTCCATCCTTTCGTCCGTGGACTGATGTTTTACTACAAGGTAGATTCTCATGATCTAGCCCCGAACTCTATCCTCAACATCTCGGCATTTATTGTAGTGTGTGAGGCCTTCCTTCGCACCCCCCCCCCACTTCGGGTTGTGGCTGAAGACCTTCAACGTGAAGCCCAAGGTGGTGAGCGGCGAGCACACGGAATTCGGAGGGGCCGTGGTGAGCAAGCTGTCCAATGTCACCTGGCCCATCGGAACCTTCGTAGAGACCGTCAAGGGATGGTAGGCACATTGGTTCTACGTCACTAAGCCCCGCGAGATCACTTGGGTCGCGGCTCCCGAATTCAGACCCAGACCCCTGATGCGACTTACCTCCTGGCTAGAGAAGAGCCTGAACTGGTCTGCATTGGACGAACAGACAGCGCTCCATACGCGCGTCAAGAGCATGGTTGACAAGCAAGTCAAGCTGGTCGATGTGATCCAAGTGATGCTGGGACGCAGAATCCTCCCCTGCCAGAGGCGAGCCTACCATTTATGGGAATTCGATCCGGCCAAGCACCGAACACTGTGAGGGTTCTTCGGAACCACGCACGAAGATATCTGGACGGTGTTGTTCAAGGCGAACCAGACATGGCCGAAAGCAACCGACGACTGCGGGCATGCTCTAGACCACCCCGCTAGTTCGGTAAGTCTTTCTTATTCCAAGGTTCTCCCTTTATTTGCTTACTCAAGAAAAAACGCCTGAGCCTCCTTACTTATATCTTCAGGGGTGGACGAAGATGGAGAAGCGGATCAAATGTCCGGCTCCGCTGCCTGAGAACCCAACCATACCTCTGCTAACAAGGATGCTGGTTCCGACGCACTACAAGGCGCCGGAGAATAGGGCCAAGAAGGACACGGGGACCCGAAGTGGCCCCCGCCACAAGGGAACTTCGGACGTGACGTCCGAAGACGCCGAGGACTTCTCCTCCGCCCATGAGGACGATGTGGAGGAAGAGGCGAGTGATTCTCCCTCTAAGGGGGAGGAAGGAAAAGGGCGGCCTCCATGGATCTGGAGGCAGAGGTGTCCAAGAAGGGAAGGACCTCCCTCGTGGACAACTCCGTGTGGGATATTTATAGCAGTCCGAAGCGACGCCCTCGGAAGAAGCCCCAGGCCGGATCATGAGTATTCGAAGATCTCAACACATATATGAACCAATCGGCTCATATATCTGCAGTCTGGCCTTCGAGCGGTCTGTGTCTTTGGGGGACTCGCTAGACTCGAAGGCATTAGAAAGCAAGTCCCCCCTCCCCCCGGCGGCCTCCTCTCCCAAGGCCCAGGATGACACCGAGGTGTTGTCCCGAAGGGCTCTAGGCCAGGGAGAAACGCAAGAGGCTTCCAGCGCTGCACCGGAGGGTGAAACCCGGTTGCCGAACACATAGCGGAGCAAGTTCTTATTGGGACTTTGTATCGGGGGCTACCCCAGTTCGGCCCCCAGCCGAACATGGTTCTGGAGACCGATGGGCGGCCGCCTTTGAAAGAAGGGAGCATGCCCATTCTGCCGGTGACCTCTGTCCAATCAGAGGCATCAGACACTCTACAGGAAGTGGTGTGAAACGCTTCCATCATGGAGGAACATCGCACCCTTATAGGTGTGGTGGTTGAGAGGGTTCAGTCCGTTGAAAACGGGCTGACCGACGCCTGCGCCAGCCTTCTAACAGGCTTCAAAGTGAGTATTTTTGTAATTATGTCAAAAAAAGAATGTACAGTATAGACAGTAGCCCCTGGGACTCTGTCCGGTGTTCGAAAAGAAAAGCCGGATAGAGGATCAAATCTCTTTTAACAGGAATCTAACCGCATTTATCTATGTGAATCACAGGCATCATTGCTAGCTGCGACCTCTCATGCTGCTAAAGTCTCTGGACTGAAGCAGAGTCTGGAGCGGGCCGAGGAAGAACTCGGCCGTGTGAAGAAGGATCTAGAGGACAAGCAAGGTATGGCCGGATTCTTTGTATATCCGGGGTGCTATGAATATGTATTTGACCATGGTTCCATCGTATTTGTAGGGGCAGCGACTAAGTTCGAGGCCCTGGAGAAGGAGCTGGCCGAAGCCCAAGGAAAAGTGGCCAACGAGCAAGCTGCCCGGAAGAAGCACGAGGCCCAGGTTTTGGAGGTCCAACAGGAGCTCCAAGACGCCGCAAAAAAGTATGATGCTTTGGAACGCAAGAACGCGGACCAAGAGGTCGAGCTTGACAAGGTGCGTCAAAGCGCACAGGATGCTCGGCTCGAAGCCCAGGGCGGCCTCCAAGAGATTCAGGAGGCCAAGAAGATTGCGACAGGTAAGGCTTTCAATATGCAAAGCAAGCATGTGAAGAAAAAGTACTTTTTACTGACCTGAATTTGGAGTTCTCTAGGAGCATTTGCGGATCTGCCGCGCAGCATTTCTGATGCTGCGGAGTTCTTCCGAGCCGAAGAGGGGGCATCAACAGAGAAGGTGTTCTGGTCGCAGTATCTTGCACCAGAGCATCCGGTGCCCCTGACCGATCAGCTGAAGTAGCTGGTCGAACTGCATGGGGCGGCAGAACTAGCCATGAAGGATTTAATAATCCGGCTGTGGCCTGCCGAAGCCATCCCCAGCAGCTACTTTGGGCTCGTGAACCGGCTGGTCAGTGCCTGTCCTCGGCTTGACGCCATCAAGTGGTCGGCCTGCATCAAAGGAGCGTGGATGGCCTTCGCCCGTGTTAAGGTACACTGGGCGAAGATGAATGCCGTCATGCTCGCAGCTGAGGGGCCGCCCGCAGGCAAGGAGCACCGCACACCAGAGGGATACTTTGCCGATGTTCTGGAGGGGTCCCGCATTGTCGCGGACCAATGTGCCAAAGACACTATCCTGGAATGAGTGCATTCATGTTGTACTGTCCTGTATAAAACAAGGTTGTTTAAGTAATATAATGCTTGCCGCTTTTATGTTAATATTTTACCTCCTGCGCGGCCGTTTTATCAAATATGAACGTTGGCCACTCGTCGGCTTCAGCCCCCATTTAAGAACTACCGGGGTGTTCGGTTGGCGCCAAAACACGCTTGTCCCAAAAGATGTTTGGTCCGCTAAGGAGGTATTAGCGCTGCGAACCAGGCAATCGGACTATACGGCTTTATAACACTCACTTAGCCATAGGAGTTTGACAACAAAAAGTTTAGGGGCAGCCCCTAGTATTCAGAAATCCGAACTTAGGGTGCTATAAAACACCTAATCGGGAAAAAACCGACCCATCGTGTAATGCGGTAAAAATCTCCAACGATTTTCAACCTCTCGAACAGCTGACCAGCTCACGCCGCATCATGACAGTCAATTTTCGGCGTTCTCTACTAAGGTGCTCATCTGGACAAACCAGGGCACAATCACAGTAGTTCTCCCTTTACTATCTTAGCCGATATAACAGAACGTAAGGTCGCAAGCACAGGAGCCGGGCAACCCAACTATTGACCAAAGACATGATTCGGAGCCGATGCATATAATGCTAAAGATCGGGGTGCCGAACTTGTGTAAAAAGGTGCTCGGACTTTGTTGCCATATTGTGGGGCGTAACGAAGCCCATGGCGAATGGAGGCGTACCAGAGTGTACGGATGTAAGTGATAATAATATCAAAACAAATTAAAAAGAAAAAGAGAATATGTAATAAGCTAATGCCACAAAAATCGGGCCGCAAACCATTTTTCCTTATAGTATAATGGATACGTCCAAGCGTATTTGTAGAAGTAGTGCAATAAGCAACCGGGCTATTTGACAAGCCACGGCCAAGGGGGAGCCGCATAGAGGTACTGAAAACAGGCATAACGATTGTGTAAAGAGACCACCTGGACATTCCCTTGTACGTCAATGCTCCTATCCATCTTGGTGTATTCGTTCCTTGATAGGTCCGGCAATCAGGCTGCTAAGAAAGGCCTGGGAAAAGGAAACCTGAAAAGCATGAAGGAAAAAGTGAAAATATATGGGTCCAGAGGAGTTTTAAGCCATATTATGGACCACAATCCAGCTGCGCCTCCGTCCGTGCCCATGGTATTTTGAGTGTGTAGTTATGTATGCACGGTATAATCACTGTTGTTTGATCGGGACTGGGACGGAGGCCGAATTGCTAGGCGAGCTCGTGATGAGCCGGACTGTCCTGCTGCAGTGTAGTTCGGACTCGTTTGATGGTGTCCGAGAGCTTGGCCGCCAAATTGAAGTTCGCCTTGACAAGGCCGCTTTGTGCTTCTGCTGCGAGGGCAGCGGTGTGCTCCTCTGTGTGGAGGGAGCGCTCCATGTTTCCATTAACTGTTGTGACACCACATGGACCGGGCATCTTGAGCTTGAGGTAGGCGTAGTGAGGCACCGCATTGAATCGAGCAAATGTGGTTTGTCCTAGCAGGGCGTGATAGCCACTGCGGAAGGGGAGCATATCGAAGATTAGCTCTTCACTTCGGAAATTATCCGGTGTTCCAAACACCACCTCGAGTGTAATTGAGCCCGTACAGCGGGCCTCCACACCTGGTATGACTCCCTTGAAGGTGTTTTTGGTGGGTTTGATCCTTGATGAATCTATACCCATTTTGTGCACTGTATCCTGATAAAGTAGATTCAGGCTGCTGCCACCCTCCATGAGGACTCGAGTAAGATGGAATCCATCAATGATTGGGTCGAGGAGCAGAGCTGCTGAACCACCATGTCGGATACTGGTCGGATGGTCCCTGCGATCAAAAGTGAACGGGCAGTACGACCATGGGTTGAATTTTGGGGCGACTGGCTCTATCGCATAGACGTCCCTAAGAGCGCGCTTGCGCTCTCTTATGGGGATATGCGTAGCATATATCATGTTCACCATTTTAACTTGTGGGGGGAATTTCTTCTGGCCCCCTGTGTTCGGTGGCCAGGGCTCATCGTCATCGTCCTCATTTTGCGACCCCTTCTCTTTGCTCTCGGCATTGATCTTGCCGACCTGTTTGAACACCCAACAATCTCTGTTGGTGTGATTGGCTGGCTTATCAGGGGTGCCGTGGATTTGACATGGCCGATCAAGTATGCGGTCCAAGCTGGATGGGCCTAGATTGTTTCTTTTATATGGCTTCTTCCGCTGACCGGATTTAGAGCTACTGAATCCGGTGTTGACCATCGTATCATCGGTGTTGTCACCGTTGTTTCGACGCTTGTGTCTATTGCGTCGTGGCTTGCTGTTGCTATTTCTGGCTTCCGAAGTACCAGGTTTGCTTGTACTGTTGTTGCTGTGGGCTAGCCAACTATCCTCGCCCTCACAAAAGCGGGTCATAAGCGTCATGAGGGCTACCATGGTCTTCGGCTTTTCCTGGATGATGTGTCGATTGAGCCATTCGTCATGGATGCTATGTTTGAAGGCTGCTAAGGCTTCGGCATCCGGACAGTCGACGATTTGGTTCTTTTTAGTTAAGTATCTGGTCCAGAATTTCCTGGCTGACTCTTTGGGTTGTTGAACTATGTGGCTCAAGTCATCAGCATCCGGAGGCCAGACATATGTACCCTGGAAGTTGTCCATAAAGGCGTTCTCCAGGTCCTCCCAACTGCCAACTGAGTTTTTGGGCAGACTGTTCAACCAGTGCCGAGCAGGTCCTTTGAGTTTTAACGGGAGGTATTTGATAGCATGGAGGTCGTCGCCGCGGGCATATGAATATGGAGAAGGAAAACTTCAATCCATACCGCAGGATCTGTTGTTCCGTCATATGATTCGATGTTTACGGGTTTAAATCCTTTAGGGAACTCATGTTCCATTACTTCATCGGTGAAGTAGAGGGGGTGTGTGGCGCCTCTATATCGGCTCAAATCGTGGCACAATTCGGATGGAGTCCGTATGCGGTTTTCGACCTAGGCGTGGTTATGCCTGGTGCGTCCGTCCCAGTGGCCGTCTTTGCACATTGGGGCACGCCCTCGTGATTCGTAGATCGATCTTGTCTGACCTGCTCTGTTATCCAGGTCTTCTCATAGGTCATACGTGTGTTCCCGAGCTGTAGTGCCTCTATTTATATGGCGAGATAACACAGGCTGGTGTTCGGTTTGAACAACCGTTTTATCCCACCCATGTGGTGGCCGGTCAGCCGTGTTGTGAGTTGTTCGGATGGGTTCCAGCACCTAGTCCTCGAATTGGGGTAGCAGTTTACGCTTCGGGTAACTCTTTGGTTGGCGTCTGAGGCTGTATTCCTTGGCAGCCAGGACGTGAGTCCATCTGTCATTGAGCAGATCCTGATCAGCTTGAAGCTGTTGCTGCTTCTTTTTAGGCTCCTTGCAGTGGCTATTAGTCGAAGCTTAAAGCGCTCCTGCTCGAGAGGTTCCTCAGGCACGATGAAATCTTCAGTGCCGAGTCTCACCTCATCCTTAGAGTGTGGGAGATAATTACTGTTCTCCGAGTCTTTGTTGATGGCCTGTTCCTGAGGGCTAACGTGCCCATATTCCTGTTCATCCTGTTCGGATTTTGGATCAATGGGGTCTTTGTTGGTGTCTTCGGCGTCATCCGGAGTAATATTGTCTCCTGTGCCGGTATGCTGCTTTTGCTGCGGCGTGGTTTAGAGCGGCACCGCTGCCGTCTGTGTTTTTGTTGTGTTTCAGGGGGTGTATCCTTAGTTGGATCCTTCTCCTTGTCGCCATTGTTCTCTTTTGGTGTATCCACCATGTATACATCATATGAGGAGGTGGTTGTCCAGCGCCCTGTATGCGGTGGCTGTTCTGCCTGCTCTTCTCCGTCATCGTCGTCCATCCCGTCAATGTCTTCGGAGCTGTAGTCAAGCATGTTGGTTAAGTATTCGACAGTGGCTATGTTGGGTGGTGGGTGGGCAGTGAAATCCTCCATTATTAGCCTCTAGTTCAAACAGGATATAGTTCGGCTGCGGGCACTCGTTAAGGAGAGGGCTTTTAGTGAATTGAGCACATCGCCTAAGGGCGAGTGCCAGAAAATATCCGTGGAGGTGAACTCCAGGATCGGCGCCTGATCTAGCTCGATGAGCGCGGATCCACGCAGTTCGGGTTCCATAGCCGGAGATGGCTCCGGGGTTCCGGTGACACTGGTCCTGTTCTGAGTCAGATCGGTGTGCGGCTCCAACGCCGCGGAGTCTGCGGCCTCCGTGGCGGGGTTGAGCCCCTCGTCCTCTGACGGCATAGTCCATTCCGGATCTAAGGCAGAAGCGGTTACAGGTGCTATCCCCTGAGTACGGGTCGATGACAGAGTTAGATCATGTTCATCGTGGTGGCAGGGAGTGACTGCCATGGGCTCGAATCCGTCGAAGATCAAGTCTCAACGGACATCGGCAACATAATTTAAGCTCCCAAATCTAACCTGATGGCCAGGGGCGTAGCTATCGATCTGCTCCAGACGGCCAAGCGAGTTGGCCCGGAGTGCGAAGCCACCGAACACAAAGATCTGTCCGGGAAGGAAAGTCTCTCCCTGGACCGCATCGTTAAAGAAGATTGATGGAGCCATCAAACCTTTAAGAGGCGACACAGTGGAACTCTCAATGAAAGCACCAATGTCGGTGTCAAAACCGGCGGATGTTGGGTAGGGGGTCCCAAATTGTGCGTCAGAGGTCGATGGTAACAGGAGACAGGGGACACGATATTTACCCAGGTTCGGGCCCTCTCTATGGAGGTAATACCCTAGTCCTGCTTGATGATCTTGATGGATATGAGTGTTACAAGAGTTGATCTACCACGAGATCGTAATGGCTAAAACCCTAAGAGTCTAGCTTATGTGATTATGATTGTCCCTATGGACTAAGCCCTCCGGTTTATTGTCAGGACCCCGATTCAATGCCACATCGATCTAGCATGTAACACCTCATATCACTTTGCGGCCTCACGCACGGTATCCCCACGGGTGTCGCCTTACCTTTGCCCGGGACCGTTTGCGCCTTTTGGCACACTTATATGATAGTGTCGCTAGCATCCATATGATAAGGAGCATGGGCTGACATGGCTAGTCGTAAATCCAAAGTGGCACAGACTTACAGGGACAGGCATCCATGACCCAGCATCGAACGTGTCAGTCATCAGCGAGTGGATCCAGGCTGTAGCACTAGGCTAGCAGGACTCCGGTGAACCGGGCTGTAGCGGGCTAACAGGACTCCGGTATTCATCGCGTGACATTTCCCTGAAGGGACAGACACAGGAACGAAGAACGACACATGCCGGCCAGCCTAAGTGTTCTGGAGTAGTAGCAAGCTACCATGGCTCAGTGGAAGCACTAGGAGACATTTCCCGGTAAGAGAGGCTACTAAGGATAAACAACTAGATAGTCAGATCCCACACATACCAAGCATTTCAATAACATACACACAATATGCTCGATATGTGCAAATACAACATGGCATCACAACATGACTCTACAGCTCTAGTATTTTATTCAATAGGCTCCGAGGAGCGAGATATTACAAACATGGGTCTCTTGACCTAGCATACAGAGCATACAAGTCAAAGCACATGCGGAAGCTTAACATGTGTGAGTACAGACATCTACAAATGAAAAGGCTGAGAAGCCTGTCTATCTACCAGATCCTGCCGAGGGCACAAGATCGTAGCTGAGGTAACAAGCTAAACGTCGAAGTCCAAGCGGAACTACTAGCGAGACTGAAGTCTCTTTGCCAAAACATAAAATGGGCAAACGTGAGTACAAATGTACCCAGCAAGACTTACATCAGAACTATCTACATATGCATCATTATCAACAAAGTGGGTGGTGGAGTTTAACTGCAGCAAGCCAGCTTTGACTCATTGGCTATCCTGAACTACGACTGCAAATAACTCTTTTGAGGTGGCCCACACGAGTCCACATATTCACCATATCAATACACCACTATGGATCCGCTCCCGTCTCCCTACAAGAACGCCATCCATAGCACTCACGCTTATCTTGCGTATTTTAGAGTATCCACTTTCACTTGTCTATGAACTCTACAGGCAACCCAGAAGTCCTTTACCGCGGACACGGCTATTCGAATAGATAATGTTAACCCTGCAGGGGTGTACTTCTTCACACACACTCTCACCACTTACCGCCGTTTACATGACATGTACTCGGCAACCTTCAAGCGGAAGCCCAGCGAGGGTGTCGGCCACGACCTGACTAACCACTATCGACCTATTCAGGTTCCATCCGCAAGGAGATCCGGCCGGGGTGTTGCTCATGGCCCCAAACGATGTGAGCAGGGTTCCCAAGCCCACCATCCGAGTGCCACTTGGTACACCATGCCACTGTGCCTAGTCTGTCCCAAGCCCAGCTGTACCGGGTGCCACTTGGTAGAATACTAACACTACCTAGAAACACCAGACACTAGTTCCAACTCCTGGACAGAGATCAGGTTGATTAATAAGTCGAGAGAGCTTGGAGCGCCCGGAGCCCAATGTGTGGTAGTAACTGTTCATGGATCACAAACACAGAACTCAGTTCCTGAGGACGGCTGCAATGAGACAACCCACCATGTACTCCTACATGGCCTCTCACCGCTACCTTTACCAAATCGTGTTCACACACTTAGCTCTCAACAGTAGAACATGTTCACCACATTCCAATTCATCCCCGATGAATTAGACCTGACACAACTCTAAGCAATAGCAGGCATGACAAACAAACATGAATGAGTAGGCACATCAGGGATCAAACAACTCCTACTCATGCTAGTGGGTTTCATCTATTTACTGTGGCAATGACAGGTCATGCAGAGGATAAAGGGGTTCAACTATCGCAGCAAATAACAGTTGTATCGTTGTTGTCCTAATGCAGTAAAATAGAGCAGGAGCAAGAGAGTGGGATTGTATCGGAATGAACAAGGGGTTTTGCTTGCCTGGCACTTCTAAAGATAGTATAGTTCTTCATCGTGTCATCAAACTCATCGTCGGAACAACGTCTACTGAGGGGGGACAAACACCGGCAAACAAGGAAGAACACAATCAATGCAGTGCAACAATATGATGCATGAGTGTGACATGGCAATATGCTGTGGTTTGAGCTAATGCAACTAGCAGCAAGATAAATGGGGTTGGTTTGAACCCTAGGTTCAAATTCAAACTCCATATGTGAAGGTTTAAATGTTATTCATATGATTTGTCCTAAACAGAAGCTATAAGTTGTTCTAACATGCATTACAATGGTACAGATGGATAGATTGGATTTTTCTGATCATTTTTCATATATAATTTGTTTCATTTGGAGTTACGGTTGATTTTATATGATTTTTAGAAGTTTTGGTTATTTTCTGGAATTTCCTGGGTTATTTAGAATTAAACAAAATCCAGTAAATGATTTAACGCGTCAGCATAACGTTGGCATGACGTAAACGAGTCAACGGGGCACGGTCCAGGTCAAACTGACCAGTGGGGTCCACTAGTCAGTGACCCAGTGCTGGTTAGTGTCGCTGACAGGTGGGACCGGGTCAACAGCCACGTCCGCAAGTCAGCACTAACGTGTGGGGCCGGTCAATAGGTGACGTGGCCCGTGGGGTTAGTTTAGTCTAAACAGGAGCTAAGCAGGGTTAATTAGACCGTGGGGCCCGGTAGTCAGTGGCTCTGGGGAGGGTTAGCTGGCCCTGATTAGCGCTAATCACGCAGCCACGTCGGCTCGCCGGAGTTCAGCCGACGACGACCTCGAACCACGGCGGAGCCCGCTCGGAACTCGCCAGAGGCCACGGGTCGACGCGCCAGGGGCACCAGAAGGAAGCTCGTGCCCGTGCGCATCCGGGGAGACCAACGGGAGGGCGCAGGGTGGCCAAAGTTCGCCGGAAGCGAGCTCCTAGCGGTGGCCGGAGCTCGGGCAGGACCGGCTACTCGCTATGGTGCATGGGAAGGTGAGATAGCAGGTGCGTTCGTCTCCTGGGAGCAGAACGAGCAGGATGACGTGCTCAGGGGCAAGCTATGGCGTCTATAGCCACGACGGCGACATGGCCGTCGGCGGCGAGCTTCGGGAACTTGTGGAACGACGGCTAGAGGACGGGAACGGAGGGGGCGAGCAAGAGGAGAGGTGAGGAGCTCACAGGGAGGCGGCGCAGAAGGTTAGTGGGCTCGGGGGTGCGCCAGACGTCGCGAATTGACGGCGGTGCTCGGTGGCGCCCGAGGTGGAAGGCGAGCTCGAAGGCATCACCACGGTGCTCTTGGGTTCGGGATCTTCCGCGTGAAGGAACTTTGCGTCGTCATGGAGCTTTTGGACACAGGGAAGGGGCGAGAGGACCATGGTGGTCACGGTGGCAGCGAACGGCAGCGACGGTGGCGTTCGGTGGTGAGAGGGAGAGAGAACAGAGGAGGGGGAGAGCGTTCGGGAGAAAGTGAGAGGGGTCCAGGGGGGTGTGTGGCGTCGTCCAGAAGATCGTGGAGGCCAGGCAGGCAGGGAGGAGCTGGCGCGGCTCGCCTGCGCGCCGGGCACGCAGCTGCTTCTCCTCCTGGCAAGAGGAAGAAGACAGTGGTGCCCCTGGTGGGCCGGGCTGGCTTTGCCGGCTGGGCTGCTACAATGGTGGGCTGGCTGGGCTGCCAGGTAAGTCCTTCTCTCTCCCTTTTAAATTCTATTTTTCTATTTTTTTGTAAGTTTGTGGCTTTATTAAAAATAGTTAGACACCTTCAAAAATCCTAAAAATAATCATATGCTTTGTTTAGATTAATTCCATTTATTTGAGCATTATTTGAGCATTATTTGAGCATTTAAAATATTTACTAACATTTAAATGCCCAAATGCAAAGTACATAAGATTTAATTCAGTGACCAAATATGTCATGGAAAAATGTGCAACACCTCTGGTTATGGTTCTAGCATTTTCCAGAAATGATGAACATTTTTGAAGCCATTTGGATTCACTGAAATTATTTTTTGGTTGAACCTATTTGAATTCCATTTGGTACTAGGGTTTGGACATCCGCATTTCAAGTTCATTTGAAAAGTTAAACATGATGCACACATGAAGGCTAGCCTACTGCATACCAGGACTAGGGATGTGACATTTATATAGACACCGGAGGGGACTTGGGTTGGTACAAAGTCGGTTACACCAGAAGGAATCTTCATATCTTGGACGCCAAGCTTGCCTTCCACACTGGAGAGAGTCCCACACGGACACGGGATAAGTCTTCGGTCTTGTATCTTCACAGCTCAACAGTCCGGTTCATGTATATAATCCGGACATCCGAGGACCCCCTAATCCATGACTCCCTCAACAGACCCTCACTCTGCCCTAAGCCACAGAACTGGCTTCGGCTGTGGGCTGGCGAGCACATAGGGCCAAAGCACCGGCACGCCAGGAACACCAAGTCAAGAACCGCCGGGTCATCCAACCCGGCCCCGCCACTTTAAGCTACCGCAAGACCGGCTACTCGCCAACTCGGCCCTGCCGGGTTGCCGTCAGCCGGCCCAATGGGTGTTTCGCTCGCACTCAACATTCCAGAAGCCCAAGTACTATGCGCTCCCTTCAAAGGCCAAACTCCTTGTCGCGGACCGGAGCCTCGACCGTCACACTCGCGGGGGGGAAGCCCAAGAGGGGAGAGTCGCAAGAAAACAGTCCCAGGGACAAAAGGCGAAAGCGCAAACATCCGCAAAGCCTATGCTTACTGCCGGGTTGCTCAACCCGGCCCCGCCTCTTTAAGCTACCGCACTATCACGCCCAATATGCGGCCCTATCCAAAAGGAACTCAAAGGTCCCACCAAGGATAGACCCGCATATTGAAACGCTTTTGCAAGGTGGATATCATTACATCAACATTACATAATATATGGGGATACATACAAGAGGCATACAATGCCACACGAATACAACAATACAATACATCAGAGCATCATCCGACTACGGATGAAACACAAACAGAAACTCAAACGACATCCACCCTGCTAGCCCAGGCTGCCGACCTGGAACCTATCCCCTGATCGAAGAAGCAGAAGAAGAACTCCAATACAAGCAAACATCGCTCTCGCGTCAAGATCATCGCATAAACCTGTAACTGCAACTGTTATTGTAGTAATCTGTGAGCCACGAGGACTCAGCAATCCCATTACCATGGGTATCAAGACTAGAAAAAGCTTAAAGGGAAAGGAAGGGGTAAAGTGGTGAGGCTGCAGCAGTGACTAAGCAAGTATGGTGGCTAACATATGCAAATAAGAGTGAGAAGAGAGCAAAAGGAACGGTCGTGAAGCTAGCAATGATCAAGAAGTGATCCTGAACTCCTACTTACGTGAAACATAACCCAGAAACCGTGTTCACTTCCCGGACTCCGCCGAGAAGAGACCAGCACGGCTACACACGCGGTTGATGCGTTTTAATTCGGATCTGGTGTCAAGTTATCTGCAACCATACATTAACAAATTCCCATCTGCCTATAACCGCAGGCACGGCTTTCGAAAGATTATACCCTGCAGGGGTGTCCCAACTTAGCCCATGACAAGCTCTCGCGATCAACGAAGGAATAGACCTTCTCCCAGGAAGACCCGATCAGACTCGGAATCCCGGTTTACAAGACATTTCGACAATGGTAAAACAAGACCAGCAAAGCCGCCCAATGCGCCGACAATCCTGATAGGAGCTGCACATATCTCGTTCTCAGGGCAACACCGGATGAGACATCCTACGAGTAAAACCAGCCCTCGAGTTGCCCCAAGGTGGCCCCGCAGTCTACTCGGTTCGGACCAACACTTAGACAAGCACTGGCCCGAGGGGGGCTAAAATAAAGATGACCCTCGGGTTAGCCGACCCAAGGTTGGGCCTTGCTGGAGGAGTTTTATTCAAAGCGAACTGTCAAGGGGGTCCCATAAATCACCCGACCGTGTAAGGAACGCAAAATCCGGGAACATAACACCGGTATGACAGAAACTAGGGCGGCAAGAATGGAACAAAACACTAGGCAAAAGGCCGAGTCTTCCACCCTTTACTAAGTATATAGGTGCATTAATAATATAAGAGATATTGTGATATCCCAACCAAAATCCTTTCCACCATGGAGCAATCTTCAACTTCACCTGCAACTAGCAACGCTATAAGAGGGCTGAGCAAAGCGGTAACATAGCCAAGCAACGGTTTGCATAGGAAAGGTGTCAAAGGTTAGAGGTTCATGGCAATATGGGGAGGCTTGATAACCAGGTAATAGGAAGCGCAGCATAGCGATAGAATGAAGCAACTAGCATAGCAATGATAGTAGTGAGATCTAGGGTAGCGGTCATCTTGCCTGAAATCCCGCAAGGAAGAAGAACGAGTCCATGAAGAAGACGAACGGATGAAGCCGAACCAAGCGTAGACGAACGAATCCTCATGATCGCAACGAAACAGGAACTATCGAAAAGAAGCACACAACATAGTAAACACACCACACATGAACAAGGCGTGATGCACAACAAACAAGATGCATGACAAAGCTACATGAAGCTACTCATGGCAAGAGATGATGCAAACAAGAGCAACACACAAAGGCAAGTTTAAATGGGGCCGGGAACAACATATAACAATTCCGGTAAGTCCTCATATGCAAATTTCGAAATTGGTCCAGATCTGAACAAACCTTATGTTCAATTTGTTAAACAACAAGTTAAGATGCACCAAGATGATCTACACGAGATTCTAGTCAAGTTACATATAAAGTTCATTTAATTCGGAGCTACGGCCTAGAAGATATGAGCAGAACAAGTTAAGCATGGCATTGATGCAAAATGCACCCAAACATCAAGCAAACACCTCAAAACAAGGATGCAACATGATAATAAGAAACTACATGCAATTCTAAGCAAGTTTCATATAGAGGACACTCAAAACGGAGCAACGGTTCAACACACACACATGAAACAAGTTTAAAGGACAAGTTGTCCAAAACAGCAACTAGGCATATTGCAAGCATCAAAACAACATGCTGCAGCATCTCAACATGAAAACAAAAGACATGGGCATGATGTACAGGTAAAGCACAACAAAACATGAACACTGAGCTATCTCCAGAAATCACTAGAACTTGTTCAAACACACATGGTAAGATTGCAAGTTATAACAATTTAGACTTTGCAGAAAATAACATCATGATGCAATGTTTAGAGCTATCAAACAACATGTTACAGGAAACTATCATGGCAAACAAAGGCATGGCATGAAACTACTAAATGCATAGATCAAAAGTCCCTTACTAACCATAAGCCAAAAAGGATTAGAAAATTGATGGCACCCATGTAAACATGGCAAGTTATATTACAGATTCATACATGGCAGGAATAGAATTATGAAGGCATGTTGGTGAGCTTGTGCAACTCACCACGGAGCAATACATGGCATGAAAAGGCAACCAACAGTAAGAAGGCATGTTTGTGAAGCTAAGCATCGCAAGAGCAAGGTCATAGGGTGCATGGAACACTAGGAAAACACATGGCAACAACTGAACTAAATGTTAACAGGCTGACAACAACATTTTCAAGCAACTTTGGAGCAAGATATGAACAAGCTACAGCAAGCTATAATTGCAACCAGGGGCATGGATGGATAGAGCATGACATGCAGATCAAAACATATTTAGTGATCATCTCCAGATTATGCATAGAATGATTAGTAGCAACATGTTTACATAGCATCACGAAATAACAGATTCAGCCTAGCAAAACAGCAACATCAAGTACCCTACTTAACAAGCTTGATTCACTCACCACAAGTCATTGCATGACAAGATAAGCATAGCATCATCAAGAAGACATGTTTGTGAGACAAACCAAGTCAAGAACAAGTTCATAGCATGCAAGGATCAACTACAACAACCTTGGCCAAATTGAATAACACGTAAACAATCTGCCAGGAAACATTTTAAAGCAAAAGTAGAGCACGAAAATGACATGCTACACTACTCCATAACTGCAAACAAGGGCATGAATGGATAGACAATAACCGTTTGTTCAAAACACCCCTACTGACGTATCTCAAAATATGCATGGATCTCTCTGTAGCATCAAGTTTACATGGCATCAAAATAACAGCAGAACAGGGACTAAAATCAGCAACATCACGATGCCTAGTTTGCATGCTTCTGCTAGTCGCCACATTGATCACAAAAATACATTGTAAGCATCTCTGTAAAGAGGGCATGTCATAGTTCAAAACACATGTAGACATCAACCTCATAGGATACACACATCAATCATGGCAAAAATGACAAAAGAGCTCGTTCTGTTAACAGACAGCAGAAAACATTATGAAGCACTCTTGCGACGATGATTCGGGCATCTAGATGACCTCAAATGAATATGATGCAATGGAATGAAATGATGTACTCATTGAGACGAACAATTTGACATATTACACGCACGAAATAGTGCTACGGATGCAGAGATACGACACGACGAACATGGCATGAAAATTACTGCAGATTCGGGACAGCAATTTCGGGGAAAAAAAACAGGTGAGCGTCAAAAAACTACGAGACGCCCAGAGCGGGGATTAGGGGGCTGCTCACCCTGAGCTCGGCCCACGAAGAGGAAGCAGGCCGGGGCCGGCTGGGCTGGGCCTTGGAGGCGCGGGGCCGTGGCCCACACGGCTGGATCGGGCGCTCGGTTCGCTCCCGAGCAGGAAGACGAGCAGGGCTCCGGCGGCAGCGGCTTGCTCTGGTTCCAGCGACGGAGGGGCTCCGGCGAGCCGAGGCGAGGCCGGGAATGGGACGAGGGCCCCTGGATCCGGCGGCTCCCGACCGGATCCGGTCGGAGGAGGCCGGTGACGAGATGTAGAGGGCGGGGTCGGGCGGAGCTCGAGTCGGTGAGGCCATGGCGAGCGGGAGCCGGGACGGCCTCGAGCGGCGCACGGGCGAGCACCGGGCGGCGAGCGGCGGTGGAGGCGCGCCCCAGCGAGGAGGGCACCAGGCGGCGAGGAACGGCGCGGCCGACAAGGCCCTTGCCGGCGACGACCGGAGGCGGAGGCGACGCGGGCCCCGACGAAGCGGGCGGCGGCACGGATGGGATGGGCCCCGCGTGCTGCGGCGGACGCGGGCGGCGCGGGGACAGGCTGCAGCGGCGGGGACACGTGTCAGCAGCAGATTCGCAGGAGAGCGGCGGCGGACGTGTCCGGCCGGGGACGGACATGTCCGGTGGCGCAGAGAGGAATTTTGCTAGGGTTAGGGTAGGAAAACATCCGTGAATTTCGTGGGGGAGGGCATATTTATAGGTAGAGAGAGCTAGGAGAGTCCAAATGAGGAGCAGTTTTCGGCCACGCGATCGTGATCGAACGACCGAGAGCATGGAGGGGAGTTAGATGGGTTTTGGGCCACTTTGGAATGGTGTTGGGCTGCAAGGAGAAAAGGGGGGTTACGGGCTATGCGGTTAACTGTTGGAGTACCAAACGACCTCCAAATGGCACGAAACTTGACAGGCGGTCTACCGGTGATATACCAAGGCCGCTTGGCAAGACTCGGTCCATTCCGAGAAAGTTTAATACCCACTCACAACGAGAGACGAAAGGGGAACGCCGGAGGACATAGGAGCGCCGAATCGCAAAACGGACAACGGGGAAAAGGCTCGGATGCATGAGACGAACACGTATGCAAAATGAAATGCACATGATGACATGATAAAATGCAACACGCAAGCAAATGACATGGCAACTACGGCAAATAACTGGCGGACACCTGGCGCAATGAATCCGGGTCGTTACACGCACGACCGGCTGCTAGCCAACACGGCTCCGTTGGATAGCTGCCAGCTGGCCCAATGGGTGTTTTGCTCGCGCTCAATATTTCAAAAGTCTAAAGTACTGTGCGCTCCTCCCGAAGGCAGAACCCCTTGTCACGGACCGGAGCCTCGACTGTCAGACTCGCG
This sequence comes from Triticum aestivum, assembly GCF_018294505.1. Lineage (NCBI taxonomy): Eukaryota > Viridiplantae > Streptophyta > Magnoliopsida > Poales > Poaceae > Triticum > Triticum aestivum. The sequence continues at coordinate 257,139,134 of NC_057807.1, forward strand.
GGGGGGGGGGAACCCAAGAGGGGTAAGTTGCAAGAAAATGACTCGGGAAACAAAAAAGTGAAGGTACAGACATTCACAGAGTTTGTACAACATAAATTTAGAATATAGGCCCAAGGCCAGAGTTCATTACACCCAGATAACCCCCAGTGGGTGGTTGGATATGCTACCTAATAAGAAATTTTCGCTAAGATAAAGTCAGGAAGCCTCAGGCATCCCCATCACCAGGTCGCACAACTACCGAGGTGTCGGTGTCCTCCTAGATGTCCGCGTCGCAGTAAACTCCTGTCTCCTCGGAGCTGCCCTCCGGGTCGTCCGGAAGAAGGCCGAAGTCGTCAGTAGCCACGACGCCGTCCTCCGCCTTCTCTGGCTGGAACTCGTTGTGGAAGGCGAACCCAGTGATGTAGCTAGCCCGGGCAGCGATCTGTCCAGCCTCCACCTGCAGTTGGCTCTCCGAGCCGGCTCGCTGGCCCATCAACGCATCCAGCGCCAGGTTTGGATGCCAAGACATTGCGAACCTGAGCGCCATCTCGGTGCCGGCACGAGCAGCGGAAACCCGCCACTCATGGAGACGGTTCGGGCCCGCCTCCAACTAACGCGCCAGTCTCGTGAAGCTGCCTGGCGCAATGGAACCCGGCCAGAGGGCCACCGTCATCGCCGCGCCGGCCTGGGAAAGCCACCCCATCTGGTCGCTCATGACGCGCAGGCGTGCCTTGGCGGTGGTCACGATCTCCGGGAAGGTCCAAGCCACATGCGGGTCTGTCCCGGAGCCAACGACTCCCTGTGGGTCTTGCTGGTAACGGACGGCTTCCTCCGCTACGGGGAATGTATCCGAGAAGGCCCCTGTCAAGAAAATAACAAGTCAGAACGGTTACCAAAGGGAAGAAGCCGGAACGATGACCCGGCGAAACCCAAAGAAAAGCACTTACTGGAGAAGGACTCTTCCAGGTGTTGCGCTTCGAGCAACGTACCGCACCGCTCCCGCGTGATGGTGCGGTTACGCTCCTCGAGGGCCTTCTCCAAGTCGGCCACCTTGGCAAGGGCACCTTCAACTCGGCATCCTTGTCAGCGGTCGCCTTCTCAGACTCCTCACGGCGGCGGGACTCCCCCTGACGGGCCTCCTCCGCCGTGGCCACCAGCGCCTTCAGGCGATCCACCTCGGCCTGAAGCTGGCCCTTGTCGTCGGCTACCTTGCTGCATTGCTGGTCCACCTCGCCAAGGGCCCGCTGGGCCTCAACGACCTTGCCGGCTTCCGCCTTGAGGCGATCCACCTCGGCCTCAAGGCGACCCTTGTCGGTGGTGAGCTGCTCCTGCAGACGGCCGGCTTCATCGAGCGCCTGCTGGGCCCCCGTCGCCTCCGCCTTCGCCTTCACCCCCTCGGCCTCAAGACGGCCGGTGTTAGCAACAAGCTGGTCATAGTGGAGGCCGGCCCGGATCAGCTGGGTCTTCCGAGCTAGCACCTCGGCTGCAAAGAAAAAACTCAGAAAATGAAGAACCACTTTAAGATTCGACGCAACTGCTACGTAGTTGGCCCGAATCTCGGGGCCTACACCTAGTTGGTGCGCTAGCGCGCACCCACTAAAAAAAGAGCACACAAGAAATACCTGCGGCGACACGGAGCTCCTCCTTCTTGGCTGCGAGCTGCTCCTTGAGCTGCCGGTGTCTGTGCAGGAGTCGGTTGATGACGCTGACCCGGTAGGAATCCAGTTGCTGTAAAGAGCGAGGATCAACACAAGTCAACAGTTTAAGATTCGACCCAACTGCTACGCAGTTGGCTCGAATATCTGGGGCTACACCCAGTGGGAGCGCTAGCGCACCCCCACTAAGAAGAAGCAACGAAAAAAGAAAAACAGAAGGCAAGGGAAGAACTTACAAGCACAGCACGCTCCAGCTCCAGCGTCTGCCCCACCTTGGCCTGGGCAAAGGCCTGGATCCGATCCGTCCGCCGTCGCAGACGACGGCTCACGGCGGTCATCGCCGCTGGTCTGGGGCCCAAAGAAGACCTCGCCGGACCCACCCTGAGCCGGCTACGACCCAACCTAGCGACCCCCTCGCGTGAGCGGTAGGGTGTGCTCTCCGATGGCCGCCTCCCCCGCGACCGGCGCCCTTTCCGACATCGACGCCGGCTCGACAGCCGTGCCCGCGGCTCCTCCAGCGCCGTCCGCACCGCCTCCTCCAAGACGATGCTGCCGCCATCTCCATCAACCCCTGCCCGCTCGACCATGTCAGTCCGCGGTGGGGGTCGTCCCCAACAACCATGACCTCCTGGTCGAGGTCCATCACGTCCGCATGGCCGCCTTGGCCACGCTTGCCCTCCAACGACGGAACGAAGATCGTCGCCGCCGTCACCGTCCCCGTCGGCATCTCCGGCCACGCCGGCTCGAGCCCACATCGCCACAGCATTGGCCCAGGCCTGGGCTGACGCTGCCTTCAGCTCCTCCTCCGCCCGGTTCTGGTCCCGCCAGGCCAGGCCCTCGGTGTCGGCCGGGTCCAGGCCGAGGTACGGGTCCGCCACCTCCTCGTCCCGGTCGACGGTGCTGGAACGGCTCCTCCAGAACATGGTGCCCTTGGTGGACGCAATGTTCGCTCCCGCCAGCACCAGAGATATCAGGGAGCTGAAATTTAAAACAGAATAAATATACAAGAGCCAAGCAGAGCTGCTCGGCCACTCGGACTCAAGCAAGGAAGAAGCTTACCCCGGCTCCACCGGAACGGCGGGCCTGGCCGGCCTCTCCTACGTGGCACCGCGCCTCCGACCGGGTTCACTGCGCGCTTCACGGCCGGGGCCCGGGGCACGATGTTGCCCTTCCCGTGCGGCCGGCTTGCCACCGGCGTCCCCTGAGATAACCCGGCTCCGACTGCGCCGCCGCCTCCTCCAACCGACGCCACTACATCAGCAACTCACGTCAGCACACGCCGCGTCGTGTCGGCCCCGGGAATTGGAAAAACGAGGAAGACAAAACTTACCCACGCGGCGCCCTGCATCGGCGTCACCGGTCGCCTCGTCCTCTCCGTCGTGGTAAACGGGCTCCTCCGAGTCGGCCCACACCACCTGCATCGGCGCCCAGTCGTAAGGATGTCGGATGGCATTCAGAAGCACCTCCCGCGTCGCGTTGGGGCGAACAAGAAGATGAGTAGCAGCAAAGTATGATTACCAAGGACTCACCATAGGTGCCAGTTTCGCATGGTTGTATGGAGGTTTCCTGAACTGCTAGTCGTCCTGCGGCCCGGCCTTGGAGATGTCATTAACCTGGAGCACAACCTGGTCTGCCGCCAGGTGCGTGTTCGCCATGCGGTCGGATTCCTGGAGGACGGTCATCCGGCCAACGAGACGACTATGCTGCTGCAGCGGCAACACTCGGTGGACGATGAAGGCGGTGATAAGGTCGGTGTCGGTGAGCCCTTCCCGCTCCTTCACCTCTGACACTCGTTCACACAAGTTCAACACCTCCTACGACGGGTGCTTGGGGTAATAACCCCAGTTCTACTTCACCAATGGCGGCGCGTCAATGAAGGGCGGCAAGTTGATGCGGTCCGCGCCGAGATTTCAGACGTAGAAGAAAGAATTCTACCACTTCTTGGCAGAATCCTCCAGTGGCATCTTGGGGCAGTCCACTCCCGACCGCTTGTAGGTGACGGTGGCCCCGCACTCTGACATCTCCCCGGCCCTCGGCCCCTGCTGCTTCAAGGAGAAGAAGCGCACCCAGAAGACGATCGACGGTTCGACCCCAGGTACCCCTCGCAGAGGGTGAGGAAGCCCGAAAGCTGCACGATGGCGCCGGCGCCAAGATGATGCGGCTGAAGCCCGAAGAACTCCATGAAGGTGCAGAAGAAGGTGCTCGTGGGAAAGCCGAACCTGTGCTTAAAGTGATGATAGAAGACCACGTGCTCCGTGCCCTCAGGCCGCGGTTCCCGCTCGCCCTACGGCAGACGCGCGACAACCTTTGTCTCCCCCGGTATGCGCCTGGTGTCGCAAAGATGGGCAAGGTCGTCGAGGGTGACGGTCGAGCCCATCCATGAGCCCGACGGAAGCGCCATTGACGAGGCAAGAAGAGAAAGAGAAGAATAACAGCGACAAAGCTCTGCTCGAAATGTCGGGCGTCGCAGCACGCAGCGGTCGCAAAAGCAGAGGGAGGACGAAGGGGCAAGGGGCGCAAGCGTGAATGATCTCTGCCGCCCCCTTGCCCCAATTTATAGGCCATGATTCGAAACGTGGGGGAGTGGGATTGTTTGCGCTCGCCCCTCCCACTTCCTCACAATAAGTGCGCACGTACGCATGCAGTAACTGCCTAGAGAATGGCAACCGACTTGCGGACGCCGCAATAAATCCACGTGCATGGGCCAAGGGCACGTGGCGGCGGGCCCCAGCGATTCGCCCAGTCCTGTCACGTGCGTGGCTTGTTAGGCCCCTCCGACTTCCGGGCACCACGTGGCGGCCGCGCCAAGCCCGAAATATTACCCAAGATTCGGTGGACTCCTCGGTTCCCGCCACTACCGGGGTGCCGCGATCCGACTTCCGTAAGCCGGCACACAGTGGGTGTTGCGGGACCCGGTGGTCACATAATTCACCTCTGCAAAGGGGAAAACTGTGAAGGCCCTCTCATCCAAAGACGACGGACCTTCACAACTTCGGGGACTATTGTCGGGGGGGGGGGGTGAACCCCAGGCAGGCAACGGAACCCGGATACATTTCAAAAACAACGGGGACGACATCGCCCCTCAAGCCGGCACATGCTTGGCTGGGTTGCCCAACCCGGCAAAACTCCTCGACCCGGCCCAACGGCGGGCCCCAGACGGCCGAACCCGGCGCACCAAGACTTATCCAGCAAGCTAGCTCCACCCTTGGCGTGTGTCAGCGTTCTCGGAACGGGGGTCCCCAGACTTGCCTGCCTGCGGCCCAGGGCGTGGCTCCTCCAGCGGCCTGGTACGGCCCATCTTCACCAGCAAGGTAGCCAAGACCCTCGCGAGGGGGGCAAGCCTCGCGAGGCGGATGACACAATACCTCCTTGGGGGCAACTACATCAGGCTGGCTCATGAAGAGCAGAGATATCAAGGCACGGGGTACCTCGTGAGGTTCTCGTGACGCAAGCCATGACGAACAAGGCCAGGCGAGTGCCAGGCAGGCGCCAGCACGCACAGTGTCCTTGTTTCCTCTTTGGTGCTAAGAAGGCAAGCGCATGCGAGGAATACCAAGGCAGCGGGCAAAGGTTTCCATATTGGTGCAACAAGACCAAGACCAGCAGGACGGCAAGACGGACGTTACCGTGGAGCCCAAGACGGCGTCACCACCAGAGCCTTTTGCAGGCGAAGACCACCTTTAGTCAGGATAACTTGTACTAGTTGTCCCCCTTTGAATTTGGCCATCGTGGCATCCCTTCCCGCTCAATATTTGGGAAGAGGACCGGGGCCTCTATAAATAGGGCTAGCCACCATGGTAGAAAGCAACGGGACCGGAGATCAGATCCATTTCACCATTACCAGCTCGACGAGCACAAGAACACCTCTCCTCTGGAGGTCGTTCTTCCCTTGTACTATTCATCCATAGCCCAAGAGGCAATCCACCACCACACTGGAGTAGGGTATTACACCACAATGGTGGCCCGAAGCAGTATAAATCTTGTGTCCCTTTGTCTTGCGAGCTTTCATAGTTAGGCATGGATCGAGTGCAAGTGAGCTAGAGTTGGGGAGAGATCTTCGTGCGCACCCCAGTGTTTGAACCTTAAGGGTTTTGCCGAAACCCACGATCCGACATTTGGCGCGCCAGGTAGGGGTGCACCGAAGCATCTCTTTCATCAGCAAACTCGCCAGCGCGCCGCCGCAACGATGGCCGGCGATCTGAGGACCGAAGCCAATCACTGGGCACCCAGCACGTCCCGAGTGACGTCGACCACCCGAGAAGAGCCCGACCTAGCGACGCAGGCAACGGTCGCGCCTCCGTACGTTGCGGGACGCGGGCGGCATGGCTCGGCGCCATCCACCCTCACCACGCGGCGCGCGCGGGCAACCGCAAGAGCCACGAGCTACGCCGCGGCAACGGCACCACACACCCGGCGGGAATAGGCAAACATGAGGGCCGCTCTCACGGTGGCACGCGAGCTGCTATGGTGCCGCCTGATGGAGAGCAGCAGGGATGCGCTGCTCGAGCACGTCGCCGAGCTGTTGGATGCCGCGACCATGGGAGCACCGCCCTTCTGCCACCTGGTCACTCCTCGAGCTGCGGCCGGGTCGCACGGAGGGCCTCGCCACGCCCGCGTGCCCCTAGGCACCCCCGGAGGTTCTACCGATACCGGCATGACCCTCTGCGCTGGACACCTCGTGGTGCCTGCGCCACCATCGATAAACGTGGGCCCGAGTGCGCCGCTCGCGGCTTCGACGGGAGGCCACCTTACCTACCTCAGGACGGCGCACTGGGCTAGTCAACATGGAGTGTGGGGCACTTCGGCAAGGTTTTCGGGGCAGCAGCCTCGGAAGCCTACGTGCCATGCATGATGGATCAGGAGTACGCGCTAGAGGACGACCCCGGGTCATTCTTCGAGCCAGGCTGGAAGGAGGGAGCACTAGAGGTTGAGGCCTTCCAGGAGCCACCCAGGAGTCACGCCGACCACCCCAACGACAGCAACTACAGGGTAGCACCAATTCCTCAAGAACAAGCTTACGCTAACCATGGGTCTCAGGAGGATCAGGTCACAGCAGCAGACGGCGGCCCAAGCATAGCAGCCCCCTTGCCACTAGTAGGAGCACATTGGGGGCTGTAGGGAAGAAGTTAGGAGCATGGCCCCTCCCCGCATTGCATGGAGAGGGGCGTCACCCGGAGGTAGGCCCTCTGCCGGGGAGGCGCTCACGAGCCTTCCCCCGGCAGAGGACCCGTGGTGGCCGAGGGCACCGCTGGCGTTCCCTCTGCCCTATTGGTCTCGTCCAGGTTCCCAGACGCCCCAACGGTGGTCGAGGGTGGCGCAAGGCGGAGCCCTTGCCTGGTGATATGAAGTAAGGCTCATGCCTGTGAAGATCGCTGCCCGTAACACTCTCACATAATAACAAGTGGGGATGTACACGCCCCGGAGTCTCAGGAGTGCCGCCCTTGGGCCTCGGGGGCTCCCACCCACGCCGAGTGGCAGCACTTAGCTCCGCGCTGGTGAGAAGACTTGAAGACTAGACTAGGCGCCGGACGCGGCCATTTCCTTTGGAACTTCTTTTTCTGTAGCCCATTTTCGGGTCCTGAATTTAAGTTGGGACTCGAATTTTTATCAGTTGCTTGGGGGTGTCTTTTCTCGATTCGAGCGGGTTTTCATGATTTGGTTCCTTGCCCTGATTTGGAACTCCACCTGCTGCCTCCACTTTGAGAACCCCTCGCGAGCGGGGGCTGGGCGGCACCACGCGCCACGCGTGCCTGTACCTACTCCTCGCGAGGCCCTCTCGGGCGGATCGACAGGATTCCTAGACGCTCACGACTTCATGAGTCGGTCCGGAACTCAACTCATCTGAACCAAGGTAAATTGTAGCTACAAGCCCACGGCGAGGCTCACGGGCTTATGGAAACGCGTTGTGCCATTAGGTCCGACAAATAGAGGCATTAATTTGATTACATTTACACGAGGGGCTCCCCCTCCCCAAAATGCTCTCACAGCTTTCAGAGCCACGTCCATGTTTTGCATACAGGGCCCAAGACAGGAAAGCATGGACTCAATCCAACATGTCGCTCGCCGCGTCCTCTAGGTCGTCCTCAAGCGCGTCGCTGGCATCGCTGGCGTCGCTGTCGCTGCCGCCTGCTGCGTCAAAAACATTACCAGCGCCGCCCTCCCCGTTGTCAACTACGGCACCTTCATCTTCCGCAACTACAACCCCATCGTCGTCAGAAGTAAAAGCCCTCACCAAGGCGTCCACATTGTCTTCCACCCAGTGCGCCAGGTCACCCCGGATGGCCTCCAGTACTGGGGCGATGGCAACATCAAAATCAAAGTTGGCGTCGATGTTCTAAAGGTCGCTGAAGACTCGGGAGAACGCACGGCCGAGCAGGCCACAACTCATCTCTTCAACAAGCTCATGAGCCCTCGTCGGTCGATTCTCCAGGCGTGTCACCACGTCAGTGAAGAAGCGGAGATGGCTAGCATAATCTGTCTCATGGGGGTGAGGGGCATGCTCGTCACAGATGACGCCCAGCACATTATTGGCCCTAGTCTTGAGGCCTTCAAGCATGGGGGCATGCAGGCGCTCCATCGTCAGCCGGCGGCACGTCTCCTCCCTGCACTCCTGCGCAAGAGACTCTGCAGCAGTGACTCGTTGTTGGAGTAGGAGTAGCTCGGCGCGTGCAGAGGCCAGTTTGGCCTGCACGGCCACCAGGGCGGCAGCAACGGCTTTTTCACGTTGCTCAGCCTCGGTTAGCTCGGCGGAGGTGGCCTGCTCACGCCACTCTGCCTCAGCCAGCCCCGACCGAAGAGCAGAAGTCCAGCCTTTAGCCTCAGCCCCCACAAGTTGCAGCTTCAGATTGTACGTGCCATTGAGGTCGGCACGAGCCTTTGCCACCCTGTTGTCAACCTCCTCCTGGATCCTCGCTTCGCGCAAGTTGGCGGCCTCCTCTGCTTGAGCGATGAGACGCTTCCTCGTCTCCAACCTCTCAAGTTCAAGGCTGCGCTCCACGGCTTCCTATGCCAGTGCTTCTTCGCGCCTCCGGATTTCTTCCTCTTCACCAGGCGTCCCCCTCAACAACGCAAGGGCGGCTTGGCACACCTCTACTTGCTGCTCCAAGGAGGCGCTCCAAGCTTGGAGCTCCCACGCACGCTTCTCTGTGATCTCGCGGCTATGGTCAGCCTCCCGGGCCTCTTCTAGAGCTTGGGAGAAGGCCTCACGCGAGGCCGTGAGAGACGCTGTCGGTGTCAAAACCGGCGGATCTCGGGTAGGGGGTCCCGAACTGTGCGTCTAAGATCGATGGTAACAGGAGACGGGGGACAGGACACAATGTTTACCCAGGTTCGGACCCTCTCTATGGAGGTAATATCCTACTTCCTGCTTGATTGATCTTGATGAATATGAGTATTACAAGAGTTGATCTACCACGAGATCGTAATGGCTAAACCCTAGAAGTCTAGCCGGTATGACGACAATAATGAGTATCCGCCTATCCGGACTACGCCCTCCGGTTTATATAGACACCGGAGAGATCTAGGGTTACATGGAGTCAGTTACATAAAAATGAATCTACATGGTTGATCGCCAAGCTTGCCTTCCACGCCAAGGAGAGTCCTGTCCAGACACGGGTGCAGTCTTCGGTCTTCGTATCTTCACAGCCCATCAGTCCGGCCCATGGCTCCCTCAGTCCAGGACTCCCACAGTAGCCCCTGAACCAGGCTTCAATGACGAGGAGTCGGGCATGCAGATTTGTCTTCGGCATTGCAAGGCGGGTTCCCTTCTTCCGAGCTCCAGAATAGTCTTCGGACGTCACGGTTGTATCCGGACCTACACATGCAAGTGTAGAGAATACAATATCCCACGAGTCCAATCTGCTGTCAACTTGTTTCTGGCATACATCACGCCTGCCCGGTTATTATTTCGAACCGTTGGCTAGCCCGCCGTCCGACGTCTTGAGATGCGGTTTTATTGGCACGTCTTGTCAAAGCGGAGATCGTGTCCCCTTATTCACGGGATTTTCATCAATACGGCCGTGGGTTACCCAACCGTCCCGTGGGCACAACTCCTTAAGGATAGGGAAGTTTCGAGACCCAGGAGGAGACGCTCAATATTCGCGGTCTTTATATAGGGACACACACCCGTCCCTTCCCTTTACGCTTGCTTCTTCCTCAACCCTTGCTTCCTCGATTTCCAACCCTTGGGTTCCAATCACCACCACCTCCAATCATGTCCGGATCCAGCTGCCAAGGCTGGTGGGTGGCCTCTTCTGTCACAGAGGAGGATATTGCAAAGCTTCGCGCGGTGAGGTATCTGACCCGGGAAATCCTCCATTGGCTGCCCGCCAAGGGACATGTTATTCGTACCCCCAGATCCTGCGAGAGGGTGGTATTCGTGTCCCACTTCCTCCATGGGTTAGGGTTCGCGCTTAGCCCCTTCTTCCGGGGGCTCATGTAAAGACCCGGAATCCATTCTTCTCATCTCGACATTTATCGTCACGTGTGAGGCCTTCCTCCGAACTCCTCCGCACTTTGGCTTGTGGCTCAAGACCTTCGGTGTGAGGCTGTAGGTGACGGAGGGGGAGCAGGCAGAGTGTGCAGCGCCACAATAGGCAAGCTGGCCAGCGCGGTTTGGTTCGAAGGATTTCTCGCCGAGCCTTCCGATTTATGGCCGCAGGGGTGGTTCTATGTCAACGAGCCTCATGGCTCCAGGTGGGTGGCTACGCCTGCATTGCGACCCGGTCCTTCAATTCAGCTTGCTTCATGGATCAATAAGGGATTGGACTGGGGATCCGCCAGCGAAGTGCTAACTCTGCAGGGTCGCCTCTGAAGCCTTACTAAGAAGGACATCGATCTTGTGAATGTTGTTCAAGTAATGATAGTCCGCCGGATCCTGCCATGCCAGAGGCGGCCCCTCCGTATGTGGGAGTTTAATCCAAAAGGGCAGAGGACCCTTCAACACTTCTTCGGCACTACGCACGAAGGAATGTGGAAATTATATTTCGGGGAGCGAGAACAATGTCGGACACCATCGAAGATGTCGGCCTCGACTGTAATCATCCGGAGACTGCGGTAAGTATTCAACCTCCGCACACATTTTACTCAACAATCCGTCTCTGTACAGGCTGGATAAAGAAGGCGGTATTAATTTGGTGTCCGGCACCCCTTCCCGAAGACTGAGCAAATGCCCTGCTAACGAGGATGCTGGCTCCGACACCATACCAGGTGTCTGCGGAGGAGGGCGGAAACAATGTGGTCAGAGCGGAAACCAAAACTCCTTTGCTCAAGGGAAAAGGTGCGGAAGAGGTGGGACGTCCCGTCTTCTCATGGTAAGAAAAGGGCCGCTTCCGAAGACCAGGAGGGGAAGCCTTCCAAGAGATACAAGATGCCATCGTCTAGTGTCTTGAGCCGGTCAAGCGATGTCGCCGTACAGCTTTATGATGAGGACACACCCCCGGTCAAACCGTAAGTGAAGCAGTGTGTGTTGAATATACCTCATTCCCTTTCCATTGCCGAATACGCATCCGATATATGCGTCTGCTCGCATGTTAATGCCCAATGTTCCTGAACCATCCTCATCCTCAGGAGATCTTCTTCCGGAGATGATGGAAAGCGGCACGCCTTCTCTGACCTCCTCGCCCAACAGGGTGGATGATTTTGAGGTATCGTCCCGGAGGGCTTCTCCCGGCCAAGCAGTGTGGGGGACAGAGAAGGCTTCACCCGAAGGTGGTACCTCTGACGCACAGGCTTCGGGGGCCAAGAACGACGGCCCTGGGCCTTCCGGCGTACAGCCGGAGATGGCTCTGGAGACGAATAAGCGGATTCCTTTAAAGGAAGGACGCACTCCTGCGGCGACTTCTGAAAACCCGAGAGTGCCGGAATCAATGACAGACATGCTACGACAAGCATCTGCCTCAGAGGAGCATCGTGCCTTAATGGTTACGGTGGTCGAGAAGGTTCTATCCGCATAGAGGGGATTGAACGAGGCCTTCATGAGCATTCTAAGAGGTTTCGAGGTTTGTGATGTAATTTTGCCAATTGAACTTTATTGACAGAATGCACCTGTTGTATAAGATGTAGCCCCTGAGACTCGGATTGCCTTTCCAAAGGAAGCGATTGGAGGATCGAAAAGATGTGCTCAGGTACTAACCTTGATTGAATTTGAATACACGCTGCCTCCCTCCCAGCGGCGACCCAAACTATGGATGTGGCCGAACTGCAGCGAAAGCTGGATATGGCGGGGGACGACATTGCACTGATCAACAAACGTCTTGACGACTCGCAAGATATATATTGCGAGCATTTCTTACACCAGCAAGTTTATAGTTGAAGTCTGACGCTGAAAAGAATTGAAATGTGCATGATTGCAGATGGTGCTGCCGCCGTTGAGGCTCTTCGGGCGGAGCTATCCCGGGCCAAGGAGCAGGCCTGGTGTAGTAATGCGGCTGCCAAAAAGGCATCGGCTGATCTGACAGCTGAACAAGCAGCTCGGCGCCAAGATGAGGAGAAAATATCCGGATTGGCGCTCGAATCGAAAAGCGCTGCCAGCCGCTGTGAAGATCTTGAGAAAGAAAATAAAGCCAAGACGGCTGAGCTTGATAAGGCCTTACAAGAGGCGAGTGAAGCGAGGACTGAATCCAGGATAGCTTGTGAGGAGATTCGACAGGCTAAGGAGATAGCGGCCGGTAAGCCCTTTTTGCTTCAGACTAAGTTCGGCGACCCGGACTATGCTCAGCTGAACCATGTCTGGAGTTCTCCGGATGAATTTTTGGACTTGCCGAAGAGTTCTTCCGATGCGGTGCAATTTTATCAAGCACAAGAGTGGTATGCAACGGAGCATCTCTTCTGGTCACAATTTGGCGCATCAAAGCGCCCTCTGTTGCTGAATGAATAGATGTCCCAATGGGCCGAACTTCATAGGATATCCGGCAATGCCATGAAGAACGTCGTGATTCCGTTATGGACAAATGAGCCTATTTCGAAGAGCTACTTTGGCTTGGTGCGACGTCTCGTCAATGCGGTGCCACGTATCGACGCTGTGAAGTGGTCGGCGTGCATTGAAGGTGCACGGATGGCCTTTGCCCGAGACAAGACATTCTGGGGGAAGATGAAGGCCGTCGATGTGGCGACGAAGACTCTGCCCAAGGGCAAGGACCGTAATGAGCCAGAGCATTATTTTGAAGACATCGTGGAAGCCGCCCGCCTGATCGAGGGTCAATGCTCGAAGAACATAATGTTCAAGTGAGGTGTAGTAGAGTTGTAAAAGACAATTATATAATTGATCTGTTTTGATGTTTTGCTCGAAAGCTTGTGCTCCTCCTGTGTAGCGGTTTTAATATAATCTGAAAGTTTTCCAGTCGTCGGCTTCAGCCCCCTCGTAGGAAGTATGGGGGTGTTCGGAGAAAGCATAGAATCACTCTTGATCCAACGTCTTGGTCAATAAAGGAGGTGATAATGCGGCGAACCAGGCAATCAGACTATAGGGCGTTAACACGTTCACTTAGCCATAGGAGTTTCATACGTGGGGCTACGATATAGCCCCTGGTATGTATACAACTTATTCCAAGGTGACGCATTACATATATGACCTGAAAAGGAGGTCCTTCATGTTACACGGAGGAATCGCGACAGATTCCAATAAGTCATCGAGTGGTTGACCAGCTCGCGTAGCATCATGACAGTCGGTTTTCGGCTTTCTCTACTGAGGTGCTTAACCAGGTGAGCCGGAAGCACAATCATAGTAGTTCTCCCTTTACTACCCTAGCCGATAGAGCGGAACGTAGGGTAGCAAGCGCAGGAGCCGGGCAACCCAACCATTGACCCAAGACATGATTTGGAGCTGATGCATATAAGGCCAAAACTCGTGATGCCGAAGTACGCTATAGAGTTGTTCGGACTTTGCTAGCGGTTCCTTTGTTCCCATACCGAGCCCCTGGCAGGTTATGCCGAGGTGCATTTGTAAAGCATCCGTTAGGGCCGTACTCATTGTTGAAAGGGTACAAAATATTAGTTTGGATAATGTTTACTGGGAGCGGGGCGATATGCCAATGATAAATTCATATTTATAAAAACCATGAACCCGGCTATTTGACATGTTCGGGGTCAGGAACGTAGGAAAGAGGCATATTACAGGCTCAAAATAAAGAATGCGGTCTACAAAAAGTTGCTTTGGACCTCCTGTCGCACGTCTGCGTCGCCCGTCCTCGGGGAGGGGAGTCCTTTATGGATGTAGCCCCTAGGTGAGTGTACGGATCTGAACTCCGATAGAATCCGTTGTAGATGTTGTCCTTTTCGTCACCTGTTTTTAAGAAATAATAGAGAAAGAGATAAAAAGAAAACAGATAAAGACATTAGAGGAATGCTTGCAGGGTTGTCCGCATTGTGCTTCCGCCGAGGCCCATGTTATCTTGAGTGCGTAGTGATGCACGCGCGACGTAAATCTTGCCGGTATAAGAGGCAAGCGGTGGAAGCCGAACAGCTATTTCCATTCTGGGAGTGGTCGAATTTCTGAGGGGAACTGCTTCTGGCCCCTGGTGTTTGGCTGGTGAGCTGCTCCCTCATCCTTATCTCTTGGCGGCTTCCTTCCCTTGTGTTCGGCATTGAGCTTGCCGGCCTGCTTGAATACCCAACCATTTCTGTTGGTGTGATTTGCTGGTTTATTAGGGTGGCCGTGAATCTGGCAAGGCCGGTCCAGTATCCTGTCAACGGTGGATGGTCCGTCCTGGTTTGCCTTGAGTGGCTTCTTTCGTTGACCAGGTTTCGGATTGCTAAATCCGGCGTTGACCGCCGTGTCGCGTGGTCTTTCATTGTTATTGCGACTATTGTGTTCAGCTTGTTGTGGCTTGCCATTTCCATCTCAGATTTCGGAAGTGCCCGGATCACCGGCGTTGTTGCTTTTACGAGCGAGCTAGTTGTCTTCCCCCGCACAAAAGCGAGCCATTAGAGCGGTAAGGGATGTCATGGATTTGGGTCCTTCCTGGCCGAGGTGGCATGCCAGCCATTCATCCCGGACGCTATGTTTGAAAGCTGCAAGGGCTTCCGTGTCCGGACAGTCGACAATTTGGTTCTTTTTGACTAAGAACCTAGACCAGAGCTCCCTGGCCGATTCGCTGGGCTCCTAGATAATATGACTTAAGTCATCGGCATCCGGTGGCTGGACACATGTTCCTTGGAAGTTGTCTCGAAAGGCGCCCTCCAAATCTTCCCAGCTGCCGATAGAATTTTCCGGCAGACCGTTTAGCTAGTATCGCGCTGGCCCTTTGAGCTTTAGAGGTAGGTATTTAATGGCATGAAGGTCGTCTCCGTGAGCCATGTGAATATGGAGGAGGAAATCCTCAATCCATACCACGGGATCTGTTGTTCCATTGTTTGATTCGATGTTAATGGGTTTGAATCCGTCTGGAAATTCATGCTCCATTACCTCGTTAGTGAAGCAGAGAGGGTGTGTGGCTCCTCTGTGTTGGGACACACTGTGAAGTACCTCCGGTGGGTTCCGTTTGCGGTTTTCAGCTCGAGTGTGCTGGGTTTGCTACGTCCGAATAGGTAACCGTCATCGCCTGTCAAGGCATGTCCCCTGGATTTATGGATTGATCTTACGTGTCTTGCTCTGCCATTCAAATCTTGTTGGATGTCGTGAGAATTCCCCCGAGCTGCCCTGCTTTTACGGCGAGGTGGGGTGGCATGGCGTTTGGCCTGAGTTGCTACTTTATCCAGACCGAATTGTGGCCAACCTACCGCATTGTGCGATGATGGTGCGGGCTCCAGCGCCTCGACGTCGCACTGGGGTAGCCACTTATACTTCGGGTGGCTTTTGGCAGGGCCAAATTCTTCGGTGGCCAGGACCTCGGCCCATCTATCGTTAAGCAGATCTTGGCTTGCTTGAAGTTGCATCTGCTTCTTTCTTAGGCTCCTTGCAGTGGCTATTAGCCGGTGCTTGAAGCGCTCCTGCTCGAGAGGTTCCTCGGGCACAATGAAATCCTCGATGCCGAGGCTCTCCTCTTCCTCGGAGAGCGGAAGATAATTACTGTCCTCTGAGTCTCCATATTCGGTCTGTTCATCAGAGCGAACTTGCCCGCTCTCCTGTTCCTCCTGTTCGGATTCTTCCTCAACAGGGCCTTCATTGTCCAGAGTGTTGTCTTCTCTGGTGCCAGTATATTTTTCTCTTGAGCGACGTGACCTAGAGCGTTGCCGGGGGCGCCGGTGTGTAGACTGTGTATCAGGAGGTCTATCCTCAACTGGGTCTTTTTGTCATCGTCGTGAGCTGTTTGGTGTGCATCTAGCATATACACGTTGTACCAGGAGGTGGCGGCCCCGCTTTGAGTCGACAGCGGGTTTTGCGCTTGTTCTTTGTCGGCATCGTCTTCTATACCGTTGATGTCTTCAGAATCATAATCAAGCGTGTTGGTTGAGTCCTCGATAGTGGCTATCAAGTGGGTGGTGGGTGGGAAGCAAAATTCTCCGTCCTCAGCCGCTAGTTCAAACCGAACACAGTTCGGCGACGAGTCACCTGCCAAGGATAGGTTTTTTAATGAGTTTAGCACATCGCCCATGGGCGAGCACTGTAAGATGTCTGCGGTGCTGAACTTGAAGATCGATAACCGATTAAGTTCGGTATCCGCGGACTCGCAGGGTTCGGAACTTATAGCCGGAGACGAGCCCGGAGTTCTGGTGATGTAGATACCACGCAAAGCAGAATCTGTGTGCGGCTCCAACGCCGTAGAATAAGTAGCCTCCGTGACGGGGTTGAGCCTCCCAATCTCGGGTAACGCGATCTGCTCCAGATCTAAGGCTAGAGTAGTTACAGGAGCTATCTCCTGGATGCGGTCCGATGACAGGTTTAAGCCATGCTCATCGGGGCGAAGGGGGCGATCGCCGCGGTCTCAAATCCATCAAAGATCAAGTCTCCACGAATGTCAGTGACGTAGTTCAAGCTTCCGAATCTGACCTGATGGCCAGGGGTGTAGCTATTGATCTGCTCCAAACGGCCAAGCGAATTGGCCCACAGTATGAAGCCGCCAAACACGAAGATCTGTCCAGGGAGGAAAGTTTCCACTGGGATGGTGTCACTATGGACGATTGAAGGAGCCATCAACCTCTTTGAGGACGACACAGTGGAACTCTCAATGAAAGCACCAATGTCGGTGTTCGGCGGATCTCGGGTAGGGGGTCCCGAACTGTGTGTCTAAGATCGATGGTAACAGGAGACGGGGGACACAATGTTTACCCAGGTTCGGACCCTCTCTATGGAAGTAATATCCTACTTCCTGCTTGATTGATCTTGATGAATATGAGTATTACAAGAGTTGATCTACCACGAGATCGTAATGGCTAAACCCTAGAAGTCTAGCCTGTATGACTACAATAATGAGTATCCGCCTATCCGGACTACGCCCTCCGGTTTATATAGACACAGGAGAGATCTAGGGTTACATGGAGTCGGTTACATAAAAAGGAATCTACATGGTTGATCGCCAAGCTTGCCTTCCACGCCAAGGAGAGTCCTATCCGGACACGGGTGCAGTCTTCGGTCTTCGTATCTTCACAACCCATCAGTCCGGCCCATGGCTAACAGGCCGGACGCCCGAGGACCCCTTAGTCCAGGACTCCCTCAGACGCTTCGGCCTTCACATTGTCAAGCTCGCGCTGGTGACACCCAAGGTTGATGGCCACCTTCAGCCGATGCCACTCCTTCACCAGTCGGAGGCCCTCGGCCTCGAGGCGTGCTTCGACATCCTCGATCTCTCCTCCAAGTCGGTTCATCGCGCTCATCGCTTCCTAAAAGAGCTCACGATGGACGACGCCCCGTTCGTGCGTGAACCTAAGCTCATGTCCGGGTTCGACCCCCGCAACGGGAGCTGCCAGTGGGATCAGAGGTGGCTCATCCCCCGCAAGCTGGGGGCTAGGGGCTAGTGCACCCTGGGCCTCGCAAGGGGCCCGAGTGGGTGGAGGTCCGCTACTTTAAGAGGAGCCCGAGCTCAAAGCCGTCCAGCAGCCGCCCACGACCAGAGGAGGAGCCCAGGGTACGCCTGTCACACCACTTGCAGGAGCATGGGCTCCAGACGCCAGGCAGGCAGGCTTGCCTCTTCAGCCAACTCCGCACCCGGGGCGGCTTGGGGGCTCGGGACGCTCAAGGTTGGTGGGGGAGTCGAGTCAGGAGAAGGCCTCTCCTCATTAGGCTTCACGGTCTTGGCAGAAGGGATCTTGGAAGGCCGCTGTTAGGAGGAGAAGTGACACCCGAAGAATCGCAAAACAAGGTACTTACCCATCTATGGTGGTGTACTTCCTGTGCTTCAGCAGGCTGAAGGTGCTGCTTGGGGACCACTTCCTCTTGCGGAGCGCCTCGAAGTTCAACCGAAGTCGGCCGAGGCGTCGGGTATGGCGGCCAACACAAGGCGCGGCTAGCAGAGCACCCGAGGAATCGGCCTCAGGAGCGGCAGGCTGAGGAGAGTTGCTGGGTTTCGCCTCGCGGGGACCTGCGGAGGCCTCGGGGGCTTTGGCCCCAGGGGCAACGGGTTGCATTGCCACCTCAAAAGTTGTTCCCGAAGGAGGAGAACAGCCTCCCAAGGATGGTGCCTCGGGAGACTTGGGCGGCATCAACGCCCGTGCCGCCAGCTTCCGTCGACGCTCACTCTTCCACATCTGTCCTCGGGGCGGGCTCGGCGCCAGCAACATGGAGGGGGCCACGGTGATGAGGATCTCAAGGTGCCTTCCAAGATCGACCGGGCGCAACCCCCACTAGTCAAAGAGGGGCATCTGCTTCGTGAACTCCACCTTGTTCGAGCAGCAATACAAGAGGCATCCCTCCTCCGGCATACTGGCTGGTGCGGGGTCACCTCTCAGGACCTTGAGAACTGTCCGCATCGCTTCATGGGCAAGATCGGGCACCTGAAGCCTCAGGTGGTCCTGGCTACCGGAATACGTCCACAACAGCCGGGAATTGCACTGCAGAGGAGCGACACAGTGACAGATAAACTCCTTCACCACCATGGGCGCTGTTGGGGATGTAACTATTGAGTATAAACCGCCCAGGAGGGGCCGGATTATACTCATGGTTACTTACCTATGATGAAGCCCATGAAGACATAAGAAAATGGCGTTTTACTTAGTAGGGAGGCCCAGAGCCCAAAGGTGGGTTAGGGCCCATGTTGTGTAAACTGCCATAGGCGTGTAACTTGTGTTGTAAGTTAGGAAAAGCAGGTACCAAGCCGGACATGTTTATGAGCCGGTCGGGACTCTGTGGACCGCTGGGCGTCATCCTCTGTATATAAAGGGACGACCCGACAGCGGTTCAAGGACAAGAAACAACAATCAAGAGCCAGGCAAGCGTATTCGCTCCCTGGTCATCGAAACCCTAGCAATACCACCCCAAACTGGACTAGGCCTTTACCTTCACCGCAAGGGGCCGAACCAGTATAAACTCCCGTGTCCTTTGTCCCGTTTAACCCCTTTAAGCTAACCAAGTTGCGATGGTTCCACCTCTAAGTCCTCACACTAGGACATCTGCCGTGACCTTTCCACGACAGTTGGCGCCCACCGTGGGGCCAGTGCACGGTGGTTTCGAGTTCTTGAAGGGCAGATTTGAAGGGATCAAGGGATACGCTGTGGGCCAGATGACTAAGTGTTGTCGCGGTGAGCTCTACATCGACGATGCAGGCTGGGGCCCCGAGGCCAGTTCAATCGAATACGGGTACCGGGTCCCCTTCGACCGAATACACGTCTTCATTGGCAAGATCGGCGAACTGGGGCCAGAGCTGGACACCTGCACCGACATCTTCGAGATAGCTCAGCATGCGAGACCTGCCCAAGTTCAGCCCGCCAGGAGTCATGCCTTCGTGGGATTCATTCATGGTGTGTATTTGGAGGATAAACCGGTGTCTGATGGGGAGACAGTTGTCTATTCTGACGATGAGTCATCCACCGGTGAAACCGAATCATTGTATCTAGTGCAAGATGGCATGCTTGGGGGTTGTTCTGATGGCGACAGTATTCTGGACCCCTACAAACCGCCGAACCGGGTTGGAATTTTCATGGCTGGTACACAACCGGTGCAGCACTCTTCAGCAGCAGGGGCAATAGTTTCCGGTTCAGGAGCGGTGACGGCAGCCGGGGGAGGAGGCCCTGTGCGCCCGCCGGGTCAAGTCTTGTCCGGTTTACTCGACGCCTTAGCAACACTACTGGCAGCTGAAGTTACCTCAGCAAATCGGATGAGCATAATGCAGAGGTTGCAAAGTTACGTGATGAGATAGCTCAAGCTAAGGAGCACATGGCAGTTGAGGATGCCAGGATGGCCATGGAGCGAGCGGCTTTGGACGCTCAGGCGCAACGAATCCAAGCAGAACAGTATCGACTCATGCTGGATCAGAATGCTTCAAATGACGTCATGAGGAGGAGGCACCAAACTCACCTGCCACTGGTTTACGAGGCGAGGAACCTCGTAATACTCCAGGAGCAGGGACTAGTAATCCACCGGAGCAGAATCGGATTGAAATGCCAGGGACAGGCACGCCGGTTCAACTGCGCTTCACGGACCCGCCTCGTCGGAACACTAACCCGCCACAGCACGTGCTGACGCCATCGAGCCATTACTCTAACCCCTTGGACAACATTATTGCTGCGGCGTCAGGACTGGCGGCTATCCCGGTCGAAGGTGAATCTCCAGTGGCGGTTGAAACATTGAGGGCTAGAGAGCTTCTTTAGACAGCCTTGGTGCAGCAACAAGCTTATTCTTATAGCCGTGACAGGATCCACTCCACCCCTTGTTCGAGCAGGAGTTATAGCAGACATATTGATGAACCGGCTATATCGAGCAGTGGGCGTAATCATAACCCGGCTCATGGACATAACCCGGCGGGCGGTGGTGTTGATGCTCAAAATGTGGTAGACCAAGGCAGAGGACGGCGAGAGGCTGAGCTGGCGGCACAATACGCGGCCCATCAACCTACTCCGGTTCGTCCGACAACCTCGGTATAGCCGAGGGTGACCTTTAGAAATTTGGGCGTGCCATGACTAGTGTCAGCCATACTCAATGACCGTCTGCCTAAGGACTTCAAAGGTCCTCGTAAGGTGCCCAATTACACGGCTGATTTACCTCCTGAAGCATGGATTGAGAGTATGAGATGGCTATGGAATTATTGGATGTTAGCGAGGAGGCATGTGCTAAGTACTTCCCCTTGATGTTGGAGGGGACGGCTCACACTTGGTTAAAAGGGCTCCCTGATAACCCCATTGGGTCATGGGCAGAGTTAAAATCCCGGTTTATCCAGAACTTCAAGGATATGTGCAAGCAGCCAATGTCAATCATAGATCTGGATGCCTGTGTCCAAGAAGAAGGGGAGTCAACAACCCATTGGGTGCGCCGGGTGTCAACCGTCTTACACTCATCGGATCGGATCAACGCCGGTTCGGTAGTAATAATGTGGGAGAAGAATTGCCGGTTTATGCCTCTCTGTTCGCACACGAACACATCACCGTGTACCCTCGACGCTGGGGGTGATGCACCGCAGCTCACTTCGAAGGAGATCTGACCGGCAGCGCGATACGCAGGACAGCCGGCAGATGCTTTTGTAGACCCGAAGCCCTGCTTACCCGGGAGGGACCCCGTTAGGGCTCGCGGCGGCAATGGGCTGATCCAGGTCGATTCGCTCGCCCCTAGAGCCTCGTGGATCCGCAGCCCTCCAGCATGAAGAACTAGCGAAGAACGAGACGAAAGATAGAAGGGAGAGATAAAAAGTAGATGAACACGAAAAAGTAGTAGATGTGTTTGTTCGATTGTGTGTTGTCTCAATCGGCCGTCACCCCCAACATATAAAAGAGGCGGCTGGACTTCATGTACAAGTGAAGGATTTATCTAGGCTTTCCTCACAAGAAAATTACATCAATTCACGTCCAAAGCCCTAGTCAAATTCGGACTGGTTTTATCCGAACTTTCCAAAACTGTTCGGTTTAAACTGGCTGTACTTCGAGGGTCCTTTTTGTGGTGACAAATGACCTCGGATGGAAACAAGCCCAAAAGAAATCTTAACCGTTTTGACGAGAGGAACATCTTTCATGTTGAACGTTTTTTCATCAGAGGTCATCTCAAGGGTCAAATCGCTCGCGCAAAACAGCTAATTACTCACGCAGCTCATCAGACATACCCACATATGTGTCTGGTTCTGGGCGTCATATTTTGCTCGCTGGAAGGTCTCACTATGTAGGCTCTAACTTTTGT
The DNA here is from genome assembly GCF_018294505.1 of Triticum aestivum. Taxonomy (NCBI): domain Eukaryota; kingdom Viridiplantae; phylum Streptophyta; class Magnoliopsida; order Poales; family Poaceae; genus Triticum; species Triticum aestivum. Next base: position 257,160,959 of record NC_057807.1, read on the forward strand.
ATACGACCTCGGATTGAGATGATCTTTATATCAAAATCGATCATTCTACGAGACGCACAACTTTCATGTACAACACATTTCCATCCAAGATTATCTAAATAACCTTGTGATCCCATCTTCAACTTCTCGTCGGCTTGACTATCACGGCCTCCACCCCGGCAGGCCTTCCACCCGGGTAAGCTTTCCATACCAGCAAGGTTTCTACCCGGCAAGATTTCACATCAGCAAGATTTCTACCCCGGCAAGAGTTCCTCCCCGGCAAGGTTTCTCCCTCAGCAAGATTTCACACCGGCAAGCTTTTACCCCGGTAAGGTTTTCATTCAGCCGACAAAGGCCAAATACTTTCTGACTCAGGGCCGGCCCGTGAAGTGTTGCCTCTAACTTGTGCATACGAACCTGGATTCTTGACCATGCCAAAATCTGGTGTCAAGACATGCCCCCTTGTTTTTCAGCAAAGCTTGTGTGCCGAAAAAGAACTTGTACTGTGTTTGTTTTAAGGACAATGTCAACACCCCATCGGCCATTTATTTTCCTTAGGGTGATAATTATGTATCGGCCATTGCCTATTTAGGCTTCTTGCCACACACTCGGGTGGTATTTCTTCAAGTACTTGCCATTGAGAGCTCGAGGTAACAATGCCCCTTGTATGGATTCCACCAAATATGAGTTTCCGGGAACTATTCTTGTAATCCTAAAAGGACCTTCCCAACTTGGAGACCACTTCCCGAATTTTTTATCTCTTGAACCAATCGGCAAAATCACTTTCCAGATGAGATCACCAACTTGAAAATTCTTCAACTTAACTTTCTTATTGTAAGCTCTTGCCACCCTCAACTTGTCTCTCTCTATGGCCTTCAAAGAAGCCAAACGTTTATCGGCAACTTCGTCAATGTTGTCAATCATTAAGTCATAAAAGTCTACTACCGATAAATCATTTTGCTTGGCTATTCTCAAAGCATTCAAATTTACTTCCACTGGTAAAACAGCCTCTTGAACATATACTATCTCATATGGAGTCACCTTCGTAGCACCATGCCTTGAGATCCTATGTGCCCACAAAGCCTCAGACAACAACTCATGCCATCTCCTTGGATTATCCAAAATCTTCTTCTTGATGAGTCTGATTAAAATTTTATTGCTAGACTCTGCTTGTCCATTGGCTTGGGCATAATATGGAGAGGAATTGAGCATCTTTATGTTATAAGATTCGGCAAATTCTCTGACTTGGTGTGACATAAAAGATGAGCCTTGATCTGTAGTCAATGTTTGAGGAATGCCGAATCTATGAATAATGTGCTCGGTTATGAATTTAATTAGCTCCGCATGTGTCATGTTCTTGAGAGGTACTACTTCAGACCATTTAGTGAAATAATCAGTTGCCACCAATACGACTCGATGCCCCTTTGAGTAAGACGGATGAACTTGTCCAATAAAGTCTAAACCCCATCCTCTGAAAGGCCATGGCTTGATAATGGGATGTAACATAGCAGCAGGGGCCAACTGAATATCACCAAATTTTTGACAAGCTTCACACCCTTTGTAATATCTGAAGCAATCATTAATCATAGTCGGCCAATAAAATCCAGCACGTCGTAGCAACCATTTCATCTTGGGAGCCGACTGATGAGTACCACAAATACCTTCATGGACCTCTCCCATAGCAACTCTCGCTTGGTCTTCGTCCAAGCACTTTAGAAGAACATCATCAACCATTCGGCGGTAGAGACCATCATCTCTCATTGTGTATTTAAAAGCCATACGCCGAACAGCCCTGTCCACCCTTCTACTAGGATCACACAAATAATCAACAATGGGTTTCCTCCAGTCTTGATTTCCTCCTGCATTGAATATTTCATTAGTGGCCGAAACGATCGGCTCCGGTTCGGCCTCCCCTATGTTGGCAAGACTCGACATCGGCTTTTCAGAAATATGAAACACGCCATGATCAACATGATAGCCGGATGCTTGTCGTGCCAACTCATTTGCTTTCCAATTGTCATGTCTAGATATATGAGCAATGCTAAAATAATCCAAAGTAGAAATTATATCTAGACATTTATCAAGATAAACATTAAGAGATTCGTCAAAACATTGAAAGACTTTGGATATTTGTTGCACTACTAATAACGAATACCATAAGCCTCAATATGTGTAACACCTATAGCAAGTAACATCTCTAGGCCGAATAACAATGCTTCATATTCGGCTTGATTGTTTGTACAAAAATATTCTAAGCGGCATGAGGCTTCAAAACCAGCACCATGAGGAGATATGTAAACAATACCTACACCGTGGCCATTATTATGAATTCAACTATCAAAACATAATCTCCATAGTAGTTGTCTCCCTCTTCAATCAAACTAAGGACGGTGTTAGAATTCCACACCGGCCACGATTAAATAATTTCTTATGGCGATAGTTAAGTATCGGCCATTAACATAAGGTCCATGTAAACCTCATCCACCAAAGCACGTATAGCCGAAAATAAACAAGTGAAATAACAAATCAAGCATTTCGGCCCTCTGGATCAGCAACAAACTTGTAGCTAATCATATGTATGATGATTTGGTAATACCCTTTTATGACATAAAAAATTACATTGCATCCATGGATCAAAATAAGCCCATGGAGGGTAACCAATCATACCTGGGGATGAATTCCCTGGCAAAGACATCAATGGCTTGTTTGATGAATATGTATGATGCGCTAACCGAAGATTTTCATGGGATGATGTACACCTTCGGCTTAATTGTTTTCCGCTTCCATCCTTCCCTTTCTTAACTTTTGTAACACTTGCTGCAATAGAAGGACCGGCATCATTTTTATTTTGATTGTTCCTCTTGGGAACCCATGCCATGTTCTTGATTCTCAGCTCTTGTGCACTAAGCTTTTGTAGCTCTTTCTTTTGCCAATATGATAAGCCGAGTGAGAATGTCGACTTTGATTTCGTATCAACCAATGGCAACTCTTTTTGCGCCTTTTGCACCCTCAACTTCTTTTCTTCAAATTTGGCACTCTGATTTTTATCAATTGATTGCTTCACTTCTTTGCCTTTTGTAGCCAATGTCAACACTTTAATTGGATCTTTATTATTTGAGATCAAATATGAAGTAGCACACTTACGACCATCTCTTTTCACACGGTAGACTTGCTTGACCACCTCTTTTTTCATCCATGGTGTCCGGACCGATTCCTTATAATTGAAACGGTCTTTAACATGTGACTGTTCAAATATTGATCTTCTCGGAGCTGCATAATATTGGTGAGATGGTCTAAAATAAGATGGAGAATGTGCCCTTGTATCATACATGTCCCATGATGAATATGGATCTACATGAGCATAGGGAGGCATCCACGGCATTGGCATTGGCGACCCAAAATAAGGATATGAATGTGTTGCATTAAAATTCTCACTTTGCCAATACCAATCCTCATATTTGCACCTTGGTGTGATCTTGTTTCTTTGCATGATTGGGCCGATAAGCATTCTTCTCTTCACTCTTCTTTTGATATTTCTCCACTAGTTCAGCGAAGGTGATTTTTGATCTTTTACACTTGCGCTTATTTCGGCCTTCGTTTTCTTTTGGTTTGCTTTCATCGATCATTGGATTTGCTTGCTGCCCCCAGTCCTTGGCGCCTCCATTGTAGCTTCGATTGAATTCTCGCCCTCAAGATTATGTTCATTATGCTCTTCGACAACTTCTTTACCTGAAAGCTTGATCCCATCACCTGCAGTTTTTACCTTCTCTTCAAATGGATTGGCTTGAAGCAGCCGATGCAAAAACATTCTACCATCAGGACCAATCGGAATAGACTGGTCATCTCTTGGTGTCTCAACAAATTTCAATCGTCCTTTATCAATGGCCGAATTAACTATTTGATGAAACATGTTACAATCCTCAAAATTATGTTTCGACGAATCATGCAACTTACAATACATTCGTCCCTGGACAGATGGCTCAACATGGTGATCAAGAATTCTAATATAATTATTTCTCAACAACAAATCAAAGATTTTATCACACATGTTTGAATTAAAGGTAAACCTTTTTATTTTCTAGCCAATCTTGCTGTGAGAACGGATTTGGAATTAAGCAAACGAATGGTTCAGATTTTGCACCACGCCATTCAGCTATGCATTGTGTTTTGCACTCTATTTCCGATGTCTTTGGGTAAGATATTATACTAGCATCGGTTTTCTCAACAGAATTTAACCTTGGCTTTAAATTTCTAAAACGAAAATAGTTAGAACATACATGTCGCAATTGAGACCAAGTGCAAGCCAAGTATGAAATAAGCAAAGCTACCCAAATAGATATGAAGTTTAGATAAAGCAACGGGGAAAGCTTTGCCTACAATAATAAGTCACTATCGGTCTTTATAAATGGCGTAATGGGTTGACCGATATGCTCAATAACAACTTTATTGCTAGCAAGTAAATTACCCTTCTTCAATGGTCTTTCAAAATTACTTATGAGGATTTTTCTAATAGATGCATCAATAATAAAGTCCTGACCAAATCTAAAAATAGGTAAATTACTTGCTAAACATACCTCTTCAAATATGTTGGGAGAGCACGATGGTGGTGTGACTTGAACAATATCTTGCTCCGCCTTTGGATGGCTCCCCAACGCCTCTTCATCATCTTTTTCTTGATTCCGTGCATCATTACATTGAAGATTTTTGTTGGCCGAACTTTGTTCGGCTACTTGTTCTTTTCCTTGAAGTTCATAAATTTCTCTGGCACGAAACTCATAGGGTAGGAAGTAGGTTCCATTAACTTTAGAAAAATCAAGTATGGTTGCTTTGCTATGCTTGCATTGCCCTTTCTCAATAATGCTTGCCTCTTTGCATTTGATGGATTCAGAATATATACTTCTTGATTCGGCTCTTTTAACCGGAGCACTTTCATGTTCTGAATCATCTTTGTTTACATTGCTTCTACCAATTGGCAATGCTTCTTTCACTTGAGCCAATTCTGTTTCTTTTTGTTTCTGGCGGCGAGCGGCGAAATTGGTTTTTTTTTTGCAATTTCAGCCCACTTCGGATAGGATTGCCCCCCAATGCTTTTTAGATTCTTTCGGCAATGGCACATGGGTGTTCCAAAACTTTGCAATTGTGTAGGGGATGTATAATATGATGTAGTATTAGGTGAAGGCATATGCATTGTTGTAAAACCATATTTTTGCTCGCCAATTTTATCAATTGGCAAAGATTCATCTTCTTGCAAAACTCTAGCTTTTATTGCCGCATAATCAGGAAATAGCCCCTTTTCATGTTGTTCAAGGCAAAGAGCACTAATCCTCTTGTTTTGTGCCAAGCTCTTTTTTAACGCAGCCACAACCGCTTCTGGAAGGGATTGCTCCACAATACTTTCAGATTCTTCCGGCAATGATTCTTGAGTGTTGCCGAAATTTTTGAATTGCATAGAGTATGCATTATATGCTACAATATTTGATGACGGCACATGTGTTCCTGTAAAATTTTCACTTATTCGGCTGTGACCATGAAGATGCGGGGCCGAATTATGAACATCTACAGTTGCATACGGTGCTGAAAAATTACTAACATGAGGTGTAGCATATGATGGTTGAGAGTACCTGGCCGAATAGCTAGTAGTAGAATGGCCAATTCTCCCATCCATCGACAAGGTTGAATTCACATATTGCAAATCAGTTGCCGATGAATAAAAAGGTGAAACACTTTCTTGTATGCTATTGGAAATTTTAACATGAGGTGTTTGAAATTGATTGACCAAACCCATCATGTTGTTCATCGGCATATGGATTTGTGGGGTTGCCGATGCATGAGAGTTTGGATACATATGTTGTACGTTGCTAAAATCATAAGAATTTGAAGCATGAAAATTGTTTTGCATCGGCCCTTGTGCATAATTAGATGCATGATTGATAAAACTAGGGCTAGCCGATACATTATGCTCATTAGGTGATCCAGCAACAACATATGAATTATTTGCATCTACAAAGGGGAATTTGGTATTCATATTACCTTCGTAGATTTTAGAAACTTGATGACGATCTCTTCGTAGCAAGAACGAGCCAGAGACCGTTCGAAGCTTCGTCCCCAGCGGAGTTGCCAAAAAGTGTGTTCGCACACGAACACGTCACCGTGTACCCTCGACGCCGGGGGTGATGCACCGCAGCTCACGTCGAAGGAGATCTGACCGGCAGCGCGATACGCAGGACAGCCGGCAGATGCTTTTGTAGACCCGAAGCCCCGCTTACCCGGGAGGGACCCCGTCAGGGCTCGCGGCGGCAATGGGCTGCTCCAGGTCGATTCGCTCGCCCCTAGAGCCTCATGGATTCCCAGCCCTCAGCATGAAGAACTAGCGAAGAATGAGACGAAAGATACAAGGGAGAGATAAAAAGTAGATGAACACGAAAAAGTAGTAGATGTGTTTGTTCGATTGTGTGTTGTCTCAATCGTCCGTCACCCCCAACATATAAAAGAGGCGGCTGGACTTCCCGTACAAGCAAAGGATTTATCTAGGCTTTCCTTATAAGAAAATTACATCAATTCACGTCCAAAACCCTAGTCAAATTCGGACTGGTTTTATCCGAACTTTCCAAAACTGTTCGGTTTAAATTGGCTGTACTTTGAGGGTCCTTTTTGTGGTGACAAACGACCTCGGATGGAAACAAGCCCAAAAATAGTCTTGACCATTTTGACGAGACGAACATCTTTCATGTAGAACGTTTTTTCATCAGAGGTCATCTCGAGGGTCAAATCGCTCGCGCAAAACAGCTAATTACTCACGCAACTCATCAAACATACCCACATATGTGTCTGGTTCCGGGCGTCATATTTTGCTCGCTGGAGGGTCTCGCTATGCGGGCTCTAACATTTGCATACAACCTCAGATTGAGACGATCTTTATGTCAAAATCGATTTTTTTATGAGACGCACAACTTCCATGTACAACACTTTTCCATCCAAGATCATCTGAATAACCTTCTGAGCCCATCTTCAACTTCTCGTTGGCTTGACTATCACAGCCTCCACCCCGGCAGGCCTTCCACCCGGGTAAGCTTTCCACATCGGCAAGGTTTCTACCCGGCAAGATTTCACATCAGCAAGGTTTCTACCCCGGCAAGAGTTCCTCTCCAGCAAGAGTTCCTCCCCGGCAAGGTTTCTCCCTCGGCAAGATTTCACACCGGCAAGCTTTTACCCCGGCAAGGTTTTCATTCAGCCGACAAAGGCCAAATACTTTCTCACTCAGGGCCGGCCCACGAAGTGTTGCCTCTAACTTGTGCATACGAACCAGGATTCTTGACCATGCTAAAATCTGGTGTCAGCACTCTCAAGAAGAAGCTAGGGCGGCTAAAGCGCCACTACAATGACATGGGAGAGTTAATGGCGGCTCTGGTTAAATATGCTGACTCTGATGGTACCAAGGACCCCGAGTCTGATGATGATAAGCCGGGAAAGGGAAAGAAGAGCAGCAACAAAAGAGGACAGCAGCATAATCCGGCGAATCAGGGAGGTAATGGTAAGCGTAAGGCTGATAACAATTTGGATTGTGTGGCTAACACCAATGCGCAGGACAATGGCCAGCGTCGGAAGGGTAAACCACCCCCGCGGACCGGAGGGTCGGGCTTGAACCTTGAATGCTTGCTAAATGATCCTTGCCCGAGACATGGGACGCGAGAAAGACCATCTACCCACCACTGGAAGGACTGTTACATCATGGAGCAGTTTAAAAATTCAAATAATGGACTGGGCGGTGGTTCAGGTTCCAGTTCTCAGGGTCCGGGTTATGGCAATGGTGGTTCAAACTCAGGGTTTCAAGGTCAACTGGGTAATCACAGCAATCAGGGTGGCTACCAGCAACAGTCAGGACAGGGTAATCAGCAGCAGCAATCTGGATATCAGAGTAACCCAAAGCAGTTGAATAGTGGACAGTACCATGTCTTCACCACAAGTTTGTGCAAGCGGGATCAGAAGCTTCATCAAAGGGCAGCCAATGCTGTTGAACCGGTGATTCCCCATTATTTACGCTGGTCTGAGCAGCCCATTTTGTGGAGTCGAGAGGATCATCTGCCCTGGGTTGATAATCCGGGTCACCTGGCTTTGGTAGTTGCACCCCAAGTTGGAGGATATAAGTTCACCAAGGTACTCATGGATGGAGGGAGCAGCATCAATACCCTTTATTATGAGACTTTCCATCGCATGGGGTTAATAGATAAAAATCTTAAACTGTCAAACACTGTTTTTCATGGTGTGGTGCCCGGAAAATCGGCGTACCCAGTCGATAAGATAGCCTTGGAGGTTGCTTTTGGAGATGAACATGACTCCAGATTAGAGACATTGACTTTTGAGGTTGTCAAGATTCATAGCCCGTATCATTCTCTGTTCGGACGGCCAGCTTATGCCAAGTTCATGGCACGGCCTTGTTATGTTTACTTGTAGCTTAAAATGTCGGGTTATAAGGGAACCATCACAGTGCATGGGAGTCGCAAGGTAGCCTTGGAGTGTGAGGAAGGTGATGCGGCTTATGTAGAGTCCATTTGTGCGACGGAGGAGTTAAATTTTTACAAGGACAATGTTGATCCGGCGGCATGACATCGTTGAAGAAGCCTACTATAGAGCATGATCTGATTTTGAAGTTTAAATCGGCAGATGACACCAAGATGGTTGATTTTACTCCCGGCAATTCATCCAAGCAGTTCACCATCAGTGCTAATCTGGATCTGAAATAGGAAAGCGCACTCATCGAGTTCATCCGTGAGAACCAGGACATCTTTGCATGGAAGCCTTCTGACATGCCAGGGGTACCGAGGGAACTCACTGAGCACACTCTCAATATTGATCCTAAGTTTAAACCAGTCAGGCAGTTTCTCCGGCGGTTTAACGAAGAAAGGCGCAAGGCTATTGGTGAAGAGGTAGCCCGGCTATTGGCTGTTGGGTTCATTGTTGAAGTTTTTCATCCTTAGTGGTTGGCTAATCCAGTGCTGGTACTTAAGAAGAACGGCACTTGGCGTATGTGTGTGGATTACACGGATTTAAATAAGGCATGTCCTACTGATCCTTTTGCTTTCCCGCGTATTTATCAGATCATTGATGCTACGGCGGGTTGTGAGTGTTTGAGCTTTTTGGATGCTTATTCTCGTTATCATCAGATCAAGATGGCAGTCAAGGACCAAGAGAAGACAACTTTAATAACACCTTTTGGAGCCTTCTGTTATGTGTCTATGCCTTTTGGGCTCAAGAGTGCCCAGGCGACTTATCAACGTTGTGTGCAGAATTGTCTTCATAATCAAATTGGGCGGAATGTTCATGCCTATGTGGATGATATTGTGGTAAAATCCAGACAAAAGGAGACGTTGATAGAGGATTTGAAGGAGACCTTTGATAACCTCCGGGTTTATAAGATGATGCTTAACCCAGTGAAGTGTGTCTTTGGTGGACCGGCGGGTAAACTGTTGGGTTTTCTGGTGTCTAACAGGGGCATTGAAGCTAATCCGGAGAAGATCAAGGCCATTACTTATGTAGCTAAACCGAAGTGTGTCAATGACGTTCAACGTTTGGCAGGCCGGATTGCAGCCCTAAGCCGGTTTATAAGTTGCCTTGGAGAGAAGGCCATCCCTTTATATCATATGACGAAGAAGAGGGATGACTTTGTCTGGAGTGACGCGGCTAATGAGGCGTTTGAAAATTTGAAGTGGCAGTTTGCTGAACCACCTGTTCTTGCTGCTCCCATTGATAAAGAGTCGTTGCTGTTATATGTGGCTGCTAATGCCCGGGCTGTCAGCGTGGCTATTGTGGTAGAGAGGAAGGAGGTAGGTAAGGAATATCCGGTTCAAAGACTGGTTTATTATATCAGTCAGGTGCTCATTGAGTCCAAACAGAGGTATCCGCATTGGCAGAAGCTTGTGTATGGGATTTTCATGGCAAGCAGGAAGCTCAAGCAGTACTTTCAGGGTCATCCCATCACGGTGGTTAGTTCTGCCCCTTTAGGATATATCATCCAGAACAGAGAAGCCACAGGCCGGATTGCCAAGTGGGCTATTGAGCTTGGGCCACACGGTTTAAAATATGTGCCTCGCACGGCCATCAAGTCTTAGGCGCTTGTGGATTTCATCAATGACTGGACGGAGTTGTAGATGCCTGAAGAGAAGCCAGATAACACATATTGGACTATTCACTTTGATGGGTCCAGGAAATTGGAGGGCTCGGGGGCTGGAGTGGTGTTAACTTCCCCTCGAGGTGATAAGTTTTGTTATGTTCTCCGTTTAATCTTTCCTTATACTAACAATGCAGCTGAGTACGAGGCCTTACTCCATGGTCTTCGGATGGCTAAAGAGATGAATTTAAGCCGGGTAAGGTACTTTGGTGACTCTAATTTGGTAGCTCAACAAGTTTCTGGTACTTGGGATTCTAAAGATCCACTCATGGTGGCTTATCATCGAGAAGTTGATGCTGTGGCGGGTCATTTTAAAGGTTATCTGGTGGAGCATATTGATCGCAGGAAGAATGAAGGGGCAGACACTTTAAGCCGGCTCGGTTCGCAACGTAAACCGGTGCCGCCTAATGTTTTTCTTGACGTCCTGCATAATCCGTCGGTCAAGTTACCCATAGAGAAGGATTTGGATATTCCTGATCCGGAGGCTCAACTGGTGGCGGCGCTTCATTTTATTCCGGATTGGACCGCTCCCTATTTGGCATATATGACCCGTGGCGAGTTACCTGAGGACGAGACTTTGGCCACACAGATAACCCGGTGGTCCAAGTCAATGACTATTGTCAATGGAGAATTGCATCATCGCAGGGTCACTGGGGCGTTTCATCATCGCGTATCGCCTAAAGAAGGATGTGAGATCCTATGTGAGATACATGAAGGGGATTGTGGCCATCATGCTGGTTCTAAATCTTTAGTAGCTAAACACTTTCGTCATGGATTCTATTGGCTGACGGCTTACGCTGATGCAGAGGACCTAGTCAGTAGATGTGATGGATGTCAGAAGTTTGCACGACGTACTCATGTGCTAGCTTAAGAGTTGAGGATGATTCCAATCGCTTGGCCGTTTGCGACTTGGGGGCTTGACATGGTTGGGCCTTTCAAAAGATCCAAGGATAAGAAGACCCATCTATTGGTGGCGGTTGATAAATTCACCAAGTGGGTGGAGGCAGAGCCAGTTAGCAAGTGTGATGCAGCTATGGCGGTTCAATTCATGAAGAAGGTCATATTCCGCTTTGGCTTTCCACACAGCATTATAACAGACAATGGCACCAACCTGTCCAAAGGAGCTATGGAGGACTTTTGTCAGCGAGAGCATATATGGCTTGATGTTTCTTCTGTGGCTCACCCTCAATCCAATGGACAAGCAGAACAAGCAAATCAAGAGATCTTGCGAGGCATCAAATCCCGGCTTCTGGTCCCTCTGCAAAGGACATGGGGTTATTGGGTGGAAGAGTTACCTTCGGTGTTATGGAGCATCAATACCACTCCCAACAGATCGACGGGTTATACCCCCTTCTTCATGGTTTACGGAGCAGCAACGATTCTCCCTAGTGATATCCGTCATGAGTCACCTCGTGTGGCAGCTTATGTTGAAGTTAACAGTGAACAAGCCCGTCAGGAAGCACTGGACCTGTTAGATGAGGAGCGTGACATCGCAGCGGCTCGTTCAGCGGTTTACCAGCAAGATCTGCGTTGTTATCACAGCCCCGGGTTAAAACCAGAACCTTTCAAGAAGGTGACTTGGTGCTCCAGCTCATCCAGGGTCAGACTGATATGCACAAGCTATCCCCACCTTGGTAAGGACCCTTTGTGGTCAGCAAGAATCTACACAATGGGTCATACTACCTCATCGATGTTCGAGACCACAAGGACTCACGCACGTCGGAGGAGGAGACCCGCCGGCCGTGGAATATAGCTCATCTTTGGCCTTACTATACATGAGCCACAGGCTCTTCTTATGTACATATCTATGACAATGTATATATTATGATCAATATAATAAAACGGAGCCTCTGCTAAAGCGGGGTCTCTGTTGTTTTTCTTACATAATGTGTGATTACTTGGGGGGCTTCCGGTTTATGCCGAAGTTTTGATTACCCTGTGGGCCGGCTTATAAAGCCAAATAAAAACTTGGGGGCTTATCGCCCAAGTTAAAAAGTACCAAAGAGAGTATGTTGCCAAGGCACAACTCAAACATAGGTACCCCTTGAGCACAGCTCAAAATATTACCTGGGGGCTCTTTTGATTGCACAACAACAAAGAGTCTTAACCTTTGTAATAGGCTATCAAGCCAGGCTTGGAAGCCAGGTGTATTCACCTAAAACCCCGGGTTATCATACCTTTTTTAAGTAAGTCAGTCCGTCCAGGTAATCCTGGTATGACCCGCCAAACACTTGACAAGTCAATCTGATACAGACCCTGAACTTGTCAAGGTTAAAACGACGATTGGTTAATGAGAGGTCCATCTTAAAAGGCTTTGTAAAATGGATTAACTCAGTGGCCTGGCAGCCCATAAAAAGCCTTGCGTATTCTTATGCATTTATTTGACAAGTTTTTCTTTTGATAAAGGTTTATAACACTTTATGATAAACCGATGTTTATTGACCCGTCCTGGTTTTGACTATAAGTCGCCAGTATAACATAAACCGGTGGTTTATTAACCTGACCCGGTTTTGACTATAAGTCACCAGTATGAAATACAGATCAATCCGGCGTTTATTAACCCGGTGTAGGTTGTTTCTGCACAGCAGTTTATGACAACTCTTACTGTTCCAAATTTGGGTTGTCACCCTTACAACACTGACTTGGTAAAGCAGCAGTGTAATCATATACCACAGGTATGATATATTTTCAATATGATTATGTTTAATCCAATCTTAGTTATAAACTATGATTTTTTATTTGGCATCATGACCCGTCCAGCGGTAAACCGCCAGGACCCTTGTTATTTGTCAAATGCAAGCACATATTCCACATTATTTCTATCACAAAGCATAAGGGACATATCTTAATTATGGCAGATTACCAGTGTCATGCAAAAGCAAGTATGCACAATGCATAGCAGAACAAGTGTTTAAGACTAGCCTATTACAAGGCACTTGGTGCCCAAAAGAATAATTGTTTCACACAAAGTTTCAAAGAACACAGTTGCTAAAATGGCTGCCGGTCTACGACTCTTGGTCTGGCTGGTTTGAAGGTTGTGGGTCTTCCCGTGCTGGTTCATCTTCGTCTCCTCTACCCAGCGGCTGGAAGTCAGTGGTGGTCCAGTCCATCCCAGTTAAATCTTGAAACACAACTTCTTCACTTATAAGTGAGGAGGGATCAATGTCAGGGGCATAAGTGTGCTTATGGATTGGTGGAATAAGACTTGGATCTTCATAAGTTGGGGCATTGATTTTCTTGTTATTGCCATCGTAAACTGCCTGATAGTGCGACATATCAGTTTCGTCAGCCAACTTGCTAGCCAATGGGCGCATTTCCCTGGTCAAAGATCTAAGGTCATCATCGTAAAACTCTGATCCATCCTCCTTTATGCTAGGATAGCCGTTTCCCACATCAACCGGATCAAGGTCAGAAATCCAGGCTTTAGCCCGGGTTAGTGCAGTAAGAGCACCCGCCCTAGCAGCTGACTTCTTTAATTCAGTAAATCAGGCAGGCATCATGGACATCCACTTCAATGTTTCCTAGATTAAGGTTGGATGAGGTTTATTGTGCGAAGCTACGCTGATGACCTATTGCGTACCGGTATATAGCTGCTCTATCAGTGTATATGCAGCCTTCAGCTTTTGCTGTGCATCTGAACCAAGATGTGCAATGCGGGTTCCTACATCATTGCAAACCGTCAGTGAACCGGCATTTCTCATTCAATCATACATATTTCAAGGAGCTTGAAGAAATTACTTACCAAAGATAGCAGCAGTCATGGCGTTGATATGATGATTCAAGTTGGTGAGCTCTTCTGTTGTTGGCTTAAGGGCCACTTCAGTATTTTTTGCCCGCTTCAGCAGAGTTGCCCTTTCTGTATCCCAACCCGCCTGGTCATTCTTAAAGTTTTCATTCAGCTTCTCCATGGCTGCTAGGGTACTGGTCAATTCATCTTTAGCCTTGGAAGTCTCAGTTTGTTGGGACTTAATATTTTCTTGAAGATCGGCGATTTGGGAGTCCTTCTTCACCAGCTCAGCCTATAAAGAGTTATGCAAATTATAAAGTCAATAGTGCAAGATTCAGAAAGTCCCAAGCACATAACAATTTATCTACTTGGCACTTGGGGGCTAATGCACCTTTGCTCCTACTACAGGCTATAATTCAATGGAAAACCGGATTATACAAAACCTCAGTTTAAAGTAAGGAAAAATCCTGGTTCATCTTTCACAGATAAACCGGTCTTTGGGAGGTTCTGGAGTTGATTTGCATGGTTCTTAAACAGACCAATCTATCATGATCCGACTATACTTCTATGACTATAGTCGATTCATAAGGGTTACACATCCAGGTTTTCTTTATAAGAATAACAATAAGTCCCGATTCATTCCTATTGAATAAACCGGCCCTTGGGGGCTACAAGTGATATGAGTATTGTGGCGATTCAAAGGCAGCATATTGAATCATGAGTTAATAGAATTTACCTCATATTGATCCTTCATCATGTTTACTGAACCGGCTTCATAGTCACGGCTTGTGTATAGGCGGTTTAAGAACCCAGAATGAAGATCTTGGGCGCTGAGGTGGGCAATATTTTTCATGTCAACTTTCATCTTGCCCTTGTCCATAACAGAGAATTCTTCCTTGGCATTGTGCCTTGACAGAACAGTCGGATTACCCAGAGTTGTATAACCCAGGCCAGTAATCATAACATCATCAGTTTGATCATCAGAAGGTTTGGATGGGCTTGGCGGTTTGATAGCAGGGATTGGAGGTCTAGCAGCAGGGCTTGGCGGATCAATCTCCATTTGCTCAACATAGGCATCATGGCTTTCTGGTGGCGGATCATTAAGGATAGCTTCTTTAGTTTGAACATGAGCCTCTAGGGTTTCCTCCGGTTCAGAAGGATTAGGCTCGACTACCGGATTATTAGGCTTGGCCCTCTTGCTGGCTCTAGCTTTGGCCCTAATTCAGACATAGGTAACAAGTCAGTGTAAGTAATCAAAGCATAAATGTATGGCAGTTTAAGATAAATATGCTCACCCAGGAACTGTCTTGAGAGGGGGAAGTTGGGTTCCTGTGGACTCACCAGAGGATGAATGAGAAGTTCCCTGATAGTTTGAATTAGATGGATTAGGAGGTTGTCGGAAGTAACCCGCCTTGGGATAAGATGTATCAAAAGTAGGAGAGACCTCGGGGCGGCGTTTACGAACCGACGTGTTTGGTAAACCGGACGAGGTAACCACTTGGCCGCTGTGTCGAGTTTGGCGGCGAGCTTCGAGTTGTTGTTTCTTCAAAAGAAAGTTTTGATCCAAGTAAGCTAGGGGGTGAGAAAATCTTACTTTCCGGCTTATTCGATGAGTTCTCTGAGTCGGCAGAGATTTTGAACCAGTTGAGAGAATAGTTACCTCAGCCTTACCTACGCGGCTGGCTTCCCCCTCGCCCTGATAACAGTCGTTGTTAATGAGATGCATGAAAAAAGAGCCAAGTGAGTCAATTTCTACCTCTTACTCCAGGTTTTCAATGTCATCATCAACATCAGTTGAATCGGCAGTTTTCTTCTTGCCGGCCTTCTTAATGACCTTGGTCTTTGGACGACCCATCTTCATCGGTTTATCCTCTTTGGCCGGTTTATCCTGCTTCACCGGTTTATCTTGAGGTTTCTTCTTCCAAATGGATCGTCGCCCTGTTGTAAATTGAAAAAAATCATAAGTACTCAGGTTCTAAGTTAAAACAGAAGGAAGATAAATTCTTACCTTTGATGGTTTGTTTGTAGCATAGAAAGGACTAAGTCCTATTTTGCTGCAGTCTTCGACCGATTCATCCAGCATTTTCTTAACAGCCTCCGTAAATTCAGCATCTGTCAGCTGAATATTTGCATGGTGTTGAGGGTCGTTCACGTCTCTTGTGTACTCACACATTAAACCGGAGCGGTGGCTTAATGGTAGGATACAACAAGATACCCAACAACGAACAAAATCAATGCATGTTAACCCATTTCCAACAAAAGCTCTAAGCTTTGACAGTTCAGGGGCATATTGAGATTGCTCCTTGGCAGTCAGTCTTTGTGGAGATGGGTGATTGCTAGTAAGCCGGTAAGCACGATAACCCGGCAAAGGATTTTCATTTTGTGGGGAGGTGTCTTTGCAGTAGAACCAAGTTTGGTTCCAATCCTTGGGGTGGCTAGCATGTTTGGCGTGAGGAAAGCTGACATCCTTCCTCTTCTGAATGGCAACCCCGCCCAGTTCAGTATTTGGTCCGTCTGAGAACTCAGTACAGCGGTTTAAATAAAAGAAGTCCCGGAACAGTTCAACTGTGGGCTCCTCCTACAGGTAAGCTTCGCAGAACACTTGGAAGTTGCAAATTTTGGACACATAATTTGGTCCAATGTCTTGAGGATGCAGTTGGAAGGCAGCAAGCACATCATGATAAAATTTTAATCCGGGTGGTCTAAACCCTCGTTGAAGATGATCAGCAAAAATGACAACCTCCCCATCCTTGGTTTCAGGAGGGTTTTCTGTGCCAAGAGCTCTCCAGTGGATGTTTTCCTTGTTTCCTAAAGCGCCCGTTAGGACACATCCGTTCAGGTATTCTTCGGTAATCCAGGATTGAACCTAGTTACAAGCATAAAAGGATTTAGCCATTTTATGACAACCTGGAAAAGGATTATGCCGGTTCAAGATTCATGGATAAGCAGGTGATAACCATTGGAGATTAGCAAACAGAGCATATCAAACGTAGATGAAATTGTTGAACCGAAGAGTGATATAATCAGATTACACGGATGAGTATATGGTGGTTTATCAGGGACTAATGGTATATGTCGGATTAGTGATTTACAAAGTTAAACCGCCTACATGAGTTTGAGAGGTACACATCTGAGTTTGGCAAATGACTAAGTGATGGAAAACAAGTTTCACAGTTGGGTATTACAGCTTTGGATCTACCGCATGACAGGAAAAATGAAAAATATTCAGATTTAAATATTGGTATTAAAGCAGTTTTAAAAAAAGTCCAGATGGGATCTTTATTATCTAAAAAAGGATGCTCTGGTGAAAAAGAGGGATTATAGCCATGAATATATGGGACAAATGTCTGAATCTGAGTCGAGAAGTTATTCTACAGCGACAAACCCTGATGAACACCGATGAATACCGAAACCCTAATGGCAGATCTAAGGGAAGGGAAAGGAAGACTTACTGATGTTGACGGAGCAGCGGAGGGACGCCGCGTTTCTCTAGTGCATTCAGGTTGATGCAGTGGCCAGAGTCGAGGTTGAAGACGAAGCTTGACGGTGGTGACGGTGGTGACGGTGCTGGAAAGCTAGGTCATTGCAAGGAAGGAGAAGAAGCAAAGAGGCACGAGGGGGAGGGCAAAGGACCAGAGGTCCTATTTATAAGGCGAATGGATAAGTGGTAAGCGCGAGAATCAAGGAGGTCAAAAAACGGATCTGTAGGCGTGCGGACGCCTTGGTTTTTGAAGATTCATTAAAGAAAAGGAGATACATTAAAACATTTGGGCACTGTGTGAGGTTAATGGCAGGTGACGTCACGCCGGATTATCAAGATCTCAGAAGATGACGTCACGGTGAGTTACAGATTTTTGTGAAGACGATGAAGAAGAAATTTTTCTAAGTGTTGAAGATTGACATGAACAAGTTCATATCAACCTTGGGCCTAATGTTGGAGATGTAACTATTGAGTATAAACCGCCCAGGAGGGGCCGGATTATACTCATGGTTACTTACCTATGATGAAGCCCATGAAGACATAAGAAGATGGCGTTTTACTTAGTAGGGAGGCCCAGAGCCCAAAGGCGGGTTAGGGCCCATGTGTGTGTAAACCGCCATATGCGTGTAACTTGTGTTGTAAGTTAGGAAAAGCAGATACCGAGCCGGACACGTTTATGAGCCGGCCGGGACTCTGTGGACCGCCGAGCGTCATCCTTTATATATAAAGGGACGACCCGGTGGCGGTTCGAGGACAAGAAACAAAATCGAGAGCCAGGCAAGCGTATTCACTCCCTGGTCATCAAAACCCTAGCAATACCACCCCAAACTAGACTAGGCCTTTACCTTCACCACAAGGGGCCGAACCAGTATAAACTCCCATGTCCTTTGTCCCGTTTAACCCCTTTAAGTTAACCAAGTTGCGATGGTTCCACGTCTAAGTCCTCACACTGGTACATCTGCCGTGACCTTTCCACGATAGGCGCCATTATCCTGAGATTCTTCAGTCTGGTCAGACGGCACTAGACATGGCAAGCCGCGGATCAGCAAGCTTCGCAGGGCCCCGACCAGGGCTGGGGACAACTGGAACCCTCAGGAGCAGGAGCAGGGGGTTAATTGCGCCTGAGTCGAGATACACCCACTGCTTTCAGAATTTCCCGGCCTCTGGAGCAAGATCGAAGTCAATCCCCATGCTGGCAGTAGCCGCCACTGAGTGGAAGGATACACACCCAGAGCGTTGGTGGCTGTCAATCAAATGCAGCAAGAAGAAGTGGCGGAACAAAGCCACAGAGGGGGTGATGCCAACCATGTCCTCGCAAACGAAGGCGAAGACTGCGAGCAAGGTGATTGAGGGTGGATCCAGATGCATCACGACCACCTGATAGTGGGATAGCACGACATTGAAGAAATCCGAGAAGGGGGGGAATCAGGCCGGCCCAAAAGGCGTGGACATGAATCGGGATCTCGGTGGCTTCACTGTCCATGGCAGCACGAGAAGCAGGCCAGGCTACTGTCTCAACCCACTCATTAGAGGCAGCGGTGAGTGTAGGGCGGACCTTCTCCATCATCTCACCATTAAGCACTTCGGACCGCTCGATGGCGGGCTCGAAGGTCGGCGATGGCGGGGCCATATCGCGAGCTACCTTCTTTCCCTTCTTGCTTCGTCCGGGCGACATGACGCTGGCAGGACGGAGCCTTGGCCGGATGGGGCGAGGGAGAAGTTGGTTTCGGCAGGGCGAAGGAGTAGGAGAGCGAGCCGCGGAAAGGAGGACGGAGCTGTGTAGGTTAATGGGGGCACCTAGCAAGGCGGGTATCGAAGTTGCATGGGGAAGTGGAGACTCCCACGCCCTGTCAAGTCATCACGCGTCAATCGAGGCCGCAGGCTGTTGGGGCCCGTGGCGCTCTGCACTTGACCCTCGGCTTTGCCGTGAAGCCAAGCCCGAGCGCGCCTTGGGCCCGGGGGCTACTGTCGGCGTTCTGGGAACGGGGGTCCCCAGACTTGCCTACCTACGGCCCAGGGCGTGGCTCCTCCAGCGGCCTAGTACGGCCCATCTACACCAGCAAGGTAGCCAAGACCCTCGCGAGGGGGCCAAGCCTCGCGAGGCGGATGACACAAGACCTCCTCGGGGGCTAATACGTCTCCAACATATCTACAATTTTTTATTGTTCCATGCTATTATATATTCTGTTTTGGATGTTTAATGGGATTTATTATACACTTTTATATTATTTTCGGGACTAACCTATTAACCGGAGGCCCAACCCAAATTGCTGTTTTTTGCCTATTTCAGTGTTTCGCAGAAAAGGAATATCAAATGGAGTCCAAACGGAATGAAACCTTTGGGAGAGTTATTTTTGGAATGAACGTGATCCAGAGGACATGGAGTGGACGTCAAGAAAGAATCAAGGAGGCCACGAGGCAGGGGCGCGCCCTCCACCCTCGTGGGCCCCTCGTAGCTCCACCGACCTACTTCTTCCTCCTATATATACTCATATACCCCAAAAACATCGAGGAGCACCACGAAACCCTATTTCCACCACTGCAACCTTCTGTACCCATGATATCCCATCTTGGGGCCTTTTCTGGCGCTCTGCCGGAGGGCGAATCGATCACGGAGGGCTTCCACATCAACACCATAGCCCCTCCGATGATGTGTGAGTAGTTTACCTCAGACCTTCGGGTCCATAGTTATTAGCTAGATGGTTTCTTCTCTCTCTTTGGATCTCAATAAAAAGTTCTCCTCGATTCTCTTGCAGATCTATTTGATGTAATCTTCTTTTGCGGTGTGTTTGTCGAGATCCGATGAATTGTGGATTTATGATCAAGTTTATCTATGAACAATATTTGATTCTCCTCTGAATTCTTTTATGTATGATTGGTTATCTTTGCAAGTCTCTTCGAATTATCAGTTTGGTTTGGCCTACTAGATTGATCTTTCTTGCAATGGGAGAAGTGCTTAGCTTTGGGTTCAATCTTGCGGTGTCCTTTCCCACTGACAGCAGGGGCAGCAAGGCACATATTGTATTGTTGCCATCGAGGATAAAAAGATGGGGTTTACATCATATTGCTTGAGTTTATCCCTCTACATCATGTCGTCTTGCTTAATGCATTACTCCGTTCTTATGAACTTAATACTCTAGATGCATGTTGGATAGCGGTCGATGCGTGGAGTAATAGTAGTAGATGCAGGCAGGAGTCGGTCTACTTGTTTCGGATGTGATGCCTATATACATGATCATGCCTAGATATTCTCATAACTATTCACTTTTCTATCAATTTCTCGACAGTAATTTGTTCACCCACCGTAATACTTATGCTATCTTGAGAGAAGCCACTAGTAAAACCTATCGCCCCCGGGTCTATTTTCCATCTTACAAGTTTTCGATCTACTTTTATTTTGCAATCTTTACTTTTAATCTATATCATAAAAATACAAAAAAATATTTATCTTATTATCTCTATCAGATCTCACTCTCGTAAGTGACCGTGAAGGGATTGACAACCCCTTTATCGCGTTGGTTGTGAGGTTCTTATTTGTTTTGTGTAGGTACGAGGTGACTTGTGCGTAGTCTCCTACTAGATTGATACCTTGGTTCTCAAAAACTAAGGGAAATACTTATGCTACTTTGTTGCATCACCCTTTCCTCTTCAAGGGAAAAATTCGACGCAAGCTCAATAGGTAGCAAGAAGAATTTATGGCACCGTTGCCGAGGAGATCTTCGCCAATTCAAGTCAAGATCTACACAAGTCATTTTTGGCGTCGTTGCAAGTCAAGACATACCAAGTACCCATCACAAACTCTTATCCCTCGCATTACATTATTTGCCATTTGCCTCTCATTTTCCTTTCGCCCACTTCACCTTTGCCTTCTTCCCGTATGTCTTTTTGCTTGTGTTTCCACGTGCCTTCTATTTGCTTGCATCTTTGCTTGCTAAAAATCTATTGATATGGATCCACTTAAAGTGTTCTACTTGGATCATCTTCGATCCTTATGCTCTCGTGCTGAAACCCCAACTAGCCTAGTTGATAGGAAATCTTTAGATGAGCATGCTCATTTTGTGCGTCATCATTTGTATGAAAAGGGGAAGCTCTTATGGTATCAAATAAATAGATTGCTATGCTATGCTTGGAATCTTTGTGAAATTTTTTATTTTACTTGTTGCTCTAAGAAACCTAAAAAACACCTTCCCTACCTATGTGAGTTTAATGATAACGAAATCTTATCTTCTTATGCAAAGGGTGTTTATAGTTATTATGATATCGAACAAATTGAAGAATTTGTCATTTTTAAGGGTGCTCATGAAGTTGCTTCTTTGATTGAAAAGTATGATACTACTTTCCACAAATTTGAAAATTCCGACATACTTAAATATTGCGATGAAAACTATGCCCATAATGTCTATGTCCAAGAATTTATTGAAGGAGTGACTATTGCTTTGGAAGAAAATAATGATATGCATGAATCTATAGATAATTATGATTCCGATGATTTGAATGAAATATCCCTTGATGAACATGCTTCTTGCTATTCTTGCGGCCATGATGCCAATATTTATGAAGACGAATTTGCTATAGTTCCTTATGTTAAAAATCAGATCGTTGCTATTGCACCCATACTTGATAGTTCCTTCGATGAAAAGCATGATTGCAATGATTTTACTATAAATTCTCTTGATGTCAAGTGTGCTAATAATATGCAAAACCCAAAGCTTGGGGATGCTAGTTTTGCTATGTCTACTATTTGTTGCAATGATCATGATTTGGGTGATTCTTCTTATGATCTTGAAAATTTATTTAAGCCCCATGATGAATATGAGATTGATAATAATGTTCGCAGTATTATTGGAAGTGGGTTTTGGAAGAGTGTCAACTTTAGATCCCACATATTTGGAGCATGATCAATCTTTTGGTATTTTTGATAAAAGTGGGCTTGGAGAGGTCATGACTTTAGTTAATGTTAATCCCACTATTTTGGAAGAGTGTCAACTTCGCATGCATGTGGATCGTGTTTTATGTGATAGCTATTTTGTTGAATTTGCTTATGATTCTACATTTAATTATTATGAGAGAGGAAAAATATCGTGGTAGAAATGTTCATGTTGGTAAATTACCTCTCATTATGTCGAGATTGCTATTGTTTCTTTCCGCTTCCTCGCATTTGCTAGTTTTTGCTTGATATGATAATTTGTTTTGCCTATAAGATGCCTATGCATAGGAAGCATGTTAGACTTAGACTTGTTTGTCACGTGTTTTATGGTGCTCTCTTTGTTTCAATTGCTATCTTTCATGTAAGCATCGTTAAAATCTCAATGCCTACCTAAAAGGCTTTAAAACGATAGCGCTTGTTGGGAGGCAACCCAAATTTTTTTTTTTGCTTCTGTTTAGTAATAAATAATTTGTTTAGTCTCTGGTTAGATGTGTATTTGTGTTTTAATTAGTGTTTGTGCCAAGAAGAACCGTTGGGAAGACATGGGTAAAGTTTATTTGATCACGCTGTAAAAAACAGAAACTTTAGAGCTCACGAGAATAGCCGCCAGTTTTTACTAGAGTGATTTTTAGTTGATTCTTTTTGCACCTGATCACTAGACAAATTCCTCACGTCCACCTATTTATTTTAGAATTTTCGGAGTTACAGAAGTTTGTGTTAGATACAGATTACTACAGATTGTTCTGTTTTTGACAGATTCTGTTTTTCGTGTGTTATTTGCTTATTTTGATGAATCTATGGCTAGTAAAAGAGTTTATGAACCATAGAGAAGTTGGAATACAGTAGGTTTAACACCAATATAAATAAATAATGAGTTAATTATAGTACCTTAAAGTGGTGGTTTGTTTTATTTCGCTAACGGAGCTCATGAGATTTTCTGTTTGAGTTTTGTGTTGTGAAGTTTTCAAGTTTTTGGGTAAAGATTTGATGGATTATGGAATAAGGAGTGGCAAGAGCCTAACCTTGGGGATGCCCAAGGCACCCCAACATAAAATTCGAGGACAACCAAAAGCCTAAGCTTGGGGATGCCCCGGAAGGCATCCCCTCTTTCGTCTTCGTCCATTGGTAACTTTACTTGAAGCTATATTTTTATCCACCACATGATATGTGTTTTGCTTGGAGAGTCTTGTATGATTTGAGTCTTTTCTTTTTAGTTTTCCACAATCATCCTTTCTGTACACACCTTTTGGGAAAGATACACATGAATCGGAATTTGTTAGAATACTCTATGTGCTTCGCTTATATCTTTTGAGCTAGTTAAAATTTGCTCTAGTGCTTCACTTATATCTTTTAGAGCACGGTGGTGGTTTTATTTTATAGAAATTATTGATCTCTCATGCTTCACTTATATTATTTTGAGAGTCCTAAACAGCCTGGTAATTTGATTTAATTATAAATAGTCCTAAAGGGATGAACATCTAAGATAGGATTAATAAAAACTATCATACAAAGTGCATTGAATACTATGAGAAGTTTGATCTTGATGATTGTTTTGAGATATGAAGATGGTGATATTAGAGTCATGCTAGTTGAGTAGTTGTTAATCTGAGAAATAATTGTTTTAAAGTTTGTGATTCCCGTAGCATGCACGTATGGTGAACCATTATGAGATGAAGTCGGAGCATGATTTATTTATTGATTGTCCTCCTTATGAGTGGCGGTCGGGGACGACCGATGGTATTTTCCTACCAATCTATCCCCATAGGATCATGCACGTAGTACTTCGTTTCGATAACTAATAGATTTTTGCAATAAGTATGTGAGTTCTTTATGACTAATGTTGAGTCCATGGATTATACGCACTCTCACCCTTCCACCATTGCAAGCCTCTCTAATACCGCGCACTTTTCGCTGGTATCATACACCATAACCTTCCTCAAAACAGCCACCATACCTACCTATTATGGCATTTCCATAGCCATTCCGAGATATATTGCCATGCAACTTTCCACCGTTCCATTTATTATGACACGCTCCATCATTGTCATATTGCTTTGCATGATCATATAGTTGACATCGTATTTGTGGCAAAGCCACCGTTCATAATTCTTTCATACATGTCACTCTTGAATCATTGCATATCCCGGTACACCGCCGGAGACATTCATGTAGAGTCATATTTTTGTTCTAAGTATCGAGTTGTAATTCATGAGTTGTAAGTAAATAAAAGTGTGATGATCATCATTATTAGAGCATTGTCCCAAGTGAGGAAAGGATGATGGAGACTATGATTCCCCCACAAGTCGGGATGAGACTCCGGACTAAAAAAAAGGAGGCCAAAAAAAGTGTCCCAAATAAAAAATAAGAGAAAAGAGAGAAGGGACAATGTTACTACCCTTTTACCACACTTGTGCTTCAAAGTAGCACCATGATCTTCATGATAGAGAGTCTCCTGTGTTATCACTTTCATATACTAGTGGGAATTTTACATTATAGAACTTGGATTGTATATTCCAATGATGGGCTTCCTCAAATTGCCCTAGCTCTTTGTGAGTAGGCGAGTTGGATGCACACCCACTTAGTTTGTTTTGTTGAGCTTTCATACACTTATAGCCCTAGTGCATCCGTTGCATGGCAATCCCTACTCACTCACATTGATATCTATTGATGGGCATCTCCATAGCCCGTTGATACGCCTAGTTGATGTGAGACTATCTTCTCCTTTTTTGTCTTCTCCACAACCACCATTCTTTTCCACATATAGTGCTATATCCATGGCTCACGCTCATGTATTGCGTGAAGATTGAAAAAGTTTGAGAACGTCAAAAGTATGAAACAATATCTTGGCTTGTCATCGAGGTTGTGCATGATTTAAGTATTTTGTGTGATGAAGATAGAGCATAGTCAGACTATATGATTTTGTAGGGATAACTTGCTTTGGCCATGTTATTTTGAGAAGACATGATTGCTTTGTTAGTATGCTTGAAGTATTATTATTTTTATGTCAACATTAAACTTTTATCTTGAATCTTGTGGATCTAAATATTCATGCCACAATAAAGAAGAATTACATTGAGAATTATGCTAGGTAGCATTCCACATCAAAAATTCTGTTTTATCATTTACCTACTCGAGGACGAGCAGGAATTAAGCTTGGGGAAGCTTGATACGTCTCCAACGTATCTATAATTTTTGATTGTTCCATGCTATTATATATTCTGTTTTGGATGTTTAATGGGCATTATTATACAATTTTATATTATTTTTAGGACTAACCTATTAACCGGAGGCCCAGCCCAAATTGCTGTTTTTTTGCCTATTTTAGTGTTTCGCAGAAAGGGAATATCAAACGGAGTCCAAACGGAATGAAACCTTCAGGAGAGTTATTTTCGGAATGAACGTGATCCAGAAGAATTGGAGTGGACGTCAAGAAAGAAACAAGGAGGCCACGAGCCAGGGGGCGCCCCCCCCCCCCCCCCCCCCGGGTGCGCCCTCCACCCTCGTGGGCCCCTCGTAGCTTCACCGACCTACTTCTTCCTCCTATATATACTCATATACCCCAAAAACATCGAGGAGCACCACGAAACCCTATTTCCACCACCGCAACCTTCTGTACCCGTGAGATCCCATCTTGGGGCCTTTTCTGCGCTCCGCCAGAGGAGGAATCAATCACGGAGGGCTTCTACATCAACACCATAGCCCCTCCGATGATGTGTGAGTAGTTTACCTCAGACCTTAGGGTCCATAGTTATTAGCTAGATGGCTTCTTTTCTCTATTTGGAACTAAATACAAAGTTCTCCTCGATTCTCTTGGAGATCTATTTGATGTAATCTTCTTTTGCGGTGTGTTTGTCGAGATCCAATGAATTGTGGGTTTATGATCAAGTTTATCTATGAACAATATTTGATTCTCTCTGAATTATTTTATGTATGATTGGTTATCATTGCAAGTCTCTTCGAATTATCAGTTTGGTTTGGCCTACCAGATTGATCTTTCTTGCAATGGGAGAAGTGCTTAGCTTTGGGTTCAATCTTGCGGTGTCCTTTCCTAGTGACAGCAGGGGCAGCAAGGCACGTATTGTATTGTTGCCATCGAGGATTAAAAGATGGGGTTTACATCATATTGCTTGAGTTTGTCCCTCTACATCATGTCATCTTGCTTGATGTGTTACTCCGTTCTTATGAACTTAATACTCTAGATGCATGCTGGATAGCGGTCGATGTGTGGAGAAATAGTAGTAGATGAAGGCAGGAGTCGGTCTACTTGTTTAGGATGTGATGCCTATATATATGATCATGCCTAGATATTCTCATAACTATTCGCTTTTCTATCAATTGCTCGACAGTAATTCGTTCACCCACCGTAATACTTATGCTATCTTGAGAGAAGCCACTAGTGAAACCTATGTCCCCGGGTCTATTTTCCATCTTACAAGTTTCCGATTTATTTTGCAATCTTTACTTTTAATCTATATCATAAAAATACCAAAAATATTTATGTTATTATCTCTATTAGATCTCACTCTCATAAGTGACCGTGAAGGGACTGACTACCCCTTTATCGCATTGGTTGTGAGGTTCTTATTTGTTTTGTGTAGGTACGAGGCGACTTTTGCATAGTCTCCTACTGGATTGATACCTTGGTTCTCAAAAACTGAGGGAAATACTTACGCTACTTTGCTGCAT
The DNA here is from genome assembly GCF_018294505.1 of Triticum aestivum. Classification (NCBI taxonomy): domain Eukaryota; kingdom Viridiplantae; phylum Streptophyta; class Magnoliopsida; order Poales; family Poaceae; genus Triticum; species Triticum aestivum. The sequence continues at coordinate 257,187,924 of NC_057807.1, forward strand.
CACCCTTTCCTCTTCAAGGGAAAAATCCAACGCAAGCTCAAGAGGTAGCAGGGGCAACTACATCAAGCTGGCTCACAAGGAGCGGAGATATCAAGACACGGGGTACCTCGTGAGGTTCTCGTGACACAAGCCATGACGACCAAGGCCAGGCGGGCGCCATCACGCATAGTGTCCTCGTTTCCTCTTTGGTGCTAAGGAGGCAAATGCAGGCGAGGAATACCGAGGCCGCGGGCAAAGGTTTCCATACCGGTGCAACAAGACCAAGACCAGCGGGATGGCAGGACGGAGGTCACCGTGGAGCCCAAGACAGCGTCACCACCAGAGCCTTTCGCAGGCGAAGACCACTGGGGGAGTTCCGGATTAGGGGGTGTCCGGATAGCCGAACTATCATCATCGGCCGGACTCCAAGACTATGAAGATACAAGATTGAAGACTTCGTCCCGTGTCCGGATGGGACTTTCCTTGGTGTGGAAGGCAAGCTTGGCGATGCGGATATGTAGATCTCCTACCATTGTAACCGACTCTGTGTAACCATAGCCCTCTCCGGTGTCTATATAAACCGGATGGCTTTAGTCCATAGGACGAACAACAATCATACCATAGGCTAGCTTCTAGGGTTTAGCCTCCTTGATCTCGTGGTAGATCCACTCTTGTAATACAAATCATCAATATTAATCAAGCAGGACGTAGGGTTTTAGCTCCATCAAGAGGGCCCAAACCTGGGTAAAACATCATGTCCCTTGTCTCCTGTTACCATCCGCCTAGACGCACAGTTCGGGACCCCCTACCCGAGATCCGCCGGTTTTGACACCGACATTGGTGCTTTCATTGAGAGTTCCTCTATGCCGTCACCATCTGGAAGGATGCCTTTTCCCGTCTTTAAAGACGGCACCGTCATCAAGGGAGCTTTGGCCGCGGGCCAGACTATCCGGCTAGGCGGTTTTCTTATGACCGCCTGTTCGGCCACCGCTCCGACAATGACCTCTCAAGTCATTAAAAGCGATCTTCACGTCAGCTTGGAATTCGCCGAGCAGCTAGATCCGATTGAGCTCTCCTCCGTAAATGAGCTCTTGGATCGCATCGCCGCCCTGGGAGTCGCTACCGACTATGATCAGATTGGGCTTAAAACCGATCTGAGAGAAATCAACTCTCCCCAGGTTACCCACCACGTTGTCGTGGTAGAGGAACAATGCGGCGACTCTTCTTCTATGTTAAAAACCAACTACGTCCGGGTTCCGGATCCCTCCATGCCGGATTCCCGCGGAGGGACGGACGCTAGTCAAATACTGAACCTAAAGTCAGGCATCGGACCAGATTTGTTGGAAAGCGCTCAGCAAACCAAGCTCCCGAATCCGGAAGCTTCTTGGCCTTTGAGCCTCAGATCGGGCGGGGTTCCGAACTTAATTCCACCCGCCCACCCAAACATAAGCGATCTATCTCAAATACGGCAAGAGCCCGATGAAACAGTACATCACTACTGGGCCAGATTCCTCCTGGTTATGAACAGGATAAAGGACTGCCGTGAAGAAAGCGCGATTTCAATCTTCTACAACAACTGCACAGACAAGGGAATCATAAACGCCATGAGTCGTCGTGAAGTTACACGCTTCGCCGACCTAGCGACCATTGTACAAAAATACTGCGCGATGGAGAGTGCCTGGAAAACCGAAACTAGGTTTTGGGATAATCTGGCCCTGAATACAACCCCAGTCCGAAATAAAAGGGTGCGTCATACTCAAGCACCCGGGTTAAAAACCAAAAAGCAAAAAAACCCTAAAGAGTACGGAACCGTACTGGAGGGATGGCTCAACGGACCCTGCAAAATCCACAGTACGGAGGGCGCCACTCCAACACATAGCCTTCGAGCATGTTGGATACTACGGCAGGTGGCCAAAAGTGGCGTAGGCTTTTTAGCCCCGGGTAACCAACCCAACAGTACCAGTACGGTACTAACAGTCTTTGAGACTTTCGCATCAAATAACTTGCGGAAATGAACAATCCGCAGCCTCGCCGAAGTCTACCAAGTAGCAACAACAAATCCATGGAGCGACACGGCTATCACCTTCAATGCCAGCGACGAACCTAAATTCCGAACAGCTAGAGCACCAGCCGCACTGGTCCTTAGTCCGATAGTGGACGGTTTCCGTCTTACTAAGGTGCTCATGGATGGCGGCAGCGGATTAAATCTCATCTATGAGGAAACCCTTCAAAAAATGGAAATTGACTGGAGCCGCATTGAGCGAAGCAGCACAACCTTCAGAGGAATAATCCCTAGTCGAGAAGTACGCTGCACAGGAAAAATCACACTAGATGTAGTGTTTGGCTCACCGGACAATTACAGGTCCGAAGAGGTCACGTTCCAAGTGGCCCCATTCGGCAGCGGATATCACGCTTTGTTAGGGCGAGAGGCATTCACAATCTTCCAAGCTATACCCCATTACGGGTACATGAAGCTCAAAATGCCCGGACCCAATGGAATAATCACTCTCGCCAGTGATCCAGATACAGCACTCTGCACTGAAAATAAGACAGCCGCACTGGCCCTAGAGGCATTGTCCGAAGCCCTAGCGGCAGAGGAACTAACTGCGCTGCGCTCCACGGTGGACAGGGACGATGTGATACTCGATAAAAGGTCCAAGTCCACCTCTTTTAAACCAGCAGATGAAATAGTCAAATTTCAGGTCCATCCAACGGACCCCACAAAGACGGCCTCCATTGGGGCACAATTAAGTCCTGATGTCGAAGCCGCACTACGAGAATTCCTTCGGGAAAATTGGGACATTTTTGCCTCGCACCCTTCAGACATGCCAGGAATCCCACGCAGGCTGGCAGAGCACAGCCTAAATATCCTAAAAGGATTCAAGCCAGTCAAACAAGCTCTTCGGCGATTTTCCAAACCCAAAAGACAGGCAATGGGAGAGGAGCTAGCCAAACTCTTAGAAGCCGGATTCATCAGAGATATAAAACATCCGGACTGGCTAGCCAATCTAGTAATGGTACCAAAAAAGGACAAATCCTAGCGCCTCTGTGTCGATTTTAAAGACCTTAACAAGGCCTGTCCAAAGGACCCTTTCCCTCTCCCCCGCATCGACCAAATCATTGATGCTACCGCAGGGCACGATTCATTGTGCTTCCTTGACGCATACTCCGGATACCATCAAATCAAGATGGCGGAGAAAGACCAGGCCGCAACGGCATTCATTACTCCATATGGGCCATTCTGCTTCAACACAATGCCCTTCGGACTCAAAAACGTCGGCGCAACATATCAACGCATGATTCAAACATGTATGGCTACCCAGATAGGCAAAACAGTAGAGGCATACGTAGATGATGTGGTCGTCAAGACCAAACACGTCGAAACTCTAGTAGAAGACTTGAGGGTGACATTCGACAACCTCCGAGCATATGACATTAAGCTCAATCTGGAAAAATGCGTCTTCGGAGTACCAGCCGGAAAGCTCTTGGGCTTCATTGTATCCGGTAGAGGAATTGAAGCAAACCCGGCCAAGATCCGAGCTCTGGCACAATTGGATATTCCAAAAGACCTCAAGCAAATACAAAAACTAACCGGATGCGTAGCGGTCTTAAGTTGCTTCATCTCCCGCTTGGGAGAAAAGGCTCTGCCCCTCTACCACCTCCTCCGGCGCACCGAACGTTTTGAGTGGACGGATGCTGCCACAGCCAGACTCGAAGAAATAAAGGCCATACTGGCAACAAATCTGGTCCTGGCCGCGCCCAACCTGGGCGAACCTATGTTATTATACATCGCAGCAACACATCACGTCATCAGCGCGGTACTCGTCATCGAACAAGAAACAGAAGGGCACAGATTCCCTCTTCAAAAACTAGTGTACTACGTATCCACTGTTCTAACTCCATGCAAGTCCCGGTACCCACATTATCAAAAGATAGCGTATGCAGTGTTCATGGCATCCCGGAAGCTGCAACACTACTTTCAGGAGTGTTCCATAACGGTGGCCTCCGAAGTACCTCTCAACGATATTATAAACAATCGCGACGCAACGGGCAGAATTGCAAAATGGGCTATTGAGCTCTTACCATTTGACATAACCTACAAACCACGGCGAGCTATAAAGTCGCAGGTTCTGGCTGACTTCGTCACCGAATGGACCGAAGCCGAACTCCCTAAAGAGTACGGCTCGTACTCCAATTGGATCATGCATTTCGACAGATCCAAAATGTTGGCTGGCTTGGGGCTGGCGTCATCTTGACGTCCCCAACTGGAGATACAATCCAATACGTACTTCAAATAATGTACATGGACTCCAACAACGCAACCGAATACGAGGCCCTTCTACATGGCCTCCGGATGGCAATCTCCATGGGCATTCAACGCCTAGAGGTGCGCGGGGATTCAAACCTCGCAATATCCCAAGTAAATGGAGACTTTGATGCCAAAGATACAAAAATGGCAGCTTACCGCAACGCCGTCCTAAAAATGGCAGCTCGGTTCGAAGGACTCGAATTCCACCATGTAGCCCGGGATAATAACCAGGCAGCAGATGTGTTAGCACGCATCGGCGCGAAATGAGACGCCGTCCCTCCAAACATCTTCCTGGAACGGCTCTTTAAGCCATCCGTATTATGGGAAGAGGAGTCCGGCAAAAACAATCCGGAGCCAGCTGCATCACCTAACTCAGACCATTCTGACACAATCGGCGGCTCAGCCAATGAAATAACACCCTCAGCCCACGAAATAATGGCAGTAATTGCCCCGTGGACAGAACCATTCCTAGCCTACTTAATCTGGCAGGAACTTCCCGAAGACCAAAATGAGGCCCGCTGCATAGTTCGGCGATCTAAAGCCTACAAGGTTCATGAGGGAGAACTTTATAAGAAAAGCACAACTGGGGTCCTTCAAAGGTGTATCTCCGAAGAGGAAGGGCGAAATCTACTGGCTGAAATTCACGCCGGACTCGGCGGGCACCACGCTGCAGCCCGGGCCCTTGTAGGCAAGGCCTTCCGCACAGGATTTTATTGGCCAACAGCCCGGGCAGATGCTCAGCACTTAGTCCAACGATGCGTCGGTTGCCAGCTCTTTGCTAATCAGAGCCACATGCCACCCACTGCCCTCAAAACTATACCCATCACCTGGCCGTTCGCGATCTGGGGGCTTGACATGGTTGGACCCCTTAAAGGGGGAACCCACAAGCACAAATACTTATTGGTCACGGTGGACAAATTCACCAAATGGATCGAAGCCAAGCCGGTTAAAACGGCAGAATCCGGACCTGTGATAGACTTCATATCCGGGGTAGTACACCGTTTCGGCGTCCCCCACAGCATCATCACTGATAACGGCATGAATTTCACGGCCGACGAGGTTAAACTCTGGTGCAAAAACATGGGCATCAAGCTCGATTACGCTTCAATCTATCACCCCCAAACTAACGGTCAAGTCGAGCGAGCAAATGGTCAAATCATGAGCGGCATCAAACCCAGACTAGTGCGGTCCCTCAAGGAATCTAACACGCACTGGGTAGAGGAGCTTGACTCCGTACTCTGGGGGCTGCGGACCATGCCAAACCGAACTACTGGATTCACACCATTTTTCATGGTATACGGAGCAGAGGCAGTTCTACCCTGCGATATAATTCATGACTCACCTCATGTGCGCATGTACGAAGAAAGAGAAGCTGAGTTGGATCGGCAGGACAGTTTGGACGCCTTAGAGGAGGAGCGGGACGTGGCAAAGGCTCGTTCCGCATTTTATCAGCAGCAGGCTCGAAGATATCAAAGCAGAGAAGTACGGGCCAAAACTTACAATGTTGGCGAACTTGTTCTACGCCTGCCGGACAAGAAAAAGGACAAACTTAAGCCCAAATGGGAAGGTCCCTTCATCATTGACCAAGTCCTGACCGGCGGAGCATACCGTCTATGTAACGCATCTGACAACCGACTCGAGTCGAACCCATGGAACGCAGCCCGTCTCCGAAGATTCTACGCCTAACGCCGGACTCAGAGTTCGTCTCACTCCCCCGTCCACCTTTTTATATTTTTTACTGTCTCTTGTCCCCCTCCTTCTTCCCACCTTTTTTTTCTCAATACCTTTTATAGGCTGATTTGCGCTTTGTTCGCACACACTTGATGTGCTCCTAGCACTCATTATACCTGGGGGCTTCTTTAACAGAAGCTTATTCATACGGGCTTCATGCCCAATACATGTGGCATACTTCCGCATGTGCCTTTTATTCACCATTATATGCATCGATATGACTTAAGTTTTGGCCAAGCTGGGTTTCCTGGCTCCTATGCTTACCCCTACGTTCCCGATTGTTCGGCTAGGAGGTAAAGGGAGCACCTCTGCGATTGTTACTGCCGGGTCAGCCGGATGTGTACCTCAGACTGGGTGAAGCCGAAAGCTAGCGTTCTTAAGAGAATATTCGGTCGGTGACTTGAAAGATGATTTATTACTTACTTATTTATCTGCCCCCAGATGTTTTTTCTGCTATTTTCATAGTCCGGCATTGCACTTTAGGGCATGCCTCCCAGGGAAAGGAACCCTTAACGGAACTATTATCCGTGGAAGATGTTTCTTACTAACCATGTAATATAACATAGCTAGTTGGGCACTTGTCTGATAAAGCAATTACGACCCCGACGCCTTGTCTCCATCCATGCCCCGTTTCTTTTATAACCGTAAGGGTATTCGGACACACTCCGGACTGTTGGGTCCCGAGTTTGAAGCGAAATGGTCCGCAAAGACAAACGATCTACAATCCGGCTAGAAGGCATTCTACATGTCATTTAAAAAAAATTACATCGTCAAACCGACTGATTGTACTCCTCTTCAATCCCATCTAATAGGCTGTCTAATTTACAGTCCTGTTGGGAATATTTCGTGGCCAGCTCTACCTGGCCGTACATCAAGCTCACAGGGATCTCCTTCCCATCAGGCCCCGCAGGTCCGACCTCAGCCATGTGGTTCGGGTCAGCCTTCGGGTACCGCGTCTTCACCATGGCCCAGGCCTCCCTGGCGCCTTGACGGCAGGCCGATATCTTCCACAAACGGAGGCGTCGCCGTGCTCCCTGAAGCTTCTAAGCAAGCCCTCCAAAGCCCTCGGGTAGGGAGATGGAAGGCCATAAGGCCTGAACGACGCCACTCATTGCCTGCCGAACACGTTCGAGCAGTTGCACCGGCTCGAGAAGTTGGTCACCCGCTGAACCAGGCATTTCCTCCGCAGGGCGACCTGTGAGCACACCTAAAGACACATTTCTGTCAATCGACTTCCTCGCCGAATTCTTCTTTTCAAAGGAATTTGCTCAAGCACTTACTATAAATGCCGCGACGAAGCCGCTGATTCTCCTTCACGGGGCCAGACAGCTAGGCCCGAACACCTTTCAGCTCTTCTCCTAGCTGGGTGTGGGCATCTTGGAGCTTGTTTCTCTCCTGCTGCACCTTCATAAGCACCCTCTCGCCGGCCTTTAGCTGACGCAGTAGCTGTTGCTTGTCCGGATCTAGTCCGGCGCCCTCTGCAATATTATTGTCAGATTTACGCACATGCCACACTTTGTTAACTACTTATCTTTTCGAAGTACGTATTACCAGCGGGGGTCTCTGTGGCTCCCCCCGTGCTGGCTAGTGCGGCCTCAAGTTGGGCCTTGCACTCTTGGATCTCCTGGGACAAGTGGGTATTCTTCTCCGTAAGATCCTGCATAATAAATGATCCTTAAATAAGTTCTTTTAACTATTTTAAGTCTCGGGGGCTACTAGCATATATAACTATTAAAATTACTTACCCGTATGTCCTTCACATACTGCTCCGTGGCTCTGGTTAAACCATCTTGAGCAGCACGGAGGTGCGCGTTTCCCGCATCAAAGGCATTCAATGCCTCTGGGAAAAACACGCGTCACGAAGAACTGTCCGGCGACGCCTGTGATTCATGGCACTCTCCACCTCAGATCGGGTGGCGGACAGCCTGTCGGCATCCTCTGTCAGAGGAGCATCCGGCTCTTGCCTTGTGTTCGCCTCCACTTCTGGACCACGCGATGGAGCATGGCTGGCGGAGGCTTGATGGGCAACCTCTCCGGACACTGTCCGGCGAGCGCTCTTCCTCCTGGAAAGAGTTATGAGCGTTAATATACCTCATAGGGATCCTTTCCTTAAAAACAACGGTGTGACGTATCGTTGTGGCGACGTTTCGATTTGCGTCGCACTCCTCTTCCGCCTGCTGGGCCGAACTGACCCTTGCTGGTCAGCCGCCGCAGGTTCGGCTTCCTGCCTTAAAGGCACCTCCTGCGATGCACCATCAGTATAGGATGGTCAGAATTGAGCACGGATCAAATGATGGTGTCAAGACCTTGGTCGTAGTCACCTGGGAGGCTGGAATCAGGTCGGGGTAGTCAGCCGTAATGGCGACTAGAGCATTGTCCATGCTAAATTGGTGGAACACCCCGTCAATCAGCTCCACCTTTATGTCTGGATCCTCTTCGAAGGTTGGATCAAGGGATCGTTCCGGATCCTCGGGCTGTGGAGTTAGGCTTCGTCTGCCCTCCACGTTCCGGCGCAGCTCCTGCGTCGAAATCACAAAGTAAAATACTTGACTTTGGAAGTATGGATCGGGTAGATAAACGTCCGCTTACCCAGCTCCGAGGGTTGTTCATGGAGAATCCGTTCAATGGATTCGTGCGGAGAAAGTCCTCCTCCTACCCCTTATACAAGCCGGACAGGATCTTGGCCAGATCGGCTGCCGAGCTCGGCCCTTTGCGGCCATGACGGGTGGCGTCGTCTTCTCCGTTGAAATCCCACATGGGGTGGCCCCTATATTGGAGTGGCTGCACCCCTCGCATAATGCACGTGGCCATGATTCCAATCATGGTCAATCCGGAGTGGGCCAGTAACCTAATCCGGCCCATCAGATAATGGACGCTCCCATCCTCCTCCCGTTGAGGGCTCCGTGGGCGCCAACTCAGGCGTTTCTTCAAGGGAGCATTGCTGAACTCCGGGAGGCCGATCCGAACTGGATCCGGCAGAGGGGCGTCCTCCATGTAGAACCATTCCGAAGGCCAGTCTTCGGGCGCCTTCTTCGGGGTGCCGGATAGATATCCGGTCCCAGCGATGCGCCATATTTCGGCTCCGCCCACTTGATATATCGACCCCTCATGAGAACAGGGTACGAGGCAAAACAATCTCTTCCACAGCGCAAAATGGGGCTCGATGCCCAAGAATAGCTCGCACAGAGCTACGAAGCCCGCGATGTGCAAAATGGAGGCAGGGGTGAGGTGATGAAGTTGGAGTCCGTAGAACTCTAGGAGCCCCCAGAGAAACGGATGTATGGGAAATCCGAGTCCTCTTATTAGATCAGGGACGAAGCATACCCGCTCTCCTTTGGAAGGGTTGGGGACGCTCTCCGCCTGTTTTCCGCCCCTAAAGGTGGCCAGTCCGGCTCGAACTGGAAACATGAAGGCTGGGGGAAGATATCCCTCGGTTTTGAGCGCCACCAGCTCGCTGTGTGGAACTGAGCATCTCCCCCAATCTCCTGGCTTAGGGCTGGGAGCGCGAGAGGAGGAGCCGCATCGACTATCCATGATGGAATGGATTTTTGTCAGAAGTGCTTCGATGAGAACTTGCGAATGGAGGATGGTGTGAGCTGGATCTAGATCCTCGCCTCTCTTATAGGCGGCTCGTTCGCACGGCTAGGGGGTAAAATGTAAAAATACCCTAGCTTTCCGCATTCATACGACACGTGGAACAAGGCCATTATTGGGCGTAGAAGCCAAGGAGCGCAACATTTATAAAGGAAGCCGGACACTATTCGACAGGAACATGAAGTTTGAAGGAGAACCCGCCTTGCAACGCCGAAGACAATGTACGCGCTGGACTCGTCGTCGTTGAAGCCCGGTTCAGGGGCTACTGAGGGAGTTCCGGATTAGGGGGTGTCCGGATAGCCGAACTATCATCATCGGCCGGACTCCAAGACTATGAAGATACAAGATTGAAGACTTCGTCCCGTGTCCGGATGGGACTTTCCTTGGCGTGGAAGGCAAGCTTGGCGATACGGATATGTAGATCTCCTACCATTGTAACCGACTTTGTGTAACCCTAGCCCTCTCCGGTGTCTATATAAACCGGATGGCTTTAGTCCATAGGACGAACAACAATCATACCATAGGCTAGCTTCTAGGGTTTAGCCTCCTTGCTCTCGTGGTAGATCCACTCTTGTAATACACATCATCAATATTAATCAAGCATGATGTAGGGTTTTACCTCCATCAAGAGGGCCCGAACCTGGGTAAAACATCGTGTCCCTTGTCTCCTGTTACCATCCGCCTAGACGCACAGTTCGGGACCCCCTACCCGAGATCCGCCGGTTTTGACACTGACAACCACCTTTAGTCAGGATAACTTGTACTAGTTGTCCCCCTTTGAATTTGGTCGTTGTGGCATCCCTTCCCTCTCAATATTTGGGAAGAGAACCGAGGCCTCTATAAATAGGGCTAGCCACCACTGTAGAAAGCAACGAAACCGGGGATCAGATCCATTCCACCATTACTAGCTTGACGAGCACAAGAACACCTATCCTTCGGATGTCGTTCTTCCCTTGTACTGTTCATCACAACAGTGGCCCGAACCAGTATAGATCTTGTGTCCCTTTGTCTTGCGAGCTTGTAGAGTTAGGCATGGATCGACTGCGAGTGAGCTAGAGTTGGGGAGAGATCTTCGTGCGCACCCTAGTGTTTGAACCTCAAGGGTTTTGCCGGAACCCTTGATCCGACAGCGTGTTCCCCAACCCAGCCAAGGGTCAGCTCCCGTCCCATCCAAGTCGTACGGTTGGACGAGTCTCCACCAACTGATGACCAAACCACAGTGCCCCTCCCATGCCTATGGTCAGCCGGAGTTTGGCAACTATGCCCCTCACCTACCCGCTGACCAGGGCCGGCGTGGAAACAGTGTGCCCATCGTCACCACTGACACCAGCAAGCAGCAACCTGACGGAGAGTCACTGTAGCCGACTCAACCCGGCCACTCCCTGACAACCGACAAGACGGCAAATAGTGCACCTAGGCGTGCGAGGCCCGCGCCCAAAGAACCCGGCGAGCTCTGACACCCGGCGGGTCCCAGCAGCTGTCACGACCGGTTTTCCGGGTAATAAATTTCCAGAAAAGACCGTCGTGCTCATCAGCCCCAGGATTACTGTTAGCTGATGAGGCTCCAACTTGATACAGAAATTCCAAGCAAAATACAAAATATGTAGTACAAGACCATTCTGGCCAGTGAGTACAACAAATGGTTTCTAGTGGTTGATGGCGGAAGCGGGTTGTGAAACATCAGTGTCTATGGGACTCCATTTCCCACGGGAACAGCTGACCAGGTTAATTCCAATCTTCGCGAGGCTACTATCTCCATTGAGTGGGTTCCGGGGCTGGCATCGCGTCGCTCCTCTCCGAGCAAGAAAATCTGGCCAAGACAATAGCCAGGGACAAGCCAGTGAGTACTTTGAATGTACTCGCAAACATTTTGAACACAGGTATAATATAACCATGATGTGCTAAAAATATTATAAGCTCATGACGTCAGTCACAATGAAACTCAGATGCGTGCAAGCAAGCTATTTATAAAAATGCAATAACATGGTAGTATAAAAATTTATGAAACAAATAGCAAGCAATGCCACAGTCGGGCGTCTTAGCGACACCACATAAAGGGCTTTAAAAGAAATGCCACAGTCGGGCGTCTGAGCGACACCACTTAAAGGGCTTTAAAAGAAATGCCACAGTCGGGCGTCTGAG